>NW_020954564.1:38719939-39061234 GCF_900497805.2 Vombatus ursinus
AGAGAGAGAGAGAGAGAGAGAGAGAGAGAGAGAGAGAGAGAGAGAGAAACAACACAGAATTGCTTTCAAGTTCATTTCTCAAAGCCAATGTAAAAAAAAAAAGAAAGAAACAGGGAGAGGTATCCCCATTTCCAGTTCAGAGAGTGTTTGCACTATGGGTAAATTGTTAACTTTGTCCTTTGGAAGCAGCAGAAGACAGCATCCAGGAAAGAGTATGCAGGAAAAGTCGTAACTGTCTTAATTTGGCCAGTCTTAAAGACTTAGTCTTTTTAGTCTTTTCCGTCTAAGTACCCAATCAAAGGAAGATACTCACACCTACGTGGTAGGGGAAATGAGAGAAGTAGGGTACCTCCATGTTAGATGAGCTAGGCATGTTCCAATCTCTCTGTCTCTGTCTCTGTCTCTGTCTCTCTCTCTCTCTCTCCTTCCCCGTTTGTCTCTTCCATACAATACAATTAGTACAGGTATTCTTATTCCCTTTTTATTAAGGATGAAGAAACTAAGGCTCAAAAAGATTTAGTAATTTGCCCAAACCAGTGAATTGACAGATAGTATTCAGAATCCTGAACAACTAATTCCCAGTTCATTCTCTTCCCACTAGACTCCTAAAAAAACTAACCGTGTATTGTCAGGGACAACTTTTCAGTAACACCTTTGAAATTCTTGGGTTTTAGAGCAGAAGGGAATGGTTCTAACCCAATAGCTTTATTCAAAAATGTTTAACAACCTTGTGTTCTGTTCATTGGTGTCTGGTCACATCCCGTGTTTCATCGATGTAGAGAGATACTGGTGTGGAAATTTCTTCTATCAGTGCCACTTTCATTCTTAGACAGTTGATTGGGGACAATGAAAGGTTAGCGGACTTTCTCAGGGCCACATGATGGGCATCAGAGGTAGAGCTTGAACTCAGGTCTTGCTGGCTCCAAGGCCACTCTCTAGGCACTAGAAGCCATGGCCACTACTTCACAGTGTCCCTTATCATCCTTAGATTAACTATAAATAATTTTAAAATTCTTGATTACCACTTTGACTGTGAGACCCTTTCCTTTGGGTTTTATTCATCATTTCCCAGGGTACTGTTCCTACCTTCACTCTTTCTCATCCCCAAAGAACTTTAGGTGCCACCCTTCTTAAATGAAAGGGGCAAAGTGGTCATATTATATAAATTAGGCTTTGGTGTTTCTCACTTTCCAATTCCTGGGGCTGGAATAAATGCAAAATGAGTCTTAAAAATCACTTATTGCCAGGTCTACCTAAGTGAGCATTAATAATAAAGAAAGGAGAAAAGAGAGTATTTGAAAAACAAGGATGGTTCCAAATCCCAGAGCAAAGCTCCCTGCAATATTAACTAATGATCTAGGAAGCAGGACAAAAATCATTTTAAAGATTTAAAACAGTTGTTTTCTTGTTCATTTGGGTATCCTTGTCATTTCATGCTTAAATATTTGCCTTCTTTCTGGAAGCAAAATTTGCCGTGGGAGTGGACAAATTATGTGGCATTTGTCTAAAATGATAGGCCTAATTATTGCTCTAAAGACCTGAAATACTTTCAAGCTCCAGCTTGAAAAGTCAAATGCAAAGGAATTAATAATATTCTTGAAATTTATTCAGAGCAACATTTGGCTATGCTTTAGCCAGAAAAGGAAGATTGACGACAGGGCGTTCAAAGACTGGGATTTCCCCCAGCAGTGTGCTTACAGAGCTTGGTGGGAGGACAAGAAAGAGAGTTATAGGTGGTAGGGGAATGTGATTCTATATTGAGGAAGAATGGCTTCCAGGCAAATAGACTGGGAATGTGCTGCATAGATGGTAGAATGGAAAAGACTTTAGACAGGGGATTAAGAGAATTGTGTTCATGATCCTCTTCTACATTTAATAAATGAATTATAGGATCTTGGATGACTCATTTTCCCTCTTCAGGGGTAAATTTCCCCATTACATTCCCTTCTAAGATGCTACCATTTTATAAATATATAATTCTGATAAAGTAAGAAGAAAGCACAAATCTGGATCTGACGACAGAGACCTCTGGTATCCCTTGCATTCATAAATGCTCATTTAAAATATAATATGCCTGCTATATGCAAGGCAGACCCTGTATTGTACCTCCCATTCACTCCAGAAAATATCTTGATCAATCACATTTTGTAAACCTAGTAACATTTTCCACACACTTAGTGAACTCCTGATTTGGAGGAAACCAGTGATGATGTCTTTAATAAAGCAAATAATTATATTGTGTGTCAAATAATCACAACAAAATTTATCTAGTTTGTAATAATGGATTCAGTTCTTAACCTTTATTGTATAATGGACCCCTTTGGCGGTCAGGTAAAATCTATGCGTGTTTTCCTTGCTGTGGTGGGGAATGTTTTCAATGAATAAAACAAAGTACAAAGAATCACAAAGGAAAACAAATATTTTGAATAAAAAGAGGTATTTTTCCCATCTCAATTTAGAGAGCTACTAAAATCAACCACAAACCCTTTGCAAAGCTGTGGACTCCAGGTTGAAAACTGCTGGACTACTTAAGGCAGGTAAGTGGCACAGAGCAGCCTCCAGCACTGCAATTGGAGTGAGGAAAACCTGAGTTTGAATCCTGCCTCATACATACCTGGTCAAGTCAGTTAACCTCTATTTGCCTGAGTTTTCACATCTATAAAATGCAGATGACAATAGCACCTAGCACCTAGGGTTTTTGTGAGGAACAAATGGATAATATATGTAAAGAACTTTGCAAACCTTAATGCACTATATAAATGCTAGCTATTATTATTGTTGTTAGATGATCCTTAGCTCTTTTTCAGCTCTAGAATTCCATTTTAAGATGAATTCCACTTCTAACATTCTGTGTTCTAAAGTCTTCCAAATCTAACATTCTTTGCTCTAAGCTCCCTCTAGAACCAATTTTTAACATTGTATACTGTTAAATCTCTGAGCAAGCATTCTGTGAGCTAACATCCCTTCTAGTTTAAGTTCTATTAAGTCTATGTTCTTTAAGTTTCAAAATCTTTCCCAACTTATTGTTTTATATTCTACAATTCCTTCCATCCATAACTTCCTATGTTTGAGTATTCTATAACCTGAGGTTACTTTCATCTAGAAAATTATGTGATTCTATGGTGTCTCTGCTGTGAGTTTTCTCCAGGTGAAGTAAGCAATATGCTGATATTGGTAAAGATGAAGTGGCTGATACAGGCAATAATTGTAGTGGTGTGTGTACTAGGGGCTGGGGCGGGCAATGGAGTCAGGATGCAGTGTAAACCCCATGAATGATTTTGCCTTGTTCACAAGATATGTGATCTGGGTTATTTCTGAGTCTTTTTTCCCCAGAAATGTGTATTTCTGCAAAGCTGGCCACTGTTGACCAATGAACAATAAGGCCAAAACAGCTTGGAGATTAAATGCCTGAGGCACCTGGCCTAGTAAACCTGAAATATGAATCTTAAAGTAACCAAGTTGCCTGGAATTTCTTCCAAAGGGCAGCTTCTCTGAGCCTGAATCACTGGCCTCTTTCTCTGGGTTGCTTTACCTCTGCTCCAGGATCTTGGTGAATTCAATTGCCTTATTAATTACTCTTCCCTTAGGGATTAGATGCAGCTTTCAGGGTTACCCCCTTTGGGGGAAGGGAGGACATAGTGGGTATTGGAATGCAAAAGGCAGCATCCAACTCATCTCATAAGGGGCTGCAGGTTGCAGGTGGCCCTAATTTCACAGAAAAAGCAATATGTTTGCCAAAGAAAGAACAGATGGCAGAAGTCAACAGTTATTTATTTCTATAATTAGCAGCTTGCTGGGATCTCAAGTCTTAAAGAAATTGCGTTTCCTATGGAATTTCTCCATTCATTTCCCTCAGTTTCTTCATCTGTAAAATTAGGGGGTTGAACTAGAATACCAGATGATCTCTGAGGTGGTTTCTTATTCTATTCTTCTGTGACACTAGGATTATATGTGGAAACTGGGAAATTGGGTGGTGGAAAAAACACCGTCACCGCCACCACCACCACCACCACCACTACTACTACTACTACTGCTGCTGCTACTACTACTACTACTACTACTATGACTGCTACTACTGCTGTTGCTACTATTAGTACTATAGCAGCTAGGCAGTTAGGTGGCAAAGTGGATAGAGTGCTTGACTTGGAGTCAAGAATAGCTGTGTCCAAATCTTGCCTCAGACACTTATAAGTTGTGTGATATCAGGCAAGTCACTTAACTCCTGTTTGTCTAAGTTTCATCAATTGTAAAATGGGGATAATAATAGCACCCACTTCCCATAGCCCTTATGAGGATCAAATGAGATAATAAATTATAAAGCAATTAGCACAGTGCTTGGCACATAAGTATTATATACAATTATTATTATTATTATTATTATTATTCCTGCTATTTCTCCTACTGAGGCAACTAGGCAGCTAGGTAGCACAGTGGATAGTGTTGGGCCTAGTGTCAGTAAAACCAATTTACTTAACCTTTTTCTGCCTCAGTTTCCAAAATTGCAAAATGGGAATAATAATATCACTTGTCTTCCAGGTTTGTTGTGAGGATAAAATGAAATAATATTTATGTTAAAAATGTCTGACACATAGTAAGTGCTGTAAAAGTGTTACTACTAGTCAATCAATACAGTAAATAAACATTTATTAATAACCTACTGTGTACTGCATGGTGCAAAAATATGAAAGATAGTCCCTGCCCTCAAGGAGCTTACAATCTAATAGAGAGGGAGGTCTTAAGCACTTGTATAGCATCTACTATGTGCCAATCTCTGTATACTTTTGATCCTCACAATAACCCAACCAGGTAGGTGTTATTATTATACCCATTATACATTTGAGGAAACTAAGGTAAACAGAGGTTAAATGACTTGTCAAAGACCACACAGCTAGTAAATGTCTGATATAGATTTGAGCTCAGGTCTTCCTGATTTCTATGCCCAGAGTTTTTCAATGTGCTACCTAGCTACCTTCCCCTAATCATAGAAGAAAATACAAAAAGAAAGCTTAAAAAGGGGGTGGTCAGGAGTTAAAAGTACTAAAAAGGTATGAGTATTGAGGCTGATGCAATATTGCAGGATGATGAGGTTCCTGATGATAACGTTCTAGGGGCATGATGGAGAAGTCTAAAGGAGGAAAACTGACAAAAAATTACATAGTGCTTTAAGGTTTGGAAAGTGCTTTGTATATGTTAACTCGTGTGATTGAAACTAGTGCTACTCTGATTTCCCATTATGGTATCGAGGTAAATCTAAGCTTTTCAAGGTGATTGTCAAATTCTACCAAGCTAGATAAGTCTCAAAGTACAGTCCTAATGCCAAACAGGGTATCGTTTACTGCTTGAACACTACTAGAGGTAATCACAGACTCAACACAAGGAGGCTGGTCATTAGGTAATTCATTATTTGGCCATGGCAAATCAACCATGAAATAGACAAAAGACTGACACTCATATGTGCTTCTATAGAAATATTAGCAGAATGATGGAAAAGGGGGACTAGGACACACATAATCACAAAGATTTTTTCAATCATCAAGAAATATTAATTTAACTCTTGGTATTCTAAGTATGTGATCCTTGTCCAGTGCCCAATGCATTGTCATAATACTGCATGGAGTGAATCATATTGGCATATAAATTGTCACTATTCCTGAGGCTGGTAGATATGAGGAAATTGTAACAAAAGGAAAGGATAATTCTAGGTTTATCATTGAGATGCAAAGATAGGATTTGGTTTCATCATGTACCGATAATATATCATTTCATGGGTCACTTATTCATGATGAGCATAAGCAAAGAAGACTACCATGAACCCAGTTGAAGATTGTATACCAATTTCTTGTATGGAAAATGAAGACCCTAATAAAAACTTTCCACTCAGATGAAAACACATACTGACACTCAGTGACTTCAGTGCAAATATGAGCATAGGAGAAGACAGTAAAAATTATGATAAAAACTGTGATTTAGAATTAAAAAATGGAAGAGACTTACACATTACAGAGAAACCTCAAGCCTCTAACTCAGTAACAATTCCTTCAAGAAGATAACTGGAAGATAAAGGACATGGTGTGCAATGAACATCAAGAAAGAAAAAGAAATTGGTTAAACTTTTTTTAATGATATTTTGACTTCATTGGAATAGGGCACTAATGGAGAGACAACTTCCTCTATCTATGTATATCTGAAGAATTTGGGGCATACAGTTGCCCACAGACATTCAGCTAGTATTTTAGGTTCTGTTCATTGGCATTTGAATATAGATCCAGATTACAAATATCAACCTCTTTCCCTTAAACTTTGATGCTTCTTTCATCATCCTTTTCTACTATATATGCATATATATGTATATATTATGTGTGTGTATTTTTCACATGAGATTCTTTAATGAATGAGTGTTGCTCTAGACTGTTGTGTCATTTTACTTGGTAAGGAGATAAAGTATTTAATGGCTGAGATGCCATTTCTGTTGTTGCTATTTTTTGCCTTTTTTGACATATAGTACTAATTGCTTTAGATCAATGTAACATATATAGGAAATAGTGATAATATATGTCAATGTCTTTTCCTTTATCCATTTTCTATCTTTCACAATTAGTAGCCTCTCTGAATAGTTCATGTCAGAGTTGTTGTAATTACAGTATTTTTCCCTTTTTATCCTTTCTTATAATTAGATACTGATTTTGACCTGTACTGTGAAGTTAGTGATTTGCCTAAACATACAACTGGTTTAGAAATAGCTGTCATATGTGTAACTAGTTATTTTATATCTCTTAAGGCATAGTCACACAGTCAACAGGAAATAGTGAAAAGAAGCTGGTTTCTTAAACAGGAAAGTTAAGAACTAGGTTCAAATCTTCCCCTTGATAATTACTACCTGCATGGTTTTGGGCAAATCACTTAACCTTGGTGGGTCTTAATTCCCTCATCTGGCAAAACTGGGAGTTGAATTTGATGACTCTGAGGCCCCTTTGGGAGCACTGACCCTTTGGTTATGAGTAATATTATATTAAAAGACAGTGAATAACAGTGGAATGGGGGAACATGCTTCAGGTTGAGCATGAGACCCCTTACTTTCAGTGATACAAAGCTACACTGTGACACAAAAAGCTACCCTTTCACAATATTTTCCAGATGATGATATGTAGAAGTCGATCATAGCTTACCATGATTTCTGGAGACTCAAAACTGTAGGTGAGCCAAATGGTAATGGAAAGCCTATGTGAATTATGTCATACTTTCAACAATATCTTGCATGGAAGTGATATAAAACATATCAACAAAGACATTTATAGTCAGAAAAGGAGATGGGCCAGATGAATAACAAGATGAAGGCACAATAAATGGATAGCTCAAGTGCAATATTAGTACCCACAAAATGTTAAGATTCAAAGAAAAGTTCCATTATATTGGGTAGACACTCTAGGAAAGTTTATGGAGGAATGCGAATAAGCATCACAAGGATACAATCACACAGAGAGTCATTGAAAGTAGTACCCACAGTGTTGAATTCATAGATCATTTGAAGTAGTAATATCTAACATTTTACAAAGATGATTCTCAAAGTACAAAATACAGTTATAATGAAATAATCCACATACCATAACAGTGTACATTATCCACAACTATTCCTGAAAAATCTTTCTCCATTCAAAAGTGTAACCATTAATGGTAAAAGATAATGTATCCAAAATGCTTGGCAAGTGTTAGACCCCATATAAAATAAATGCAATCAATTGGCAGTAGTCATTGTAGTCATATTCGTAGTCATAGTCCTAGTTCATAATCATAATAGTATTAATAGTAGTAGTAGTAGTAGTAGTAGTAGTAGTAGTAGTAGTAGTAATCCTAGTCTTAATTCTCTAATTTTATTTCTATCTACTTGCTAATCTGGAATCTATAATCCAGTCAGGCTGTTCTCCCTAAACCACATATTCTACATTCATTCTTACATTAGCCCAAACCCTACCTTTTCCATATGTAAGAGAATTACAGAATAACAGAATTGGTAGATAACTCAGAGGTCATGGAGTATCAGCCATAAAGCTCAAAAAGACCTTATAAATACTCTTGTCAAACATCATAGTTTTAAAGATGAGGAAACTGAGGCCAAAGAGGTTTAGTTCATTGCCCTGTGTCCCACAAGTAGCAAATGATGGTGCTGGAATTGGTCCTTTGAATTGATCTTTTTTTTTCTATACAATGCTATGTCCAATGGGATCCAGTTTGACTCATAACTAGGCAGAGATATTTCTTCTACATAGCGTTAAGTTGTTATCAAGCCTTCATTTGAAGGCTTTCAGTGACGGGAACTCACTATTTCCCAAGATATCCATTTTTTTTTCTTTTGGATTATTTCTAATCATTAGGAAGGTTTTATTTAAAGAGAGCCAAAATATTTCCCATGGCAACTTCCACTAATTTCATCTATCTTTTTCCCCTAAGTACAGGAGTCCACGGAGCATTTATACATTTTAAAGTTCCTCTAGCACTGAGTCCAAACCACACATTTTAGCACTTGATTATACTATGGAATTTTGTTCTCTAAGCATGAGTATATTCATCTTGCCTCTTCAATGAGACTATAAATTCCTCATGAGCAGAAATCATGCTTTTTCTTTTTGCATATATGATAACATTGATATAATAGCTGACTATATTCCATAGGGCCATATCTCAGAGAACACCTCTTTCAATATATCATCAATGTACATTAATGGTTCTATGGTATTATCAATGTGAGTATTCCCTCTTTTGGTGCAGATCACAGCTTGTTTACATTTTATATCCTATGTGATTCTTGCGGATGTATCCTTGTAGATTACTGCAGAGAATTATGCTTCATGCTGGAGGCCTTCTTCTTGTTTTTCAACATTCCTTGGGTTCCAGCAGAGCATTTCGCCTGCCATCTGTTACTTCTTCCCCTCCCTACATGACTGACCCACCCCATTTGCTGATCACATATTTCTTTAATTATATTCCTTATGTCACTTCTTGCATATTGCATTGTACTTGTGATAATCCCAAGCTGGTCCCTAGTACCCAAATCCATCTTTTGAACACATATTGTTCTCTTGATGATTCTATAGAGATACTGATTTTGAGACACCACAATCTCCCAAGGATCAAAATTGCATGAGACATACTGGATTAAGTTAGATTTCTGTGACTTTCTGTTAGAATCACAGGTTCTTAGCATCAGGCCTCAGAGATTATTTAATTCTGTCTCAGAATCATATAGGATCTCAAAAGTTAAAAGGGACTTCTAAGATTGTCAAGCCTAATTCATACCTGAACAGATCAAAAAGTGTCACATGAAATCTTTGCTAGGTGATTGAGAAGCCATTACCTCCCTAGGCAGCCTATTTCACTTTCTCATATTGCAAATTGTGAAGTTTTCCCTAATCTTAAATTTGCCACTTTGGTGTTGTTTCTGTTGTTCTCATTTCTCACTTCTGGAGGTAAATCAGAAAAAGTCTAATTCCTTTTTCCTATGATGGGCATTTAAGTATTTGAAGATAGCTTTTGTATCCTGCCTGCTCTTTATCTCCTCTCCCATAAATCCTCTCTTCTCCAAGCTCATCATTTTCAACTCCACCATACAAATTTAAGATGCATTTTGATGCAGGTTTCAGAATGAGGGAGGTTGTTGCTCTATTATACTCTGTCCCGCTGAGCCCCCATCTGGAATATTGTGTTCAGTTCCAGGTGCCACATTTTAGGAAAGACATTGACAAAGTGGTACATCCAGATGAGAATGAGAATGGAGAGAGAACTAGAAACTACTATATGAGGATCATTTGAAGGATATTTGTGTGATTAATCTGGAGAAGACTTGGGGGAGAGGGACTTGACTATTAAAATGGCTGCCATGTGACTAACTTGGTTTATTTTGCCTTAGGGGAAAGAACTAGGAATAATGCCTGGTTGTTGCTGAAGGGCAGAAAGACTCTATTTAGAGAAAAAAATCTTCTAACAATTAGAAGTATGCTGAAGTGGAATAAGCAGCCTTAGGAAGTACAATGGTGGAATCCTGATCATTGAAAGTCTTCAATTGGAAGCTGGATAGTTATTTGTTAGCAGTGCTAAAGAGAACATTCCTGGGTAGGTAGGGAATACATAGGTGATTGATACCTTGAGGGCTCTTTCAAATCAGATATTGTGACTACAACCCAATAATGAAACCCCTCATTATCCCAGTCACTGTCCTTTATGTGTTCTGAAGCTTGCCAATTTACTTCCTAAACTGTGGCAACCAGATTCAATAAGAGACATCAGATGTGGTCTGACCAGGTATGCACCGCCTTCATTCTAGACACTACTTCTATTGATAAAGTTCAAGATCATTTTTAGCACTTTTGTCTTCCTTATTGATTATTGACTCACATTGAGCAGACAGGGTACTAATATCAGGAGGGCTCCTACAACATAAACTTTTGTCGTCACATTTATTATAATGCTCATTCTAATTTTGTACTTATGTCATTAGTTACTTTTTTGAACCTAAATGCTAAACTTTATAATTATCCATATTAAGAAAACTTGGTTGATTTAATTTCCTTTCACAATATAGCTTTGTCCCCCCATTTTTTTCCATCCCCATTGGATTCTTTTTTTTTTCTTTCAGACATAGGATGTGAGTACATCATCAAAGAATCTCCCCATCACTGCTCCATGTAAGAGACTTCCTCATCATTGCTCCATGTACCATCCTTTAACATCTTACCTAGGCAGCATGGCTTGTGTTTAACATGATGAATGGAATGAGAAGCATATTCTTTTCACAGCCAAGTTCTGGATGATGTATTGGGAGAGGGAAATGAACTCACAGTGCAGCAAGAGCCTGTCTTCTCATTTATTTGTTTATCCTAATTGGTATTTTATGTCTCTTTCCCCTTAAATGAGATTCAGACTCTATAATATTGTATATGTAATACTTCAGAGTTTTCCAATGCAGTTGAAGACAGGGAAATAAGGAACTGGGATTGGAGGCAAGGATATTCCAACAGACATTAAAATCAGGCAGTTATCAAATGGCAGGGATATAATACTGGAATGTGACATACGGAATTCAGAAGTGATGCTTGGTACTGGTGATAGATATAAGTTGAGATTGGAAAACCACAAAAGATTTGGCTCACTTGGCTGCTATAATACTTGAATTTCCTTCTTTGGCAATCTACTTCTTTTAGTTAAAGTATTGAATATTTGTGTCCCTTATTAAAATACAAGCAATAATAATTCGCCCTTCTACAACACATTAAGACTTCCTTCACCTTCTGTCTCATCCCCGTCAATAAACTTTAGAGTCAGGTAGCCTAAGTATGGTTATCTTCATAATATGGATGATTAAACTGAGGCTCAGAGAAGTAAAGAAACTTGTCCATGTTCACACTGTATCAGTAATATCCAGGCCAGGATTGAAATCTAGGTATTCTTACTTCAATCCCATGGTTCTTTTTTCTATACTATGCTATATTTCTAGAAGAATAAACAGGGATTGTACCAGTTATCACAGGATATTAATAGATTGTCATCTCTTGACACATATCAAGATTCTGAAACAATGGGAATAAACAAGGAATTAATTATTGATCTAAATAAGGTCCACAAGAAGAGGAAGGAAAAAAAGCCTACAATTGGGAACCATGAGCAGTTGGGAGGCATCATAAGTTAGGTAGTTAGGTGGCATCATACTGTATTTAAAATGAATAAAAAACTGAGATCAAAAATCCTTCCTCAGATCCATATCAGCTATGTGAAACCTCAGTTTCTTCATTTGTAAGATGATAACCATGGCAGTGCCTACTTCATAGGATTTTTATGTGGATCAAATGAGATAATATATGTCAAAAACTTTGTAAACTTTAAAATCCTACGTAAATGTTATCTATAGCACAATCATTATTTGCTGATGCTGCTATTACTACCATTGTTGTTATTTTATTATTATATTGCACCTAATACATGTTTAAAAACTGTTAAAGTTGAGAGGTACTGGTGCTTGAGAGATACTGAATAGGGTAGAGGACAAACAGTGGAAAGAAAAGAGACTACAGAAAGAAGTGAAAAGTTACTAAAGACCAAATTCAGAAGTCTGCTTCAAGTTTCCCTAATCTGCTCTGGGGAATTTTGATTGATTTATATCCTCTTAAAATGGAGAAATTAAGCAGTATAGAATTTTTGTTTTGTTTAAAAATAATTGTATTGATATATTTTCTTTTTATATCACTCATTTTTTTTTACTACATGCCATCCCCAGTCCCTAAGAGAAAGATATACCTTTTTAAAAAAAAATCAGAGGGTAGAGCCAAGATGGCAGAGTGAAAGAAGTGACTTACTTGAGCTCTCCCCCAAACCCTTCCAAATACTTGTAAAAAAAAATGGCTATAAACAAATTCTAAAGCAGCAGAACCCACAAAAAGACAGAGTGAAACAAATTTCCAGCCAAAGACAGCCTGGATGGTTGAACGGAAAGGTATATCGTGCCAGGCAGAGAGAGAAGTACAGTACGGCATGGGCATGCAGGCCTCAGCAAACCTGGAGCAGGCCTCAAAGGACTGAATCACAGGCAGCTGTGGTAGTTTCCAGACTCCTGAAATCATGAACACCAAAGACAGCTTAGAAGGTCAGTGGGAAAAGTCTGTGACTGCAGTGAAAGAGAAGCTAGGTCTCAACTGCAAGTTCTGAGCATGGCCTGGGGTGGTGGCTGCCTCCTGAGCTTCTGGCCCACAGACTGAGAGGGAATTGAGTGGCTGACCATAAGGGGATTGCAGGGATCTCTTTGACAATGCTGAGGCAAGAATCTCTTGCTTTGCCCGTGCTTGGATCTGGGTCAGAGTTCTGAGGGGCAGTCCTGGGGCAAGGAGGAATGCTGGTGTGGTGAAGCTTGTTGTGGCTGTAGAGAGGAAACACCTCACCCCTTATCATGTCCCCAGAAATAGCTCTGAAAACAGCTGTACAAACTCCCAAAGCTTGGGACAGTACATTCTTCACATTGGAAGCAGACTCTTACCTTAACAAAGAATTTAAAACTCAGGTAATTGGCTGGGATCATGAGTAAGCAGTGCAAAAAGAGTCAGACTATATTATCTTACTTTGGTGGCAAAGAAGATCAAATTATGCAACCAGAAGGCAACAAAGTCAAAATTCCTACATCCAAAGCCTCCAAGTAAAATATGAATCAGTCCTATGCTTTGGAAGAGCTCAAAAGGGATTTAGAAAAGCAAGTAAGAGAAGTAGAAGAAAAACTGGGAAGAGAAATGAGAGTGATGCAAGAAAATCATGAAAAAACAAGTCAACAGCTTACTAAAGGAGACCCAAAAAAATACTGAAGAAAATAACACCTTAAAAAATAGCCTAACCCAAATGGCAAAAGAGGTCCAAAAAGCCAATGAGGAGAAGAATTCCTTAAAAAGCCCAATTGGCCAAATGGAAAAGGAAGTCCAAAAGCTCACTGAATAAAATGCTTCCTTAAAAATTAGAATAGAGCAATTGGAAGCTAGTGATCAAGGAAAATTGCCCTGATATTTTAGAACCAGAGGGCAAAATAGAAAGAGTAGGGGGATGATACAGAGGAGGGCAGGTTGGGACAGGGGGTAATGAGAAGCAAATACTTCTGAGGAGGGACAGGATCAAAAGAAAGAATAGAATAAATGGAGAGGCAGGATAGGATTAAGGGAAATAGAGTTAGTTTTTCACAGCATGTCTACTGTGGAAGTGTTTTGCGCAACAGTACATGTATAACCTATATTGACTTGCTTGCCTTTTCAATGAGGGTGGGTGGGGAGGGAGGAAGGGAGAAAATTTGGAACCCAAAGTTTTAAAAACACATGTTTAAAAAAATGTCTTCACATGCACCTGGGAAATAAGAAATACAAGAAATGGGGTACAGAAATCTATTCTGCCCTACAGAAAAATAGAAGGGGAAGGGGATGAGATTGCGGGGGAGAGATAGAAGAGAAGGCAGACTAGGGGAAGGGGTATTCAGAATGCATGTCACCTTGGGGTGAGGGGAGGGGTGAGATGGGGTGAAAATTTGGAACTCAAAATCTTGTGTAAGTAAATGTTGAAAACTATAAATAAATTTATTAATAAAAAAAAACCAGCAAAATTCAACAACAAAACAAAAAAATCTGATGTTATCTGTGTTGTTCTACACCCATGGTCAAACATCTCTGAAAAGATGCATTAGCAGATACTTGCACATACACACACACACACACACACACATGAACTAATCTTGGCTGTTTTAATTTTGCAGAATTCAGTTTTATTATTATGTTGCTGTTTTATTTTCAATTAAGTTGTTGTACATGGCTAGTATGAAAATATGTTTTATATAACTTCACATGTATAATGAATATCATTTTGCTTGCCTTCTCAATGGATAAGAGAAGGGCCAGAGGCAACTGAAAATATAAATTAAAAATAAAAATAAACAAAAATACATTGTCATCATTATGTAAATTGTTTTCCTTTTTTCAATGTTTTCATTTCCTAAATTTTTTTAATATATATTTTTAAAATTTTGAGTTCCAAATTCTCTCCTTCTTTCCAAACTCTACCCCACTCACCAAGAAGGCAAGCAATGATACCCATTATACATGAAAAATCATGCAAAACATATTTCCATATTAGTCATATCACAAAATCATGGAAGTAAAGAAAGAAAGAAAATTATACTTCAATTTGCACTCAGAGTTCATCAGTTCCCTTTCTGTAGATATCAATTTTTATCATGAATCTTTCTGAATTATCTTGGATCACTGTATTAATCAGAGTATCTAAATCTTTTACATTTGTTGATTATTACAATATTATTATTACTTTATAAAATGATCTCCTGGTTCTACTCCCTTCACTTTGTATCAGTTCATGCAAGTCTCTCAAGGCTATTCTGAAATCATTCTGCCAATTGTTTTTTTTTTTTAGCACAATGGTATTTCATTACAATCATATACCATAATTTGTTCAACCATTCGACAATTGATGGGCTTTTCTCAATTTCCAGTTCTTTGCCACCACAAAAAGAGCTGCTATAAATATTTCTGTACATGTAGATCCTTTTACTTTTTCTTTGATGTGTTTAGGATATAAACCTAGTAGTAATATTGCTTGGTCAAGGGGTAAGCACAGTTTGAAGCAGTTTAGGCATAGATTCAAATTATTTTCCAAAAAGGTTGGACTACTTCACAATTCCAGCAACAGTGCATTAGTGTTCCAATGTTTCCACTTGTCCTCTAGCATTTGTAATTTTCCTTTTCTGTCATATTAGCCAGTCTGATAAATGTGAGGTACCATCTGAAAGTTGTTTCAATTTTAATTTCTCAAAACAGTAGTGATTTAGAGTATATTTTCATGTGACTATTAATAACTTTCATTTCTTCTTCTGAAAACTGCCTATTCATGTCCTTTGACCATTTATCAATAGGGGAATGGCTCTTATTTTTTTAAATTTGATTAATTTCTTTATATATTTGAGAAATGAGGCCTTTATCAGAAAAAAACTTGGATTTTTTGTATTACTTCATTTTTGTGATAAATTTTGTCACAATATAGTTTCCCTAGTTTCCTCTTTTAATTAGATCTTTTTTTGCTTTTGCTTTGTTTGAGATCATGATTGCTACTCCTGCTTTTTTTTCTTTTAATTCAGTTGAAGTGTAATAGATTTTGCTCCAACCCCTTATTTTAACTCTTTCTGTGTGATTCTATTTCAAGTGTGTCCCTTATAAACAAAATCACTGGATTCTGGTTTCTAATTCATTTTGCTATCCTCTTCTATTTTATGACTGAGTTTATCTCATGCACATTCATAGTTATGATTACTAACTCTATTTCCCTTTATTGTACTTTCTTTGGTTTATCCTTTTCTCTTTCTTTTTACACAGTCCCTCCTCACGAGTTTGTTTTGCTTCTGACCATTGCCTCCTTTAATCAGCACTCCCTTTTATCACCCCCTCCTTTCACTTGGATCAGCTAGGTGGTGCAGTGGAAAGAGTGCTGAACTTGTAATCAGGAAGACCTGAGTTTAAATCTGGCCTTGCTGTGTGATCCTGGGCAAGTCACTTTTTGCCTCAGTTTTCTCATCTATAAAATAAGATGGGGAAGGAAATGGGAAACCATTTCTGTATCTTTGCTAAGAAAACCCCAAATGGGGTCATGAAATATCAGACATGACCAAACAACAACTTTTCTCTCATCCCTTTCCCCTTGTGCTTCCCTTTTGGGTAAGATAGATTTCTATACCAAGTTGAGTGAGTATGAGTGTTTATGTGTCTATCTATCCACCTAAGTATTTATCTATCCATCTATCTTCTTCCCTCTTTGTACAAATTCTTTTTTTTTTTTTTTTTTGGCTAGGCAATGGGGTTAAGAGACTTGCCCAGGGTCACACAGCTAGTAAGTGTTATGTATCTGAGGTCGGATTTGAACTCTGGTCCTCCTGAGTCCATGGCCAGTGCTCTATCCACTGTGCCACCTAGCTGCTCCCCTTCTCACACAAATTCCGATAAGAGTGAGGTTAAAGCATTGCCTCACATGCCCCTCCCTCTGCAACTGTATAAGCCCTTCCTTGTGTGCTTCTAAATTTTGTGAGATAATTTCCCCAGTTCTTCTTTTCTTTTTCCCCTTCTTCCAGTGCATCCCTCTTTCTCATTCCTTCATTTTTTTAAGATCACCTCAACATAATCAACTCACACCCATTCCCTTTGTTTATGTAGACTTCTTCTAATTGTCCAATAATAATAAAGTTTTTAGCAGCTACATGTATCATTTTCCCATATAAGAATGTAAACAGTTTAACCTTATTGAATTGCTTATAATTTTATGCTTCTCTTGAATCTTGGGTTTGAATATCAAGTCTTCTATTCAGCTCTTATCTTTTCACCAAGAATATTTGAAAGTTTTATATTTCATTAAATATCCATTTTTTTTCCCCTGAAGAGTTATACTCGGTTTTTCTGCATAGGTTTTTCTTGGTTGTAACCTTAGCTCCTTTGCTTTTCTGAGTGTATTATTTCATTCCCTTATGTAGATTCTCATAGGTAAACAATAATTTCATTTCTTTGTGTTTTTTTTTCTTTAGATGAGGTCTTCATAGTGGTTAATAGTAGAAATTGTTATTTCTTACTAGAATTGTTACATTTACAATTATGTATCTTTGAGTTTAGAATAGAGTGTTTCATTGTTTTTCCTCATCTCTCCTTGCAGGCAATCCTATGGAGCCTTTCAACTAGGCTTTGTTTTCTGTATACAGAGGTTATGTACCATTTTCTTTAGGTATTTAAGCATTGTGGTTTTTTAAAAACTATTTTTGTTCTTCTGGGAGATGAATGATAATTAAATTGTCTTAGAAATCTAGTTGTCAATGGCAATGCCTTTGGGTGCAATAGAGATCATGTGTTCTTTTTATTATTATCTTTTCCTTCTCTTCTTCTACATTTTCCTCCATTAGTATTTTTGCATTCTATATATACTAATGACTCTTTCATGACTTTAAGGATATGCCACAATTGAATATTTTTCTAATCTCTGAATTTTTAATTTTCACTGAAAGCTCTTAATTCAGACATGTATTACTAATTTCTTCTTTTATAGATTTTATTTCTCTTTTGAGCCATTCTGTAATTGCTTTTTGTTGTTCCATGCTGTCTTTGGATTCCAGATGATGCTATGTTTTATCATGTATTTATTTACTTTCCTTTGTTTTATGCATTAGTTGAAAGGGCTTTGTAATCTCTTTGAGGATTTAGTTCTCATGCATCATTCTACTTTTAGAATCTTTTCTATTAATTTTTTTCTTGTATGCTGAGTTTTTAAAAGAAGCTTTCCTCTTGAAATGTTTGGTAATTCTGACCTTTTCTCTCTTGTATTGCCCCATAACTCATTTTCTAATTCATCCCCCCTTTGCTGTTAATTACATTCCTAGGTATGAATTACAAGTGTTCCTCAATCTTTTCTATTATTGGAGGACTGAATTTTCACTGTCATTGTGTCTTGTCCTAAGTATCTTCTGGACCATAGAACTAGTTCCATTCTATTTTCCTTTTAGCTTGGTTTAGCCATGAACACTGGCCACCTGCTAGAATTTCTTCCTTAGCTTTCCCTCTTTCCTGCTATGGATGGAATAAATCAGATTTTTTTTTGTATAAGAAGTGTGGGAAGAGTGTTTCCTGGTAGAATCTATAAAATTTGGGAATCCCTAAGTTAGAAATTACCTTAGGTAGAAGGCATTGTGTTTTCTACCTTCTTCTTCATGTAACTAAACAGAATCTGTCTTCCACATTTTTTTTAGGATTGAAAGTGTGATAAAGCAGGAAAAGAGTTCTGCTGGCAATGTTTCTATATCAGGAGGGAATCTCAATAAGATACCAAGGTACAAGTTTTCCGGTGCATTGTACATACCTTCCAGGGAGCATGGATGCTAGATGCTTGTGGAGGTGGGGTACCAGATGAGTTGTTTTAAGATTGGTATTCTTTAGTGCTACTTGATTAGGATTTTTAAACTGTCTGAATTATCTCCTTTGTCCTCTCTATTCAGCTGTAATTTCTCTATTTCTAATGCAAAATTGTTCTCTTGGAGATTATTAGAGAGTTAGTAGGGACTGGGGAGAGTATCTTGTAGGCCATTTTCTTGGTTCTGCAATCCCATTTTTGAAGCTTAGACTTCAAAGAGGTATCCAGCTTCATATAGGGGAAAAATATTGGACTTAGTTTCAGGGAACAAAGCTTAGCTTTGCCATTAGTTTATATGACATTTAGGCAACTCATTTAACCTTACAGACTTTCAATTTCTTCATCTGTAAAATGAAAAGATTTAATTCAAATTGAAGTATTATCAATCTTAACATTTCATGTCCTAAAATTTCTTTCAGCTCTGACATTTTTTGCACCAAAGTTCCTTTCAGTTATTACTATCTATGTTTCCATGTTATAAGGGATGTTTCACCAAATGAGAAAATCATTTTGTCTCAAAACTTGGCTATTGAGGTCAAAGACCAGAGGGACCAACAGAGAAGGAAAATAAAGTTGAGACAATTCACATTTCAGTATCTATTCCCTGCTGGGTAGGTCTTTGGAAAGCCCCTTTGTACTGGAATTGGGGTTCAGTCAGATTTTGAGTGGTCATGTCTGGCACATTCTAGCTTGTAAAGATGTAGGGAGGTTACTAAAGGCTTTTTACATTACCTTTTCCTCCACAGCCTTTTATTTCAAATTAATTTTGTGAGACAGGTAGAAGATGCTGCCTTAGCTCTGTCCTTGAGAAAAGCAGTGCTTCTCTTGATTGAAGAAATATTTTTATAGCCTAAATGTGCAGGTTAAAGTAATTTTTTGACAGGTAAAATACTTGACTGTTGTCCACAGTGAATCCTTTTTCTACCTTCTCTTCCTTTTTTTCTGTCCTTTTAATATCTGTCTCTTTTTGGCACAGAACTGCCATATTTGTTCATTACTGGCTTTCATATATTTTCTGGCGTCTTTAACATTATTCCCCAGCACATTTTCCCCCTTATTTTTCTTAAGTTAGAGTTTTAAGCCAGGTGAGAATGTGATTTTTGCCTGCAAGGTAATACCAACTGCATGCCAACTGTGCTGCTGAGGGCACATGTTTCATATTCTATCTTACTATGGGGTGACAGGTGCCAATGATTAGGCAGACACTTGGATGAGGGACAGGAGCATGTCTGCAACAGAATCTAAGTGACTATAACCATAGAATCTCATCTTTAATTACAGATTCTGAGAATTGAAAGGGCCCCCTAGGGTACCCCAGACATGAAAATGAATCTCATCTCCCCTTCGATATCCCAGACAAGTGGTCATCTAGGTTCTATCTGAAAAGAGACCACTGAAGAAGACCACCTACCTCATGAGGCACAACAATGCACTATTAAACAGTTTAAGTGTTTTGGCATTTGCCATTTACATTGTCCCCATGCACAGACTATGATATACATCTGTATGGACAATCCATAAGGCCTTTTCATCTATACATAATCTTGATATTGCAGTTAGACAATGAACTGGATTTACTATTGAACAGAAAGAAGGAAGCAGGCTGGATTGCATATGGGAAACAAGAAGGTGCTTTAAATGATCCCAAATTTCCTATTGAAGTGAAGGCTCATCTTTTTAACATACAGATGCTACTATTGATGCTCTATGACCACAAATCACTGAATCTCATAGAGATTAAGAATTAAAGGAGAATCAATATCCCTAGTCATCCAAAGGGCCAAAAATAGAATAGACCAAGGACACACACAAGAAGGTGGAAATGTATTACTAACAAAGGATCACATAATAGAAGTGCTATAGCAGAAAAGGGTATTATCAAAGGAATGTATACCTGAAAGAAAAAAAAAAGTAGTTGGTCTATATTTATAAGAATAATTATGTGTGACATTGTTGGTTACTCAGTTTAAAGAAGTTGAGAGAAGTCCTTCAGCCCATTAGATAAATTTTCTGTGCAAAGTTTAAGGAAGAACATGGACAAGAGATTCATTGGAGAAGAAAGCATAAATGGGTTTGAATCTGTGCTATGGGAGAGAATTCAGATGTTAATTGTTTCATAAATCCATTGGAAAACTTAATTATTGAACCTAAATATGGTTTCTTGGAACATCTATTATACTCACCACTCCTAGTTCTTCCCTGAATAGTCAAGGGGAACAGGAGGAGATGGAAAGAGAAATATGTTTGTAGGAATGGTGATTCAGACTATATCAACATTGGATCAGGAAGCAAGATGCTTTCCTGTATAAAAGTAAGTTAGTTCATAGGAATATAGATGTAGAGCTAAAAGGGAACTTAGCCTTTATCTAGTCTAACTCCTTAATGAGAAACTGAGGTTCAGGAAAACTAAGTGAGTGCTAAAAAAAAGTCGCCTTGGTAATAAAGGTCTTATGGTGGCAGAACTGAAACATTTCTCCAGTTCCCCTAATTCTGAATTTTGTGTTCTTTTTACCATATAACTGAAATGGCCATTAAGATCCCTTCCAGTATGGGTATACTATGATTCTGTGCTTTTATAGAGGCTGTATCAGGGTATCTGATACAGCTGCTATCCAACTCTCACCTATGACTTCAAGAAGCTATAGTATGTGCAGCAGCCATACCCAGTAAAAAATAGTCTCAGGAGACAAGTTAAATCATGTTGAGGGTAACCTACATGCCTCAAACCAGTTGGTGAGTTAGGGGGATGTTTACTCAAGTGTATGAAGACTTCTGCCAGCAGAATGGGCAGATGAGATTAGTTTGTTCCAATGGCTATCAAGGTGGCTGAAGCAGGCACCATGGAGCACATAGGACTTGATCAGACATTGAAGATGCCAATGTCATCCAATGCCTCTCAAGCAATTATCATTAGTCTTGACTTTTGTCTGCCACTGGGTTTAGATGTATGGAAGAGAGAGTGAGGCTGATGGCTTTGTGCAACTCTGCCTCACTTAAATGCAAATCATGCACAAAATATCACCCATGATGTCATTGGTCCTCTTCAAAAACAAAGGATGAACAACAACAACAAGGACAACAACAATCAGGAGATCTGTATTTTGTGTTACTCATTCTATCCCCCCAGTTCTTTGGTGTCTTGTGGCAGCTGCCTGAATTCTACACTCCTACCTCACTTTGATGAGTCAGCACTTTCCCGGGAAAAGGCTACCATGCCCCTTCTGACTCAAATGTTCCCCTAAGCTCAGGAATTCAGAAACTGGTAATTCTTGACAGAAAAACTTGCTCTCATAACTAGAAGGTGTGGGGTTTTACTAGCCAACGTGATCTCATTTTGACAAATAAAATTATCTCCTTAACTGTGACTTTCTCAGAGTATGTCTTTGTCATTGAATCATATATTTTCAGAGGCAGAAAGTCCTCAGAGGTCCTTTATTTCCCAGGACTATATACTTCCTTATTTGAGTCAAAATTCCCATAATAGAGCCTACTGGTATTACTGGAATTGTTGTGCTTTTACATCATCAGTTACGTCCATTTTCCTCTTGATCTCTTGCTCCTGAGACAATTGATTCTTCTTCTAACATTATATAAACTCATGCATGATATCATTCTTTGCCTGAAATCTCTCTCTCACCCCACAGGGACTCTGAAATTTAAACTTAACAATGCTGCTTTCCCACCTATGCTATGGTATAACTAGTCAGAACAATCTCTGTTTTCTTAACGGAAACTGCCAGAATCTTAACCACTTTTTCATTCAAAAGCCAAACAACACATATGGCATAGTGGAGTATAATGGAAACAGTGCTGGACTTGGAGTTTAAAGAATTGTGCTAGAAATCATGCTCTCACATTTATTGGGTATGTGATCGAGGATATCCCTTCCACTAGCAGACTTAGTTTGCTCATCTATAAAATGTGGGCAATAAATCACATACACATTCCCTAACTTAAAATAAATAACAGCTAATGTTTAGATAGCATGTATGATTTGTAAACACTTTTTGTGTATCATCTCATTTAATCTCCTCAATAACTCTTTGATTTAGGTGCTTTTATTATCCCTAGTTTACAAATGAACAAACTGAAGCTGAGAGAGGTTAGGTAGCATATTCAAGGTCCCATAGCAAGTAGGTATTTAACTAAGGCACTAACTGAAGTCAGGTCTTCCCGATTCTAGGTCCAGTACCTTACATCCATTTTGTCATCTAGCTGCCCATCTATCTAATAGGATTTCTGGAAGAAAAATAAAAGTATTTTTATAAGCATTATAGAAATGTCAATTGTCATTATCATTGTAGATGAAGTAGGAGCCAAATATTTCACTCCCTATCATACAGCTGAGGAAAATGAGGAACAGAGAGACTATAGAATCTAGAACTGTAACAAAACTTAGAGACAATTTATTTCAACTCTCTTTTTCTTTTATAGATGAGGAAACTGAGGTACAAAGAGGTTAAGAGAAAGTATCTTGGCACATGGAGCATTGGAAATCTGAGAGCCTCTGAAGCCAGATCCATACTCCCACTCTCCTCAGTATTCTAAATGCTCGAGACTGTATTCCTGGGGCAACAGCTGTAGTATAAATAATGCTAGATGTTGACTCAGCAAACCTGTGTTTGGGTCTTTGTTCTCTAAACTGCTTATAGCATGACTTTGACCAAGTCACTTCCTCCTTTCTAATACTCAGTTTCCTTATTTGTAAAATGGGAATGATAATCCCTGCCCTGCCTACCTTATTTGGTGATGATGAAGGGAATACTGTAAAGTAGATCCTACTGTTTCCCTGGGCTACATGCAAAGAAGAAGAATGCACCCTTGATCACCCACAAGAAGGAACATGCTTGCTTCTATTGGGTCAATCCAGGGGCAGGGTAGAGACATGCTTTGAAAAATGAAGTTCTCTGTCATTAACTTTCAGTCACACATCGCATAAGGGAACTTTTGCATCAGATGCTGTGATAGGACGTTGAGGGGGGATGCCTGGGATGGACGACTCAGGTACTCTTACAAGACTGAGCAGATGGCTCCTCCACAGAGATCTAAATAAAGCCATGATGGTGTCAGCCCTGTAAACATAGCACATGTGAACCTTACTCTTATAAATAAAATGTGTTCCTGAAGAGCTGTGTTTAAATTAAGCCCCATTACCCACTTCTACCTCCAAATTATATGATCAGTAGAAAGAACCCTGTACAGGAAATAAGATCTTGGCCTTTCTTACTGGCTGCATGGCTACGGGGAAGCCATATAATGTCTCTGAGACATACCTTCCCTATCTGAAAAATGGGGGTAATAATGCTTGTGCTACTACCTTTAGAGGAGTATAAAGAGGATCAAATTAAAAAGAGAAGTATCTATAAGTGGTTGTAAACAATAAAGTGTCACATACATATAAGTTATCTTCTTCCTTCCCTATCATGTATTTTTATTCCTCTTGCACCTCCAATGGGAAATGGCATCTATTATCCCAGGGTAGACCTAGATTGCAACAATCTCTTCCTAACTGGCCTTTTCCCCTTATTCCCTCTAATTCATTTTCTTAAAACACTATCAATTTGTATCATAGTAGAAGGAGTCCTTGACAATGGAAACTGTTTCTGACTTACACTGACTCAATTGTTGAATATATGTTGTCAAATCACTTCTGCTCAGTTCCTTCATCTATAAAATGAAGAGGTTGAATCAGGTTCTTAATCTGGGCCTAATGAATTGTGTTTTTGTAATATTTTTATAACTTTATAAATGTTGTTTTATATTTTCACAATTCAATTTCAATATAAGTGGTTTCCTTTGTAATCCTATGTTAAAAAGTTTTAGTGTTTTGGCACTAAAAAATTATACTGAGAAGAGATCCAAAGAATTCACTAGACTACCAAAAGGTCCAAGCCATGAAATGGCTAAAAACTCCTAGATTAGATTATCTCAAAGCTCCCATACAACTCATATGCTCTGAAACCATTAAATGACGGTTTTAAATTTTGTAGAGATGATAAAGATAATTGGTTCCAATCTCTGATTTTAGGTAAACAAGAAACTGAAGCCCAGATAAGTGAGACAACTTTTTTCATAGGAAGCCTCAGAGGTTGGATTAGAACTCAGGTCCCTTCACTTCCAGTCTATTGCTATTTCTACTGTATCCCACTTCTGCCTTTAATATTGAATTTTCTAAATTCTTTTCCAATTCTAACAATGTATATGCTTTGCTATATATTGCCATCTAAGGACCCTTCTAGCTCTAATACTGTAGGATTCAATTTGGAGCCAGGGAGTAGATCTGTACCCATACTCCTTAGGCAGCCTAGTCATACAAGGAAAGCCCTGTAACCTTCATGAATCTCTTTTCTCTGGTCCCTGGGGCAGGGCATGCACCTAATGAAAAACCACTTTGGAGATTCAACTGAAAGAACATTTTGATCTGGCAAGTCAATCTGGTGAGTGCAGTAAGAGGCTGACAGGTTTAGAGAGGAACTCACAATGAAGCAATTAAGCAAGAAACATGATGATTAGAATATTTTCCCATGAGAAGAGAGGCAGGACAATGAGGCAAGAAGGAATTTGAGGATGATTCTGAATGATGGGAACCTTTGATTCACAGTGAAATGGGCCGAAGAAGAGGGAGGCAGAATCGTAAGCTGCTTCAGGGATGTGCTCAAGATAGGCAATAATTACAACCCATCAGGGGACTGGGACCTAGAAACTCATTTCATTGTTTGTAGTTCACATACATGCATACACACAAGTTACACAACATACGGTTCTTACGGAAAGAACCGTAGAAATTATCTAATCTAACCCTTTGTATGGAATAAGAAGAAACAGATTTACCAAAGTTGAGAGCCTTGCTTAAAGTCATTCAGGTAGGAACTGGCAGAGCTGAATTTCAAACCCAGGTCTTCTGACTTCAAATCCAACCCTTCTCCTCTACTGCATCTCAGGTAATTCAGTGCTCATTTCCACTAGCCCACTGCTTCGAATATTCAATAGCTTTGAATTTTCTATAGAAAATCATCAAAACTTTTTTGCTCTGTAGTTTACACCCTTGGCCTCAGTCTACACGATCTTTTCTCCCATGACTCAGCTACACAAGGCTCTCTTCCAGATTAATTGTCTCAGTGTTGGTCCCTGCTCAAGCCATTTGCATAGATACCTTTGTATCTTTTTTTCTCGTGTACAATTCAGAAGTATTTCCCCCAAAAAGTGATATGTTACAGAACAAGATCCTCCATTCTACATAGGCAAATCTTATTCATTCTTAAAAGTTCAGCTCAAATCTCATTCCCTACAGGAAAACTATTCTGATTATCTCAATTTAGTGATCTCTTCCTCCTTAGAACTCCTATGGTAGTTATTATCTGTATTCAGTGGTACGCTGGTAAATGTTTAACAACCAGCTTTCCAGAAGAAAAAAAAAAGTACACACAACACATTTTTAAGTTGAATCTTCATTATAGATACTTTTTCATCAATTTAATAACTCTAGATAATCAACAAAACAATAAATCTATCTTTAAGAGATGTGATTGGTCACACTGAAAATTTAACAGCTGGTTCAAGGTGGCTCCAGCATACCCCTACTGTACCACACATTTGGCACTTCATTAACAATGAAAGATAACATGTGTTATCTTTTCCTGTGTATGGTTCCAGCCTCCCTATCTAGATTATAATGCCTATTAGGACCAGAACCATTTGTTATTCATCTTTTTATTCTCCATAATACTTAGCATAACACTTGTTGGACAATAAATAGTTGATTTGCCAATAATTGGGATTGATATCGCATTTGGATGTTTTCAAATTGGTTTACATTCATTATTTCATTTGTTTTACATGACAACTCTATGAAATAAGTAGCATTATCTCCTCTTTACAGATGAGAAAGCTAAGAGTTAGAGAACTTATGACTTCCCCATGGATAAACAGATATCATGTATTAAAGATAGGATCTGAACTTTGGTTTTCACGACTTCACATATAGAACTATATCTACTATTCCAAGATACTTTGTTATTATCTAATTCACCCAGTAAATATTTATTGTGCATACACAATATTCCCAGTACTGCAATGGGTCATATGAGAGAGAGAAGAAAAAAATAGCAACCTAAAACTCAAGGAATAAGTAATCTTATTGGGGAGATAAAATGTTCACACATGGAATAGTTTAAGGATGATAGTTATAGATAAGGATGACTTTATAGAAGAGGTAAGACTTGAGTTGTCCTTCTAAAGTTGGACACTCACATTACCCAGTTGATCTGTGAGTACATAGATATGAGTATATCCTCCAATGCTACAAATTTTAAGTTATACATGTAAAGCCCTTAGCACAATTTCTTGAACACATTAAGTGAGGCACTTAATAAATGCTTGTTTTTCCTATCCCTATCCATGTCTGCCCATTCCCTGCAACCATTTTCAATGTTCTCCCATAAGTTTAAAACAGGGGGATATAATCCATGTGCTGCAAGCTTATATCATTTTCTCTAGCTTTTTGGGATCAATCAATAAGCATTTATTAGACACCTTCTATGCACCAAACATTGCTCTAGGTATTAGGGAGATAAATATAAATAACAAAATCATCCTTCCTCACAGTAAGCTCAAGAACAATAAAAGATCTTATGGGCTATCCAATAGCTATTCCTTCACTCTTGGCACATTAACACTCCATGCATTTCTTTTCTTAGTACATATTTTATGATGGCATCCTTTGCTCTGATTGTTCTCTGTAGTTCTGTTTTTGTTTTGTGTGTTGCAGACCACTCACAACCATCATTCCTCTCTCTATTGTTCTCTGAGTGATACTCAATTTTAATTCTTCATCAATTAGTTTTCCATGACTCAAGAGTCTTAGGCAGGGGTGGAGAACCTGCAGCCTTGAGGCCACATGTGGGCTGTAGGTCCTCAATTATGGCCCTTTGAATGAATCGAACTGAAGTTTGGTTTTAGTCAAAGGGCCACACTTGATGACCTAGACAGCCACAGGTTTCCCACCCCTGGGACTCATAGGATATTGATATTAAAGAGATGGGCCTTTGTTTTGGAGAGAAGTTTGGGGTACTTAAAGAAGCTGAGCAATTTCTGATAGGTAATCTAGCCTACCCTCTTCCTTCTGTTCAAATCTAGTACCAATTTATTGCCTATTTTCAATGTAGGTTGTCCATTGAACTGAACATTATGACCTACACAATATTCATTATTCATCCATTCATTTTTCCTGTGCATATTGTGAAGTTAAACACTTTTGAGTGGCTGTAGATCTTGTCCGGGAAGCTCTAGAATGTTTAGGGGCTTGAAGTAACATTCATATCATCATTCTCAATTACGAGGATCTATTGGACTTCCTCACACATAGGGAATTTTTTTTTCAGCTTGGACTCTAAACTGGATCTCTTCTATAACAATAAAGTATAATTTTTGCAAATATACACTTCTCTATTTGATGCTCACCTGATTAATATTTAGAGATTTGTCAAATCATATTATTTCTGTGGTTATTTCTTTCATAGAATGTTGGATAATTTTGATGTCTGAATGGGAAGGCACCTTGTAAGAGAGCATTTAAGGTAGCACTTTGCTCTACTGAATCAATAATAGTCAATAACAATGAACAGAGTTGGGTCTTATATTCCCCAGAACTTCTAATCAGTTGTGCAATTATAAAGATGTGGTTTCATTAAAATTTTATATAGTTAGGAAAGTAGGCATATAAGTCATATTTTCCTTTTTGTATTAATAAGATATAAAAATTATTTCCATGCCTTATTATCTTATCTTACTGTACATTCTGTGAATCAATCCCACTATGCCTTTACAATTTTGATTCTCTAGCAAAGATCTCCTCTATGTACACTTGGTCTAATCCAGCTATTTTCTTTGTTCTCTTTGTGTTATTTCTACTTCTGGTATAAGGACATCTTGAACTGTAATGTTAGTGGCCAAATATGGTCACTTCATTTTCTTTTATGTTGAATAAGTTTTACAATTAAAAAAAAAACCTTGCAGGTCATTTTCATCTTTCATCTGTTTGTTTTCCTCCTTCTAGCTTTATCCTTAAAAACCATTGGGATAACTTTGTTTAGTTGAAAATCTCACCAAGCACTTTTTAAATTGGTTTTACCCTCATGCCCTAGCACTTCTATTTTATGAGATAAGTCTGCTTCCATCATTCTTCTTTATAAGACTTTACAAATGAGTTTATATTTTAAAACAGCATTATTCTAGGTTGCCATCTTTTTCCATTTGGCAAGAAACTTAAATATTTCCTTGATAAAGTTCTTTTTAGAATCATTGGTGTCCTTATATTGCAATTGATTTAAATTGGCTGAACTTCCATATAAATTATTATAATCGAGGTCTATGTCATTTCTTCCATATAGACCCCACTTATCATTGTCAATGACTTATTTAAGTAGGTGAGGTTGGAGTTGATTTTTATTGTACTCTATTCCTTTTCTGCATTTTTTATTCCTTCTTTATCTTTGTATCAACTTTGAACTTTGTTCTAAGAAGTTAATGATCTACTTCAAGAATGACTCCCACACCATTAACAAGTTGTTTCCTATCTATTCAAATATAATCAATTTAATTTGTTTTTGTGATGTTATTTGGTATTGACCATGTCAAACACCTTCCAACTTATTTTTGAAGACAATATTCCTGATGTATAAGTATGAGGATTCTGGGTAGTCTACATAACTTTGTCATCTTATTCATGATCTTATTCCTCTTTCAACAGTCATTTATTCTGGTCTTTTCATTGAAACCATCAAGTACTATATATAATTTATTTAATTTGAATCTTTTAATTTGAAAGGTCTTAGTGAATTCTTTTATAATTTCTTTGTCTTTCCATCTTCTGCAACAGAAGTTGGTGTATAAGTTGTAATGATTTTCATAGTGGTCTATTTCAAAAATACTTATCATAAGCATTGCAATAAGAGATGAGCAAATGTCCCACAAAATAGTCTTGTGTGCTTTAGATACATAATAATAGCAACTCTGTCATTTCCTTTGTTTTCCTCTCTGAGAAGAAACTGTGAACCATCTTTCCATTTATCTGCAACTTCATTTTGTTGTCTGGCTAGAAAAAGAATAGCCACAGTAATAACTCACATTTCTATAACACTTTAAAATTGACAAAGCACTTCTTTTTCAAAACTCTGCATTGAAATTTTCAGAACATGTTGCTCCCTTTTCAGAGACAAGGAAACTTAGATTCACATAGTTGAAAAGATATGTCCAGGGTCATGAGACTAATGTTGTTGGAAACAGGAAAAGGTAGGTCCCTAGTCACTCCAAGACCAATGCTCTTTTTATCTATACTACACTATTCTATCTCTCATATGTGAAGTCTGTGGGGCTTAGGGAAAGTGGCTAGCATAAAAACAATATTAGCCAATGAATGGTGGTGCATTCCAGTATCAGCCAATTAACTATTTATTCTCTGAGCCTGTTTTCTTCATTTGCAAAATGGGGCTTATACTTATATTGCTTGGCTAATATGACAGAAAAGGAAAATGATAAATGTTGAAGAGAATGTGGGAAAATTGAGACACTGATGCACTACTGGTAGAGTTGTGAACTGGTCCAGTCATTCTGGAAGTACAATTTGGAAGTATGTCCAAAAGGCTAGAAAACTTTGCATACCCTTTAACCCAGAAACACCATTACTAGATCTATACCCTAAATAGATTTTTTTATACAAGGGAGAAGGACCCACAGGAACAAAAATATTCATAGCAGTTCTTTTTGTGGTGGCAAAGAATTGGAAATTGAGGAGATATCCATCAATTGTGGAATAGGTGAGCAAGTTGTGTTATATGATTATGATGGAATACTATTGTTCTTTTTGTTTTGTTTTTAGGCAATTTGGGTTAAGTGACTTTCCCAGAGTCACACAGCTACTAAGTGTCAAGTGTTTGGTCTGAGACCAGATTTGAACTCAGGTCCTCCTGACCTTAGGGCTGGTGCTCTATCCACTGTGCCACCTCGCTGCCCCAATACTATTGTTCTAGAGGAAAAGATGAGCAGCATGACTTCAGAAAATCCTGGGGAAAAGAGCCAAGATGTCAGAGTAAAGGCAGGGACTTGCCTGAGCTCCCCCAAATACCTTTAAAAACTACTCTAAGCAAATTTTAGAGCAGCAGAACCCACAAAAAAGACAGAATGAAAGAAATTTCCAGTCCAAGACATCTTGGAAGGTTGAGAGGAAAGGTCTGTTTCATCAGGATGAGATAGGAGCATAGTCTAGCAAAGGCTGACACAGTGCAGCCTGGGCCCTGCAAACCCAGGGCAGGCCTCAGGGCAATGAAATCACTCACATCAGTGGCTGTTTCCAGACTTCTCAACCTACAGATGCCAAATACAACTTAGAAAGTTAGCAGGAAGGGTCTTGGGTGAGAGTAGAACACAGGCCAGTGCAGGCCATGCCAGCACAGTTCCAGCCCCAGTAAACCAGCAGCAAGCCTCGGGAGTGACTGAATAATCAGTGGCAGTGGCAATAGCTGCTTCCAGAGTTTTCAGCCCATAGATTGTAAGGGGGTCAAAAAATTGGTCAGAAGTAGAGTATGGGACCTTTTTGCTACAACTGAGGCAGGACTCTCTTTCTTTGAAGCCACGGCAGAGGGGGGAACCTTTTCACATTTCCAGGTCAGAAAAGAATGCTTGTGGTCACTCATAGACCAGAGCACAGGCCAGGAGAGTAGTACTTCTCTCCTTAGATCATACCACCTTGGAAGAAATGAAAATTTACAGGTCACTAGAAGTATCTCTGAAAATAGTTGCACAAAACCCCTGAAGCTTGAGACAGTGCACCCTCCATTCTGGAAGCAAAGCTCTACTTTGGAAGGTACTGTCCCAACCTTCAGGTTTTGTGCAGCTGTTTTCAGAGATACTTCTAGGGACTTGTAAATTTTCAGTTCTTCCAAGGTGCTATGATGAAGGGCAAGCTGTTTACTCCTTTCCTGGCTTGTGCTCTGGTCTATGAGTGACCACAAGCACTCTTTTCTGTCTTGCAACTGTGAGGAAGATTTCCTCTCCACTGCCACTACAAATTCCACCGTGCCAACGCTCCTCCTTGCCCCATGGCCACCACCCAGCACTGTGACCCAGATCCAAGCATGGGCAAAGCAACAGAATCCTGCACCAGCAGAGAGATCCCTGCAATCCCCCTCTGATCAGTCACTCAATTCCCCCTCAGACTGTGGGCTGGAAGCTCAGGAGGCAGCTGCCACCTTGGGGCCGACCCCAGGGACTAAAGCTAAGACCACCATGCTTCTCTCTCTCACCACAGACACAGACTTTTCCCACTGATCTTCTAAGTTGTATTTGGTGTTTGTGGGTTGAGAAGTCTGTGATTCAGTCCTCTGGGGCCTGCTCCAGGTTCTCTGTGGTCTGTGTGCCCATGCCGAACTGCATTCCTCTCCCAGCCTGGCGTGATATTCCCTTCTGATCAACCATTCAGGTTGTCTTAGGCTGGAAATTTGTTTCACTTTGTCATTTTGTGGGTGCTGCTTTAGAATTTGTTTAGAGCCATTTTTTATAGGTATTTGGAGGGCTTTGGGGGAAAGCTCAAGCAATGCACTATTTTTACTCTGCCATCTTGGTTCCGCCTCCCACAAAGCTCTACTTTAACAAAGAGTTAAAAGTTAAGCAACAGGCTGGGGAAATGAGCAAACAATGGAAAAACAAACACTGACTGTTGAAAGTTACTATGGTGACAAAGAAGATCAAAACACACACTCGGGAGACAACAAAGTCAAAGCTCCTACATTCAAAGCCTCTGAGAAAAATATGAATTGTTCTTAGGCCATATAAGTGCTCAAAAAGGATTTTGAAAATCGAATAAGAGAGGTAGAGAAAAAAATAGGAAGAGAAATGAGAGTGATGCAAGAAAATCATGAAAAATGAGTCAAGGGCTTGGTAAAAGAGACACCAAAAATCCTGAAGAAAATAACAACTTAAAAAACAGACTAGGCCAAGTGGTGAAAGAGGTCCAAAGAGCCAATGAGGAAAAGAATGCCTTAAAAAGTAGAATTAGCCAAATGGAAAAAAGAAGGTCCAAAAGCTCACTAAAGAAAATAATTCCTTGAAAATTGGAATGGAGAAAAATGGAAGCTAATGACTTTATGAGAAATCAAGAAACAATTAAGTAAAATGAAAAAATGAAAAAAAAGAAGACAATATGAAATATCTCACTGCAAAAAACAATTGACCTGGAAAATATATCTAGGAGAAATAATTTATAAATAATTGAACTACCTGAAAGCCAGGATTAAAAAAAAGAGTCTAGACAACATCTTACAAGAAATTATCAAGGAAAACTGCCCTGATATTCTAGAACCAGAGGGTAAAATATAAATTAGGAGAATCCATCAATCACCTACTGAAAGAAATCCCAAAATGAAAACTGACAGGAATATTATAGCCAAATTCCAATGTTCCTAGGTCAAGTAGAAAATATTGCAAGCAGCCAGAAAGAAATAATTCAAGTATGGTGGAATCACAGTCAGGAAAACACAAGATTTAGCAGCTTCTATTTTAAAGGATCAGAGGGTTTGGAATATGATATTCCAGAGGGCAAAGGAATTAGGATTACAACTGAGAATCACCTACCCAGCAAAACTGAATATAATCCTTCAGGAGAAAAATGGATATTCGATGAGATGGAAGACTTTCAAGCACTCTTCATGAAAGACTAGAGCTGAATAGAAAATTTGAATTTCAAATATAAGACTCAAGAGAAGCATAAAAAGGTAAACAGGAAAGAGAAACCGTAAGGGACTTAATAAGTTTAAACTGTTTACATTCTTACATGGGAAGTTGATATTTGTAACTCATAACATGTGTCTCATTATTAGGATAGTTAGGAGCATATATAGATAGAGGGCACAGGTGTGAATTGAATTAGAATGGATGATATCAAAAATATAAAAATAAAGGGTGAAAGGGGAACACACTAGGAGAAAGAGAAGGGGAGATTTAGAATGGGGTAAATTATCTCATATAAAAGAGGCAAGAAAAAGCTTTTGCAGGAGGAGAGGGGGGAGGTGAGAGGAAGTGACTGAACTTTACTTTCATCAGAATTGTCTCAAAGAGGGAATAACATACACACTCAATTGGGTATAGAAATCTGTGTTACTATACAGGAAATTAGAAGGGGAAGGGGATAAGAGAATGGGTGTGTGTGTATGATAGAATGGAGGGCAAATTGGGGGAGGTGGTAGTTAGAAGCAAAACACTTTTGAGGAAAGACAGTGAAAGGAGAGAGAGAATAGAATAAACAGGGAGAGGGATAGGTTGGAGGGAAATACAGTTAGCAGTAGTAACTGCGAAAAAAACTTAGAAGTAAGTTTTTCTGCAAAATCTCATTTCTCAAACTTATAAAATAAGTTTATAAAATTAAAGCTTTATAAAAATAAGAGCTATTCCCCAACTGATAAATGATCAAAAGATATGATCAGTTTTCAGATGAAGTAATCAAAGCTATCTACAGCCACGTGAAAGGAAAAAAAAAAACTCTAACTCACTATTGATTAGAGAAATGCAAATTTAAAACAATTGAGGTACTACCTCATATCTATTAGATTGGCTAATAGGAATGAAAAGGTAGATGACAAATGTTGGAGGGACTGTGGGGAAAATGAGACTGTAATGCACTGTTGGCGAAACTATGAACTGATTCAACCATTCTGAAGAGCAATTTGGAACTTTGCCCAAAGGGCTATAAAATTATGCACAGCCTTTGACCTAGTAATACCACTACTAGGTCTGTATCTCAACATAGATTAAAAAACTTAAAAAAGGACCTATATGCACAAAAATATTTATAGCAGCTCTTTTCTGGGGGTAAAGAATTAGAAGTTGAGGGAATGACCATCAATTGGGGAATGGCTGAACAAGTTGTGGTATGTAATTATGATGAAATGCTATTGTACTGTAAGAAATCATGAATAGGATGCTCTCAGAAAAACCTAGAAAGATTTGCATGGGCTGATGCAAAGTGAAATTTACTGTGTACAAAGTAACAGCAATATCATAAGATAATCACCCATGAATGACTTAGTCATTCTTATCAATACAACGATCCAAGACAACTCCGAAGTACTTATGATGAAAAAATGGTATTCATCCCCAGAGAAAGAACTGATGGTGTCTGAATACAGATTGAAGCATACTTTTTTTAACTTTCTTTTTTCTTGAGTTTTTTTTTGTTCTTGTCTATGTTTTCTTTCACAATTCACTATTATGAAAATATTTTGCATGACTATGCAGATATAACCAGTATCAAATTGCTTGCCTTCTCAATGAGAGGGGAGTGAGAAAATGTGAAACTCAAAGTTTTAAAAATGAATGTTAAAAATTGTTTTTACATGTAACTGGGGAGAAATAAAATACTAAATAAAAGCTTAAAAAACAAACAAACAAAAAAAAAAGAAAATCCTGGAAGGAACTGATGCAAAGTCAAGTGAACAGAACCAGAACATTGTACATAGTAACAGCAATATTGTAAATGATCAACTGTGAATGACAGCTGTTCTCAGCAATACAATGATCTAAGAGAATTTGGAAGAACTCAGCTAGGTGGCATAGTAGATAGAGCACTGGTCCTGAAGTCAGGAGGACCTGAGTTCAAGTCCAGACTCAAGACACTTGAGACTTGCTACCTAGGTGATTGTGGGCAAGTTGCCTTGGTAAAATAATAACAATAATAATAATAATAATAAAAGTTATCCATCTTTCTTGAATTCTCTCTCTCTGTCTCATCTGTGTTCTCTTTTGCAACATGACTAGTATGGAAATATGTTTTGCTTTGCTGCACATGTATAACCTATTTCAATTTTTTTTGCCTTCTTAATGAGGAAGACAAGAGGAGAATAAGGGGGAGAATTTGGAATTCAAAATTTAAACAAAGAAACAAATGTTAAAAAATTTTACATGTAATTGAAAAAATAAAATATTTAAAGTGGTAAAATACATAAACTACTTGTCTCACAGGTTAGGAAGTCTTTGTAAAAGATAGAGCTATAGTATGATATAATAGATAGGGTGCTTAACCTAGAGATAGGAAAACCTGGTTTCAAATCCTGACTCTGGATCTTATTAGTTTCATAATCATAGGCAAGTTACTTAACCTGAGTCTCTTTCTTTAGTAGCAAAATGGGAGCAATTCTTCAGGCATTTACTAGTTATGTGACATTATGTAACATATATGCATTACTTACCTTATAGGATTGTTCAGCAGATAAAATGAGATAATATTCATAACTTTATTGGTACCTTTAGTATGAGATGTAAAGTCCTTTTTGTGGCACTTAAATTGACTCACAATCTGGCCCTTACTTACCTTCCCCTTCTTCCTCTAGTCTTCTCTACCTCAAGGCACTCTAAGATCCATCTACCATGGCCCTCACTCTAGACACTTCTTATGGGAATTTTACTTTCTTTTCATTCTTCTTGCAACTTTTTGTTAATATAAATTTCACCTGACTAAAACTTGCCCCATTTAATATGTAAATTTACTTAGAGCCTTAAATATTCCTTAGATAAGAAGCCTGAAGAAGGTTCTCAACTGTTCCTGACTCTTTGGTAACACCCCAAAATTTCTTCCTCAATCAGGTTATTTGTGAACCTTCTAAATGTAGTTTAAACTGACTTTGTTTACCAATAAAGTTTGTTTGAGGAAGATTGTTTCCGTGGAAGATGTATAAGATTATGACTGTTTAACTAAGTTTATTCAACTTTTGTGACACTGGTGGAAGCATTGGGATTGTGGATCTTTCTCTTTAACTTTTATGGACTAAGAGGAATATGCAAGATTGAAATATGTTAAATAATTACTTGTCAGTTTAATGTAATTTTGCTTACAAGAAGTCAAATTAGTGTTCTAATGATGATTCAGCTATTCTCCAAGGCCTGAACCTATGCTTGAGCATAATAATACAATTTAGATTTTTACCTCTATAATTTTTGCATTGTGGAAAATAAATAATTAGTAATACTTACCTACCTTAGGAACTCAGAGAAGAGATATGTCTCCCATAGCTTATCTCTCATCTTTGTACCTTTGCCCTGGCTGTGCCTCATGTCTGGATTTATGCTTCCTCACCTCTACCTCACTGAATCTCTGGCTTCTTTCATGACTCAGCTTAAATCCCTTCTTCTGCAGATCTTTTCCAGCCCATCTAGCTACTAGAGCCTTTCATCTCCTAAGTAACATATCTTGTATGTACCTTTTTTTTTTTACATGTTGAAATTCTCATTAACATGTCTGCTCCTTGAAGGCAGGGATTGATTGTTGCCTTTCCTTGTGCTGGAACACTTAGCCCAATGTCAGACATACAGTAAGCATTTAATGAATGCTTATGGATTGATTGAAAGTCTTATGTAAACATCACCTCTTATCAGGATCCTGTTTCCCCACAGCTTCCCATTCTGTTGCTCCTCCTAAGCAGCACATAATAAGGCCAAACTTTCCCCTTCCCTGCCTTTTCATTTGAAGTGCTCTTGGGGGCAGGGATGGGAGGGAGACTTTACATCTTCTCTCCACAATGGCACTGCCCACTATTCCACTTAATGAGCAAGTCTCCTCTGTCTGACCTTAACAGCAGGCTCTTTGGAGACAATTTGAGGGGTGGATTTAACAAGCCTGAGCAGTTCTGATATTTATAGACTTCTAAGGAACTCCACTGATGTTCGTCTTGTCCCCTCCCCCGTATAGCTTTACTATTTCCCCATCCTGGCAAGCTAATAAGAGAGGGGAATAATTGATTACATGTTATGAAATATCATTCTTGTGCTTTTTTCTTCAAACCTATGAAAAAATCAAATGAGGTCAAAAGCTCTGGGAACTTAGCCCCTCTTGAACATGACCAAGTTTCCCTTTGGACTTTGTAAGTCTATGTTCTATCTTCAACCCACTCTTCTTTCAAGGGAAATATGAGAATCCAAATGGTGAAAAAAAAATGAAAAAAATGATTCAGTCTAAAACTCTCATTTTACAGATAACAAACCTAAGGCCCAGAGAGAAAAGTGACTTGCTCAAAGTCACAGCAAGTATCTGGCAAAGGTTTAGAACATAGTTTTCTCAATATGTAATCGATTGCTTTCTTCTTCATATTTCTCTGAGTTATTCTAGATCTTCAGAGTTAGTATCTTCTTTAGACTTTATTGGTCTAAAACCATTTCTTACTAGATGATATTCTTAGGTCTGGTCATAGGACTGTTAGTTTTAATGTAATCCTAATTTTTCTTATTCTGTATACTTCATCCTCTGTGAATGTGGAGAACAACAGACATCCCCTTTGGTTATTTGGAAAATATTGAAGCCTCCTTCAACTTCATTATCTCCAGGCTAAACAATGTCAATTCATAAGATATAGAGCTATAAGGAATCCTAAAGATTCTATTTATTTCACAGAGGAAATACAAGCTCACTGGGGACAGGGAATTTCCATTCTTGTCTTTGTATCTCCACCATTTATTGCAATGCATTGCATGTAGTAGGAGCTTAAGAAATGCTCATGTTTTTGTTCAAATGCAATATCCCAAACAGGGCACAATGGTAATATAAGGTCAACCATAGTTCAAGATCAAGAACACTGTAGGCAAACCATCAAGCAAGGGAGCCTGGGTTTTAGTTTATACCAGAATCATAGCCAATAGGGCAGAGGGAAGAAACTCCTGTGGTTTAAGCTCAAGAACTAGAAAAGGGATTTAGAAAGAGATAAGAAGACTTGGGAGAATATTCCTTGGCTTCTCCTCCAATTGACCTTGACTCAAAGGTTAACCTCTTGGGTCTTCCAGCCCCATATGCTTTGGCACAGGGATTGAAAATGACCAAAGTATTTGCTAATTACAACTATAGGAAGTCTACACCTTCAGCAACTTTCTAATAGTTATACTGCCCCAAATCATTCCTTAGTAACACATAGTAGTATATAGAAAGGCAGTGTAGTATAGCAGAAATAATCCTAGATATGGAGATTTGGATTCAAACTCTAGCTATGATATTTAGTTGCTAAAAAGCCTTGGACAAACTATTTAGTGTTTCTGAGCCTTAGTTTCCTCATCAGTAAAGCTGGAAATTATATTTGTGTTATCTAATTCATAGGATTGTGGGCAGGGAAAGGGCTATAGAATCCTCCCTATTTCTTTTTTTTTTTTGTTGTTGTGCTAGACCCATGTTCTTTGTGATGAGAATTGCGACTCTTACCATTTCCTTTCAGCTAACCAAATGGGCCTTTCCCAATCTCCTGCTCCAGGCAGCTGGAAACTAGGTAACACCGGACAATAACTCTCTGAAGAGTCACTCGTCTGAAGGAGATTCAGGAGCCAATAAAAGATGGCAAATCACTTTATGGAAATTAGCTTTTAATTATTCATTGGCAATTTGACTGCAGTCAGGCAGGTGTCCTGATAGGATGCTCCGGAGGTGATAAGTGGAACTTTTTTCCCCGTCAGGTGCACTCAATTCGCCCCTCAGCAGGGCTGGCTGAAATCACCCTGTGAGAACAGCCTCAGAGAGGTGGTGACCTGTCTACTCCACATAGAGTAATTTCACTGAAGATGTGGGTTTTATTTTTTAACATTTTCACTCACCCTGCAATTCACCCAGTGTCGATGACTCTGCTCTGGGAGAGCTGGAGAGACAGAGAGACTGGAAGGAGGCTGACAGAAAGTGGAAGAGAAAAAAAAAAAGACACTGGCAGCATTTCATTAATGGTGTTCATTTTTCCTCTACCCTCCAAGGTCTATCATTAGGTAAGCAGGGACAGCAGCCTAGAGTTGTTTCAGATTAAAGTTTCAGAACCTTTGGTACCTGTCACTTTCCCTGTATAGTTTTAGGGCTTGTCACTTAGGATACAGAGGTGAAGTTAATCTCTGAGTATCCCACACAAATGTTTGGTCTCAGTTCTAGAGTCCCAGAATGACTATACATATCCAGAACCTTTAAGAGGATAAAGTAACCTTATAGATCATTTTGTCTACTAGTCTTTGCTCTTGCCCAACCCCCTCTCTGTTTAATGAAAGTCACATGCTATTTCCAAGATTATACAGATGGCACATGAGCAACTCAGAATTTAGTCCCAATTTTTTTTAATTTTATTGAATTCTTAGTATTTTATTTTCCCCCAATTACATTCAAAAATAATTTTTAACACTTGTTTTTAAAACTTTGAGTTTCAAATTCTCTCCCTTTGTCCCTCCCCACTTCCCCTCAGGGGGGAGAAGGCAAGCAATTTGATATAAGTTACACATGTGAGGTCATGCAAAACATATTTTCCATATTAGTCGTGTTTTGAAAGAAAACATAGGAAAAAAACTCAAGAAAAATAAAGGAAAAAAATTAAAAGTAGGCGTCAATCTGTATTCAGATACCATCAGTTCTTTGGGGATGAATAGCATTTTCCTTCAGAGTTGTCTTGGATCACTGTGTTGCTGAGAATAGCTAAGTCATTCACAGCTGATCATTGCACAATATTGTGGTTACTTTATACATAGTATATTTCACTTTACATCAGCTCAAGTAAGTCTTTCCAGTTTTTCTGAGAGCATCCTGCCCATCATTTCTTATAACAAAATAGTATTCCATCACAATTACATAGCATAATTTGTTTAACCATTCTCCAATGGATGGACATCCCTCCAATTTCCATCTCCCTTCCACCAGAAAAGAACTGTGGAAGATATAGGCATATCTCTTATAGGAATGTTGAAGTGACTTAGTATAAGGGAGCAGGTAGTTGAATATGGGGAATACAATTTGTAAATAGGCATCAAGGGACTCAGAATCACTGGAATAGGGAGAGTATAAGGCTGTTTGAATATGGTAACAATTGAGGAATGAATGGATAGACAGTATCAGTAACTAGAAAGATATATGTTAAAGGAGACAAGTGATTAAACTATACAGATTCTCTTTACAGATTCAACCTGGCAGCAGATAATGATTCTGTGTCCTGTGATGTCCTGGGGTTGTTAGGCACTGGGGATTCTGATCAGGAGGAAGGAAGTTGCACTATGAGGGGTAACAACCTAAAGAAGTCCATTGTGGTGAGATGGCTGGGTCTGGTGTCAGGACGGCCCTCTATACCCTGAAAGAAAAGTTCAGCAGTGAAGATCAAAAGGGAGAGGAGTCATTTGCCTAATAAGTTTGGTCCGTGGATGGTTGCAGGAGATCTGGAGAAGGTCAAGTCACGTGGAAGGGCCATGTCTAATTTTTGGATACTCCTTGCTCCATAACATCCAGCTTTTGAGAAAGCCCTGGGATAGAAAGAAACCTAGAGCTGGCATCCCATGTCTCTTCTCTGCATGTAGAAAATAATGCAGATTGATTTTACTTCTCTAAATTGTAACTCTTCTCCTGTTCTACCCCCACACACCCTGAGCAGAATATAAGTTTCTTGAGGGTGAATCTTATTTTTTTTTTGCCTCACAGTACCTTTCAATGTTTTTATTTTTCTTTTATTATTTTTTGGTAAAAGATATTGTATACAAAACTTCTTTACAGTTACACATTTGACTGAATGGAACAGAAAACAAGAAATGCTTGAGAACCATTGCAAGAACTAGAATTTCCATTCCCACACAATTTGTATCATATTTCTTGATGCATGACCCCTCATATAAATTTTTACCAGCCATTTTTCTTTTTTTTTTAATCTTTTAAAAATCTTTTTTAAGGTTCATTAATTTATTAATTTTTAGTTTTCAACATTAACTTCCACAAGGTTTTGAGTTCCAAATTTTCTACCCATCTTGTCCCTCCACCTACCCCAAGACAGTGTGCATTCAGAATATTCTTCCCCCTTAATCTGCTCCTATCTCACTTCTATCTCTCCCCGTCCCTTCTCTCATTCCCTTCCTCTTCTATTTTCCCATAGGGAAGGTTAGATTTCTATACTCCATAGCCTATATATCTTATTTCCCAGTTGCATGTGAAAACAATTTGTTTTAAGATTTGCTTTTAAGGGGTGGAGCCAAGATGGCAGAGTGAAAGCAGTGACTTGCTTGAGCTCTCCCCCAAACCTTTCCAAATACCTGTAAAAAAATGACTCTAAACAAATTCTAAAGCAGCAGAACCCACAAAAAGACAGAGTGAAACAAATTTCCAGCCCAAGACAACCTGGATGGTTGATCAGAAAGGTATATTGTGCCAGGCAGGGAGAAGAGCGCAGGGCAATGTGGGTGTGCAGGACACAGTGAACCTGGAGTAGGCCTCAGAGGACTGAATCATGGGCAGCTGTGGAGGTTTACAGACTTCTCAACCCATGAACGCCAAAGACAACTTAGAAGGTCAATGGAAAAAGTCTGTGGCTGCAGTGAGAAAGAAGGCCAAATGCAGCCCCCTGGGTGGCAGCTACCTCCTGAGCTTCTGGTCCACAGACTGAGGGGGGAATCAAATGGCTGATCTGAGGGGAATTGCAGGGATCTCTTTGCCAGTGATGAGACAGGAATCTCTTGATTTGCTCATGCTTAGATCTGGGTCACCATTCTGAGGGGCGGCCCTGGAGCAAGGAGGAGTGCTGGAGCAGTGGAGCTTGTTGTGGTGGTGGAGAGGAAACACCTCGTCCCTTATCGTACCACCTTGGATGAACTGAAAATTTATAGGTCCCTAGAAGTATCTCTGAAAACAGATGTACAAACCCCCAAAGCTTGGGACAGTACATTCTCCACATTGGAAGCAGACTCTTACCTTAACAAAGAGTATAAAACTCAAGTAATTGGCTGGGATAATGACCAAACCACACACAAAAAAAGTCAGATCATAGAATCTTTCTTTGGTGACAAAGAAGATTAAAACATACAACCAGAAGAAGACAACAAAGTCAAAGCTCCTACATCCAAAGCCTCCAAGAAAAATATGAATCAGTCCCAGGCTTTGGAAGAGCGCAAAAGAGATTTTGTGAAGCAAGTAAGAGAAGTAGAGGAAAAACTGGGAGGAGAAATGAGAGTGATGCAAGAAAATCGTGAAAAACAAGTCAACAGCTTGCTAAAGGAGACCCAAAAAAATACTGAAGAAAATAACACCTTAAAAAATAGCCTAACTCAAATGTCAAAAGAGGTCCAAAAAGCCAATGAGGAGAAGAATGCCCTAAAAAGAAAATTGGACAAATGAAAAAGGAAGTCCAAAAGCTTACTGAATAAAATATTTCCTTAAAAATTAGAATAGAGCAATTGGAAGCTAGTGACTTTATGAGAAATCAAGACAATGTAAAACAAATCCAAAAGAATGAAAAATTAGAAAACAATGTGAAATATCTCATTGGAAAAACAACTGACCTGGAAAATAGATCCAGGAGAGAAAATTTAAAAATTATTGGACTATCTGAAAGCCATGAAAAAAAAAAGAGCCTAGACATCATCTTTCAAAAAAATTATCAAGGAAAACTGCCCTGATATTTAGAACCAGAGGGCAAAATAGAAATGGAAAGAATCCATTGATCTCCACTGAAAGAGATCCCCAAAGGAAAACTCCTAGGAATATTGTAGCCCAATTCCAGAGTTCCCAGGTCAAGGAGAAAATATTCAAGCAGCCAGAAAGAAACAATTCAAGTATTGTGGAAATACAATCAGGATAACACAAGGGTTAGCAGCTTCTACATTAAGGGACCGCAGGGAACAGAATATAATATTCCGGAGGGCAAAGGAGATAGGATTACAACCAAGAATCACCTATCCAGCAAAACTGAGTATAATCCTTCAGGGGAAAAAATTTTCATTCAGTGAAATAGAGGACTTTCAAGCATTCTTGATGAAAAGACCAGAGCTGAATAGAAAATTTGACTTTCCAATACAAGACTCAAGTGGAACATGAAGAGGTAAACAGGAAAAAGAAATCATTAGATCATTAGAGACTTATTAAGGCTGAACTGTTTACATTCCTGAATGATATTTGTAATTCATGATACCTTTGTCAGTATTAGGATAGTTGGAGGGAAAAAATTATATGTACGTATATATGCGTGTGCATATATATATATATAGAGAGAGAGAGAGAGAGATAAATAGATAAATAGATAGATAGAGGGCACAGGGTGAGTTGAAGATGAAAGGGTCATGTCTGGAGAATAAAATTAAAGGGAGAGAGAGGATTATACTAGGAGAAGGACAAAGGGAGAGGTAGAATGGGGTAAATTATCTCACAAAAACAAAACAAAACAAAACAAAAGGCTCTTAAGGTGGAGGGGAAATGGGGGAAGGTGAGAGGGAATGAGTGAATCTTAATCTCATAGGATTTGACTTAAGGAGGGAATAACATACACAATCAATTGGGTACGGAAATCTATTTTACCCTACAGGAAAATGGGGGGAGGGGAGGGTACAAGAGACTAGGGGCATGATAGAGAGGAGGGCAGATTGGGAAAGGGGGTAATCAGAAGCAAATACTTCTGAGGAGGGACAGGGTCAAAAGAAAGAATAGAATAAATGGGGGGGCAGGATAGGATTAAGGGAAATAGTTTTTCACAGCATGTCTACTATGGAAGTGTTTTGCATAACTGCACATGTATAACCTATATTGACTTGCTTACCTTTTCATTGAGGGTGGGTGGGGAGGGAGGAAGGGAGAAAATTTGGAACCCGAAGTTTTAAAAACTCATGTTTAAAAAAATGTTTTCACATGCAACTGGGAAATAAGAAATACAGGAAATGGGGTACAGAAATCTATCCTATCCTACAGGAAAATAGAAGGGGAAGGGGATAAGAGAAGGGGGGAGAGATAGAAGGGAAGGCAGACTAGTGGAAGTGGTATTCAGAATGCATACCATCTTGGGGTGAGGTGAGGGGCAAGATGGGGTGAAAATTTGAAACTCAAAATCTCGTGGAAGTGAATGTCGAGAACTAAAAATAAATTTATTAATAAAAAAAGTTTTGTTTTTAAAACTTTGAGCTCCAATTTTCTCCCTTCCTGCCTCCCTCCCCACCTTCATTGAGAAGGCAGGCAAATAGATACAGATTATACTTGTACAGTCATGCAAAACACTTCCATAGTAGTCATGTTGTGAAAAACTAACTATATTTCTCTTCATCCTATCCCACCCCCCATTTCTTATATTCTCTCTTTTGATCATGACCTTCCTCAGAAGTGTTTGCTTCTGGCTACACCCTCCCCAAATCTGCCCTCCCCTCTATCATTCCCCCCTCTTATCCCCTTCCCTCCTATTTTCCTGCAGGGTAAGAGATTTCCATATCCAATTGAGTGTGTATAGTATTCCCTCCTTAAGCCAAATCTTATGAGAATAAGATTCACTTATTCCTTCTCACCTTCCTCCACTTCCCCTCCACTGTAAAATCCTTTTCTGGTCTGTTTCATGTGAGATAATTTATCCCTTTCTACCTCTCCCTTTCTCCTTTTCTCCCAGTATAATCCTCTTGCACCCCTTAATTTTATTTTCCAGATATCACCCATTCATCTTCAACTCACCCTGTGCCCTCTATCTATCAATCTATCTATACATATAATTTTTCCTCTCCAACTACCCTAATATTGACAAAGGTCTCGTGAGTTACAAATACCATCTTTCCATATAGGAATGTAAACAGTTCAACCTTAATAACTTCCTTATAATTTCTCTTTCCTGTTTACCTCTTCATGCTTCTCTTGATTCAAATTTGAAAGTGAAATTTTCTATTCAGCTCTGGTATTTCTGTCAAGAGTGCTCAAAAGTCCTCTATTTTACTAAATGTGTATTTTTTCCCCTAAAGGATTATACTCAGTTTTGCTAGATAGGTGATTCTTGGCTGTAACCCTACCTCTTTTGCCCTCTGGATTATCATATCCAAAGCCCTCTGGTCCCTTAATGTTGAAGTTCTCAAATACTATGTTATCCTGATTGTGTTTCCATAATACTTGAATTATTTCTTTCTGGCTGTTTGCAATATTTTCTCCTTGACCTGGGAACTCTGGAATTGGGCTACAATATTTCTAGGAGTTTTCCTTTGGGGATCTGTTTCAGGAGGTAATCAACGGATTCTCTCAATTTCTATTTTACTCTCTGGTTCTAGAATGTCAGGGCAGTTTTCCTTGATAATTTCTTGAAAGATGATGTCTAGGCTCTTTTTTTTTCCTGGCTTTCAGATAGTCCAATAATTTTTTAAATTTTCTATCCTGGATCTATTTTCCAGGTCAGTTGTTTTTCCAATGAGGTAATTCACATTGTCTTCTATTTTTTTCATTCTTTTGGTTTTGTTTTACAATGTCTTGATTTCTCATAATGTCACGAGCTTTCAATTGCTCCATTTTAATTTTTAAGGAAGTATTTTCATCAGTGAGCTTTTGGGCTTCCTTTTCTATTTGTCCGATTCTGCTTTTTAAGACATTCTTTTTCTCATTGGCTTTTTGGACCTCATTTGCCATTTGGGTTAGGCTATTTTTTAATTTCTTCAGTTTATTTTCAGGTTATTTTCTTCAGTATTTTTGGGGGGGTCTCCTTTAGCAAGCTGTTGGCTTATTTTTCATTGTTTTCTTGCATCACTCTCAGTTTTTCCTCTACTTCTCTTACTTGCTTCTCAAAATCTTTTTTGAGCTCTTCCATGGTCTGGGACCAATTCAAATTTTTCTTAAAGGCTTTGGATGTAGGAGCTTTGACTTTGTTGTCTTCTTTTGGTTGTATTTTAATCTTCTTTGTCACCAAAGAAAGATTCTATGATCCGACTTTTTTTGTGCAGTTTGGTCATTATCCCACCCAATTACTTAAGTTTTAAACTCTTTGTTAAGGTAGGGGTCTGCTTCCAGTGTGGAGAATGTACTGCACCAAGTTTCAGGGGTTTTGTGCAGCTTTCTTCAGAGCTACTTCTAGGGACCTGTAAGTTTTCAGTTCTTCCAAGGTGGTATGATAAGAGGCAAGGTGTTTTCTCCTTTCCTGGCCTGTGCTCTGGTTTATGAGTGACCACAAGCACTCTTTTCTGCCTTTGAACTGTGAGGAGGATTCCTTCTCCACCACCACTGCAAGTTCCACCACGCCAGCACTCTTCCTTGCCCCAGGATCACTTCCCAGAATTGTGACCCAGATTCAAGCACAGGCAAAGCAAGAGAATCCTGCCTCAGCACCAGTAAAGATATCCCTGCAATCCCCCTCTGATCAGCCACTTGATTCCCAATCAATCTGTGGGTCAGAAGCTCTGGAAGCATCTCCCACCCTGGAGCTACACTAGGAATGGGGCTGGGACCAAGCTTATCTCTTGCCATGGTCACAGACTTTTCCTACTGACCTTCTAAGTTGTCTTTGGAGTTTGTCGATTGAGAAGTCTGGAAACTACCACAGCTTTCTGTGATTTGGTCCCCTGAGGTAAGCTCCAGGTTCTCTGAGGCCTGGTCTTTGCCTGTGCGCCCATGCTGGACTAGGTTTCTCTCCCAGATCAGTGTGATAGACCTGTCTAATCAAACATCCAGGTTGTCTTGGGCTGAAAATTTGTTTCAATCTGCCTTTTTGTGGGTTCTACTGCTTTAGAATTTGTTTAGAGCCATTTTTTACAGGTTTTTGGAGGGGTTTAGGGGAGAGCTCAAGTAAGTCACTGCTTTTACTTCACCATCTTGGCTCTGCCTCAATGTTTTTAATAAGCATTGAATTGAATTGGCCCTAGCATCAAACTAGAAGCAATATTATATTGGGTACAGAGAGGCAGATTCAGAATCAATGCAACAAAGTTTTTCAAAAGTGAAATGGGCTACCTTGGGAGGTAGCAAGTCCCTCTTTCATGGAATTCTTCAAACAGAAGGGAGATTAGTACTCATGTGAAGAATTAATAGAAGTAATTTTTGATCACTGTTTGGAAGTGCAATTTAAAGAGAGCTGGATTTGTTGTTAAATAGAGCTGAGTTTAAATTGTGGTTGTGTCCCTCTATATGTGTATGACCTTGGCTGAATCACTTAAACTCACTTGGCTTCATTTTCCCCATCTATAAAATTAAAGTCAACAGGCATTTATTAAGATACTACTATGTGCCAGAAACTATCTCGAGTACAGAGGATACAAAAGAAAAGACAAAAAAAGTCCCTGTTCTCAAGGAGCCCACAATCTAATAGGGGAGAAAACAACAATAGCAGCAGCAACAACAACAAAACTGAGTACATACATAGGATAAATGGGAAATAATCAATCCAAGGAAAGCACTAAGATTAAGGAGAAATGGGTAAAAAAAAATCTACTTATAAAAGGTCAGATTTTCATTGAGACTTGAAGGAAGTCAGGTTAGAGAGGAGGAAAGGGAGATTTCCAGGCAGCAGAGACAGTCAGAAAAAAAAATGGGCAGTGAAAAGGAGTCAGAGAAGGAGTATCAATTAACCAATTAATCAACCAATAAGCATTTATTAAGTACCTACTACATTCCAGGTTCTGTGTTACACCATGGAGATAAAAGAGGGGAAAAACACAGTCCCTGCCCTCAAGAAGCTCACAGTCTAATGTTGGAGACAAGAAATAAACAAATATATACAAACAAGCTATGCTCAGGATAAATAGGAAATAATTAACAGAGGGGAAACACTAGAATTAAGAGGGGTTGAGAAAGACTCCTATAGAAGATAGGATTTTAGTTGGGACTTTGGTGTGTAAGAAACAAAGAGTAGGCCAAACTCTGGATCACAGAATATGTGGATGGGAATAAGGTGTAAGAAGACTGGAAAGTTAGGTAGAGGCCAAGTCAAGTCAAAACTAGATGACCTTTCAGGTCCCTTACAATTCTAGATCTATAATACCTTAGATCTATGGTTCTGTGATTAGATAGCCTCAGAAGTTCCTTTTGACCTTGAACATCTGTGACTCTATTAGTAACTCCCTTTCAAGATCTGTCATGCAAATCCTAGTATCCTATAAATGTTCAGGGATGCAATGAGAAACCCACTTTGGCTGGAGTAGAAATTTCCTGAAAGGAATGTTATGAGAGTAGAAAATGCAGTTGGGATTAAATTGTGAATAGATTAGAATGCTAGGTTAAGAAATGTGGAAATGATCCTGCAGACAGTGGAAACATGATGGGATGAAGTTCTTAAGCTTAAGAATGTTAGCCTGACACCATTTGTGAACCTTGGAATGTTTCTCATTGGTGAAAGCTAAGTCCATCCCCTTTTGGAGAGAGCAGCTTCTCAATATATATTTAAACCCAAGGCAAATCAGCTATTCATAGTTGTTTGTTTTGTTATGTTTTGTTTTTGCATTTTAAGGGCCTTTAGAGGTCACCTTCTCGACCAGAAATATCAAACACTAGACCACTCTCTAGTGTGCTCCAGACAGATTAAAATATAACTAGGAAATATTTAACAAAATAATAAAATACAATGGAATATAGATAATGTTAACATGTATTTTTTAAGGTCAATATGGATCTTTATATACAATTTAGTGATCCCCACTTCTATTTGTTTGTTCTAGACAAATTTTCTTATTTTATATATTAGGAAACTGACTCAAAGATGTAAAGTAACTTACTCAAGTTCATAGAACTAACACGTGATAGGCTTAGGTCTAGAACCTATGACTCCTACATCTAAATACAATATTCTTTCTATTACTTCACAGATTGGCTTATGGCATTCTCTGTCACACAAGCCCTAGAACAGCTTCCCAAAGAACTAAATGTATTTGCTCTCTTGATTCCCCCATTAACTGACAGTATCTTTTACATTTCTCTAGTGAAGTAAGAGTAACAACCTATCCTTTTTTTACCCAGAAAAGGAGGAGGAAAAAAAGGAGGAAGATGAAGAGGAAGTAGAGGAAGAGGAAGACAGAGAAAGAGACAGACACTGAGACAGAGAGACAGACAGAGAGACAGAAATAGAGAAATAGAGACAGAGTCGGAAGGACAGAGACAGATTGAGAAAAAAGAAGTAACACAACACAGAGAAACAGACATGGAGAGAAATTGCAAAAGAAACAGAGACAAGAAAAGAGAGAGAGACAGAGAAAAACAGATAGAGACAGATACAGGGAAAAGGACAGACACAAAGAAAAACAGAAAGGGAAAGAAAGAGGGAAAAAAGAGAGTGAAGGGGCAGAGAGAAACTAGTTAAAATTCTTTGGACAGATGGTCAGCGCGTGGTGAAGGGTCCCAGAAAATAATTTTGTGTCAAAGCCAACATCAGATTAAATTAGAGGACTTTGAAGAAAATTATAGTGAAATTAAACCTAATGGAATTGAGAGGGGCAGACAGGAGAGGGAAAACAGGAATAGCAAGTGATGTGGGACTGAGCCAGCAATGGGGGCAGGGAAGTCAGGAAGGTAAGAAAAATACCAGAAAAAGGATAGGAAGACACCGACCCTCTTTGGCAAGTTCTGAACCTAAAAGTTGAGAATAGATGGAGAAAGAAGGAGCAGCAAAGAAACAAAAGGAGGAAAGTGATTGAGGCTGCATAGCTTGGTATAGGGGAATGGGCATACAATTGGGAGGGGAAGGCTCTAGTCCTGACTTGGCCACTAATTCAGAATATGATCTCAATTGATTTCTTCTCCCTGGGTTCTATTTTTTTTCAATTGGTAAAATGAGGGATGTTGAACTAGATAAATCCCAGGGGACTCAAACCTTGCCATCAACTGAACTGAATTCCAGTCCCAGCTCTGCCACTCTTTAGTCATGTGACATTAAGCAAATTATGTTCCCTCTCTGGGCTCAGTTTCCTCATATGTAAAATAAAAATAGAAATAATAACCTGTGCTCTGCCTACCATCCAGGGTAATTATGACGATAAAATGAGAGAATGAATGCATTGGTTAATATGGAAATGTTTTGCATGACTTCATAGGTATAATCAATATCATATTGCTTGTCTTTTCAAGTGATGGGCAAGGGAAGAGAGAGAGGGATTGAATTTTGAAACTTAAAATTTAAAAATAATTAATGCTAACAAAGTTTTTACATGTAATTGGGAAATATTAACAAAATAAATTCCATATATATGTATGCATATATGCATAAACACATATGAAATAAAAACAGAATGAATATAAGAGCACTTTGTATCATAGACACCTGAGTGATTGTTTTTCCTATAGAATTCCTTAGAGAATTCTTGGGGAAGGAAATGCAAAGTCTAGCAGAAAGTAGCAAAGACAGTGAAGTAGACGTGCTGGTTAACAACATTCTTTTGTTTTTCTTCCCATTTGAATCTCTGTTCATTCAATTCTGAAATGAGACCTCTCTAGTTCAATTCAGTCATTTCAACAAACCTTTATTTATCTACATACCACCTGATATCTTTCTCAGTTTTTTTTCTCTCTGTCTTTGTCATTTCCCTCTCATCATCTGACCTTTTCTCAAGTTTTTTTTTTAAATATGACTTTTTCTCATTCTCCCATTTCCTATCTCACCTTTGTGTTGATTCCTCTTCCTTCCTGTCATCAGATGTCCATGACTCATAGCTCCTCGTTCTATGGAGGGAAGTAAAATTATAATCTATGGGAAGTTAAAAGTACTTCTATGGTGGGATATTTAATCATTTGAATCCTTGATAAGAATATAACTTTTTCTACTCACAAACCATAAATTCTGGTAGTATCTAATCTCTGATCTCTTTGAGGACAGAGTAAAACTACTGAATCCAGTGTGTGACTGGAAAAGAAATCTAGGGAGAAGAAAATGAAGAAGAAAGTAATTTATCTTTCTGTGTATGCCTGTGTGTGTGTGTGTGTGTGTGTGTGTGTGTGTGTGTGTGTATACGTGCATACATAGAACAGTAACCATTCTAAAACCCTTCTCTGGATTATCTTTTCCTATCAGCATCACTTAAATAAACACAACCATTTGCCAAAAGGCAGGTAATACATGTCAAAAGTCTTGGATTCTAATATTTTAGCCTGCTAATGTGTGGTACACTTGAGCACAACATTTCCATATGAATGTCCATTTCTTCATCTATAAAATGAAGAGACTGGATTACATATTTTTTCAATTCCCTTACAGCTTTTAAATCTATATAGTCCCTGTTCAAAATTCCCTTCAAGCTCCAAGACTCAATGAGAAAAGGAAAAGCACATACACACAATAAGCTATAATGTATAAGTGATGGTGATAAGATAATAAGTAAAACTCCTCACCACAACTACAACCCAGACTTGAGGTCTCTGTGATACACTGTTTTCACTCTAAAAACTCTGGGAATTTCAGATAAATGCCCAACAACAATAATAACCACCACCATCCCACATTCACTCATATTCTTCCTTGATTCTCTTTTCTCTTTTACAAATAACATTTTTCTATCTCTTTTCTCCTCCCCCTGTCTTGCAAAGACATTGACATCTTGTTTGCTTCTAATACTGAAATAAAGAATTCCCGTTTCTCTTTTGCTGTCAACACACTTAAAAGAAAATGTTCGATACATCAAAGACACTAACTGATTTAAAAATACACATACATATAGACAAAGGTATCTTTCCAGAAATATGCAATGCTCTGACTGAAATTAAACACACACACACACACACACACACACATATGCACACACACAAACATGTATTTCAAATGTCCGTGAGTTTATTCCTATAGTTTTGACTCTGAGAAAGATCCCTTCTGGGGAAAGCGAGTCTCACCAGAAATGAAACACATAAAAAAAGTTGTGCTTTCTCAAAAAGTCTCTCTTAGTGAAAATTTCACACCACTTGGCTATGTTGCCTAAGAATTCATGCTGACTAGCCACACTCATTATTTTTAAATCTGAAAAGATTTCAGAGTAGGGTGAGTTACTTGGAGACAGAGTTGTTTGGTCTGAGTGGGCCTTTCTAGAGCAGGTTTGGGTTCCTCTGTAAATGCCTTAGCTGCCTCATAGATAAAACAGCTTTAAACAATCTTTCTTTTTCTATAGAGAAAGACAAAAAAAAAAAATAGTACTATTCCATTATAGGCTTCCCTTGACAATAAATGCTGCTTTGCTTAGAGAACAGAATTTCTTCCCCCTTTTCAAAGGACTTTCTTCATCTTTTACCCTCTTAACACCTTTCAAATTTTTTTTTGCTTTTTTTTTTACTTCCTGGTTTCTACCATTTCATTTTTCTATTCTCATCCCCACTTATTCTGTGTACCTGTCTTTTTCACTCCTCTATCTTCTCTTCTTCTTCTCTTTCTCATTTGGGTTAAAAAAAAAAAAACAAACAAAAACCAACTAAGTTTGAGTTATTTATCTATGTGATATTTAACTAATTAAGTTTCAGTTTCTTTATCTGTAAAGTAAGAGATTTGGAATAGAAAATGTCCAAGGCCCATCTCATCTACAAATCCAATGGTCTTGGCATTCTCTCTTTTTCTCCTTTCTCTCCTTTGTCTTGTCTCTTCTCTTTCCCTTTCTCTCTCTCCCTTATCGCTCCTTAACTTTCTCTCCTATTTCCCCTTTGCTCTTACGTTCCACCTTCTTGCTTTCCTTTTGTGTTTTCATCTTTCTGCCTCTCTCTTCACCTCTCCTGTACTTGTTCTTTGGATATTTCTCTGATGTTGCCACTTGACCAAATCTGTCTGCCTAAAGTATTAAATTAAATGGTTTTGGATTTGCTTTTAAATAATTGTACAGCTTTGGGGGAAGTGTTTCAAGAAGAGTCTAGCATTAGACTGAAGAGAGATTGATTGAAAGAAAATACTTAGAAAGCAGTGTCAAGAGGGAAATCCACTGGCATAGTACATGAGCCACAAATAGTCTGTCCTGATAATGGCTAGCTTAGAGATGACCCACACAGACCCACTGCAAGTAATCTCCTTCTGACTCCATTGAACTGCTTGACACAGCAGAATTGGAAGGAGGCCTGAAAATAGTGGATAAAATAAGCAAAGCAGATGAGGGTGGGGAGCTGTTAATTAGCAAGAAAATGCCTCTGCCAGAAATGGAGATCTTCTTCCACCTCCACATTCACCATGTAGCCAGTGCGCTGTTGACAGTCATTCTCATCATTAGACCTCCAGGCCAAGCTCATGATTGGCTCACAGTAGGATGAGAAGTAGAAAAAGGCAGCTGAAAATTTGGACAGCAAATATTTGCTCTCCAGGTCCTTCGTTTGTTTCTGAAGACCTCTTTCTTCATAAGCCAGGCCATTCCAATCTTTATATCATTTAATGATTAATGAATTCTTCTTTAAATTGACTGAGTGGGAGGAATCTGCTTCCTTGTCATTTCTATGTGTTAGTCTCGCTTCTGTCTTCTGGCATTACACTGAAAAACTGTTCTTTCTTTTGAGTGGCATCCCAAAACATCCCCAACATTTTTGTTTGTTCCTTTGATTTTTTTGTTGTTGTTTGTTTGTTTTTGTCTTTACTGATCCTCAGGTAAAATATCTTTTAGCCTCTGTACCATCCTACCACCCTGACTAGCCTGCTCAAAAACTTGGCTATTAATGTCCTTTCTTAAAATGAGGGGCCCAGTAGTAAAGACACTATGCCAGAAGTGGTCTAACCAAGCTAAAGTGGATGGGACTCTCATCAACCTCACTTAGGGCCTATTTTTCTGGAGTGTAGTCTTGTAGAAAAGCATTGGACTTGGAGTCAGGAAGTTCTGGGTTCAAATCCTACCTCAGATATTTACTAGCTATCCATGTGACTATGGGCAAATCATTTAGCTTCTCTGTGTCTATAATCTATAAAATGAAGGCATGGGATTTTAAAGGTGTCTTCCTTTAGATGAACCTAAGATGCTAACACAAAACTAGCATATTCTCCTATTTTCTTTGCCTCAGTCTTTGTTACAGAGAACTGGTGAGAACATCAGACTGGCTGAGGAAGAGGAATGAAGGAGATTAGCTCAGAATACATTCACTTGACTGTCCCTAGGGTCAGCAGTTATATTTTAAATGTCTACCCTCGCAGCAAGGCTGCCAAATGGTGAATAGCATTTGTGCTGCAGGGTAACCTGTAGTTGACATATATCCACTTGGGCAGTGGTTTTAGGGATGACCAGGACTGCAACTCCTTTCTATCCCTGGAGTAGGGGAGGGGGTGAGGTTCATATTGAAACAAACACACACACACATACACACACACATAACCTATGTCTAAATCTATCTCCTACTCAAACACCTCTCTGATTAAGCACTATGGATGTTTGCAAGGTCATTTAAGGAAACGTAAAATTGCCGAAAAGAGCACGTTATTGACAGATTCAAAGTGAGGTGTTTTTCTTGTGTGTGTGTGTGTGTGTGTGTGTGTGTGTGTGTGTGTGTGTGTGTGTCTTCAAGGCAGTGTTGATATTTCTTTGTTCTAAAGGGCAGTTCTCCACAGAAGTGGATGATTAGTCAATGTCACTGTTGGGGGAGGAGGTGGGAGGGAGGGTTGTAGGGTGGGGACATGCCAAGTTTGCCCAGAATCCTCATTGCACAGTACAATTCACACAGCTGTTCTGCACCCAATGTAAATACAGACAGCCCCATTCATCACAGCCCTCACTTCCCTTGCACATGTCCAGAGCCAAGGGATGATTTAGTGCCTGCAGCTGGAACTATACTGTGTTTCTCTAAAACAGCAGTATTTAAAAAAATGAGAAGGTTAGGGTTGGGGAGGGAGTTGGGAAGACTAGTTTCAGGGAAGTGGGAAGAAATGGATGGAAGAGATTATGGCCTAAGTGAGCTCTTTTGATGTACCATCCTCATCCCTATTGTTATGTAGAAAGTGCAACTGGGTCTGGAGTCCAAGGGCCTGATTTCAAATCCTAGCTCTGCTGCTCCCTGCCTGGTTTAGACAAGTGAGGTGACCTTTCCTGACCTTATTTTCACTTTTTTGAACAAATACAGGTTTTGTAGTAGATGATCCTTAAGGTCTTTTACAACTCTAAAACATGTAATCTGGGTATTTACAATTGACTTGTTGCCCTGGGCAATGCCATAGGCATATTCTCTGTTAAAGTAGATATAAACATTTTCCCCTTAAATTTCTGTGTAATTTTATTTTTTATTCTGAACTTAACAAACAATAAATAAAATTAACATTATTATATATATCAGGGTTTCTTAACTTACAGTTCATGGTCTCTCAAGTGGTCCATTGATTTTAGAAGGTTAGTAAGCTTGCATGGGGAAAAAAATCACATCTCGAGTTTTCACTAACTGAAATCTATCATTTCCTTCAGTTCTGAATATAGGTAATGAAATTTATTCTGAGAAGGGGTTCACAGGCTTCACCAGACTCCCAAACTGGAGCATTATGCAAAATGATTAAGGACCCTTGATATAGATTGTAAAACAGGAGAGGACTACATGAAACTGGATGTTCATTGAAAATGCTATTGAAGTCTATTGCTATCTACCCTCCATGTCTTTACAGCCCTTTATGTTATATATACAACTTTGACTCTTTAGAGAGTGTAATATTCTAAGCATACACTTTCACCAGTAGAACCTTTATGTTTAAAAAGATCAGCCATTTAAACTAAGTAGCAAAAATCAATATGATATTTCTCAAATATAATCTACTCAGTTCTGGGTTTATACAGTGCACTTTTGCAGTGCTTCTCACAGATATTTAGCCATAGTATTAATCTGAATCTTTGTATCTCTTAGTGTGATTTTCATAATCATTATTTCATAGTAAACAATGTCTACCATTACACAGCAGACTAAAATATGTAGATGTTATAAAACCCTTTATGCTTGTTTTCTGACCTAAAACCACATTTAATTCATCTTCAGAGATGAACATCTGGAGGGTCTCATCTAGGGCAAACACCACCTTAAAGGTTCTTCTTCCATAAAGTATCATGCAAACAAAGTTTGACATGCATATGACAAAATTGCAGTTTCTTGAAAGATACCTTGAAAGATGATGAGTTCCTAGAAATTCCTCCAACTAAACAGAGCCCAAGTTAGCCAACCTTCATTCCCCTCCTTGTTGTGCTTCTAATTTTCCAGACTTCGACACCATAGCTCAGAGGTAGTCTCACCCCAGAACTTCCTTTACTACTAGTCTCCTCCTCACCCTGAGAAATCCTTTGGATTCCCTGGCCTTTTCATCCTGTACCATCCCTCTGACATGCCAGCTCCCTTCTCATATCATTGAGCTCCTCATTCTACTTCCATTTGGGGAAAGGGCCCAGGTAAGCTAACTTTTGATCCCTTCTTGGCGGTCTTTCAGACTTTAAATTTCAACACAATCCCTCTTCCCCCCAGATGCAGGAACTTTCATTTCTTCCCCTAATATTTAGCTTTCTTTTGTGAATTCTATTTCTCTATTAGAATGTAAGATACTTTAGGGCAGGGTCTTTCCTTGCAATTGTATACTCAACACATAAAACAAATATATGCATGTCTACCAAATGTAGTCACTGGGGTCATGGAGGGAAACTGGCAGAGTTCAAGATTAAAAGGGATTTCCTATAGATTGTAAGGCTCCCAATCCTCCTTTGTAGAAGACATTGGACTGATTGTAATAAACTTGAAAATATTTCAGAAACTCTTGTTTAAGATCAATAATTTCTCAAAAGAATTAAATCTAATTATCTATATAGGAATAACTTAGAGTATGAAAAACTTCTATTGCCCAGATTATAGAATGGAGCTGCTTGAACAACCTAGAAAGCTTATCAACCTGTGTCTTGGACAGATACTGTAAATTGGTAGCAAATTGGGCCTAGAACTAAAAAAGAGGAGAAGAGGCTAGATTGCCTTTGGGGAATTTCAAAGTTCTTTTAATGACTCCCAAGTTTCTCCCTAAAACAAAACATCTTTCTTTTCTACCTCAATGTAACATTTGTTTTTGTTGTTGTTCATTCCTTTTAGTACTGTCATGTCCAACTCTTCATGACCCCATTTGGGGTTTTCTTGGCAAAGATACTAGAGTGGTTGACCATTCATTATCTCCTGCAGTTCATTTTACAGATGAAGAACTGAGGCAAACGTGGTGAAGTGACTTGCCCAGGGTCACACAGCTAGGAAGTGCTTGAGGCAAGATTTGAACTCAGGAAGATGAGTCTTCCTGACTTTAGGCTCAGCATTCTATCCACTGGACCATCTAGCTGCACATCCCCCCCCCCCCCCAATATAACATAGTTACATGAAAAAGTGGTAAATCATGAAACACTGTAGCCGTAGCAAAGGAAAAGTTCACCCTACCTACAATTTTGAAGAGCATGGCTGGCATGAGCAGGTAACAATACATTACAATCAAAGAACTATGCAGCATGAATGGAGTAAAGAATGCTATAAAAATTAAGAATCAGAAAATGATATGGACTAGTTATATAGCTAGAGTGAAGAGACAGAATTGGACAACTTGGATGTTCTATCAGTCTTATTATAATGTAAAGATAACTTAAGAAAATCTCTTAGCACATTGAGTAGACCCATTGTGGTGACCTTATGAGACTACAAACAAGAGTTACTACTGATAGGTAGGTATAGATAAGTGGAAATCTCCATCACAGAACATAGCACTCACACTGATGAAATCAGAGATCTGTTTATTTTTTGACAACCGATTTTAAAGTAATTGGGTACATTTTTCTCTTGGTTAAATTTTTGTCACTTTACATTAGTCTAAACTTTCCCAACTTTCTCTGTATTCCTCATTTTAGTCATTTTTTGTGGTGCAATTACATAATTATATTCAATGATATTATTACACTGTAATTTGTTCAGAGATTCCCCAATAAGTGGGCACCCACTGAGTTCTTCCCCCTCTGCTTTTTTGCACAGGCACAAAAAGCGTTGCTAAAAATATTGTGCATATATGCTATCTTTCTATATTGAGACATATGATAGTGAGGACCTTAGGTTGATTTAATCACTTTTTTAGCACACTTTCATATCAATGCATAAACATTTATTAAGCACTTACCATTTGACAGATACTGGGCTAAGCACCAAAGACACAGAGAAAGACACAAGACAGTCCCTGCTCTCAAAAACTTACATTTCTAATGGGGGAGACAACAGGTAAACAACTATGTAGAAAGAAACTCTATATAGGATAATTTGGAAATAGATTACTGTCTAGAATGTTTTGACCAATTCACTGATTCATCTATTTTTCAAGATATTAGTATATAATAGATATCACTCCAGTGGCTTTTTTTCTCACCTCCCTAAGGTAATCAGAACAAAGGTTATTATCCCAGTTTTACAAATGAGAAAAATGAAATTCAGAAAAGTAAAATGAGTTGTCCAAATTATATAAATAATATATGGCAGAGATAGTACTAAAACACAGACACTTCAAATTCAAGGCTCTCTCTACTAAAACATACTATGTTCTATGATTCCATTTAGCTGTAACATTTTGTGATTCTATAAATATCTATTCCACATACTCCCCACCTTCAAATGTTCGTTCTTTTATTTAATGATCACACATGCATGGAATGTTTTTAGGTATGACTTCATTCCTTTATAAAAATAATATAGTCTTATTTCTCTTGAGAGCTGAGAGGGTCTCTATCTGTTACCTAGGTATTTCCCCAATAACAAATATAAGGACAATATCCTCAGGCTTTATAAACAATGAATTTCCAAATACATTTTATATAGCCTGATAAATGTATTAGTTGTATAATCTTCCTTAGGCATCAATGGCTACCCTTTGCAAAAATTGTTGACCCAAGGACTATGACTTTATACATATATATATGTGTGTGTGTGTGTGTGTGTGTGTATGTGTATATATATATATATATATATATACATAAATATATATGCTATTTTAATATAACAGGCTTTCTTTGTAATCCTAATATATTTTATGTATTAAAAAAGAAAGGAACATTATTCTGAGAAGGGATTTGTAGACTTCAAGAGACTGCCAAGAGGTCTTCAGAACAGAAGGAAAAAAAAAAGACTAAAGGCGATTGAAGAGTAAGGGTAGGATTTGAACTCAGATCCTTTAATTCTGAATCTAGTACTCTTTTCCCTGTACCACTCTGCCTTAGAGAATGCCAAAATTAGCACATTGTTTTTCATAAAGTAGGTGCTTAGTAAATGAGCTTTCTGTCATAGTTATTGTTGTTTTGGGGGAAAGAGCTCTGGACAGGGAGTCAAGAGACATATGAGTTTGAATCTTGGGTTCAATTTATCAGTTATTTAAATGTGGACAAGTCAAATAAACTCCCTGAGTCTTGATTTCCTCGTTTATGGAATAGGAATTATCATACTTGCAGTACCTATCTCACAGGGCAGTGTTGATGAAATTGCTTTGCAAATCTTAAGGCGATTTCTAAATGTGAGATAATAGTGAGGAAGAAGCTGAATATGAATAGCCTCACCTTCCTCTTCCTCTTCCCACTGGTACTTGTTTGCTCTATCCTTTCTCTTATGTGCTAAAGGAGCCTCACTGCTTATCTTCATCTTCTTGAGATTTACAAACCATGAGAAAGGAAAAAGACCTACGATATTCTGGAGGGGAGAGTGTGATCATCATCAAATAAGCTGTAATAATAAATAAGAGTTTTTGAAAGAGATGTAAGAGTAAGACTGAGTATTTAGATCATAAATACATTAGGTGTGGATCAGTGCCGTGCAGCATAGCACAGGGGCTAGAGAGCTGGTCTGAAAGCAGAAAGACCTGGGCTCAAGTCCTACTTCAGACACATACTGCTTACATAATTTCGGGCAAATCACTTAACTTCTTCCTGTTCTAGGAATCTCTCTAATACCGGAAGTAGCAGTGCCCAACTGCAATGGTAGAAGGACTTCCCTTAACTATACATTTCCTATACCAATGAAGTCACTCATTCATTTATTGTCCTCTACATTTATCATATAAGGTGAGTATAATAATGTTGCATACCTCCCAGGACTGTTGTCAAGATCAAATGAGATATTTGGAAAGCACTTATAAGATTACCTGACGCATACAAGGCACTTAATAAATGCTGATTTCCTTTCTCATGTTATTCTAGTCACCATTATCTCTGACCTCTCTCTCTCTCAAAATAATTCTTCCTGTCTCTCCACTGTATGCATTGTCTTCTCCTAGCTCTTTGTCATTAAGGACTATCTTCTTGCTCATATTTGTATCCCTAAGGTTTAGCACGGTGCTTGGTGCATAGTAAGAACATATTAATTTTTTCTTCATTCAGTTATCATCTCCATTATTCTTTCTGCTACCACTTGTCCCAAGGATACTTTCAGGGAAGCTAAAGATGAGCTTAGAGTCAATCCTTTTACTCTGCTAAAGAAAAAAAAATGTGTTTATCCACTTGGGCAATAGATAACAGTCTATAGAACATTAAACAAAAGAATAACAGCAGGTTCATGACCCATATACCAGGACTATTTCTTTTTGAATTTTATTGATCTAGGAAAAGAACAAAACGATGATGATACTCACTACTTCTCCTACTGCTACTGCTAGTACTACTAGTACTATTACTACTACTACTACCTCTCCCAACAATCCTTTTTAAAAAGACAACTGGTTATTTTCCCTCTCCCATTATCCCTACTACTACTACTATTACACGCATGCACACACACAAAAATACACCCATGATAAAACCAAGCTAGGGACTAGACCTGAGATTTCCTTGATATAGGGAATTTTTGCTTGAGGAAACTCCCTCAAACTTTGTAGGAGGGCACCTTTCAGGATGATACCTTTTTTTTTTTTTTTTTATAATGTATAGCCTTAGAGAAGTGCCTTGATCACTGAGAAGTTAAATGACTTACCCAGGGTCTCACAGTCAGTATCTTGCAAAGGTGGATCCTGAATCCAGATCTTCCTGGTTCCAAGGCCCATTCTCTACACACTAAGCCATGCTGTCACTCTTCCACCAAATCATAGCCCTTTCATCCTATTCGGGGTCTGATAATCCTAGGGCAGATGAAGAAGAGCAGAGAACTTTAACTTTAACACCTAGGAAACAAGGTAGAGCCATTTGACTGAGATTATGGCTCTGAGCATTCAGGCTGTATTTCAAACACTCACGAAGAAATGTTGCTTCTAGGAAGCTATCTATCTATCTATCTATCTATGGTATGTAGACATTGGCGTTTGGCCCAGAGGAGCAACCATTTATCCATGCCTGCCTCTAATCTGCCCTATGGTCTTTAGCTACTCTTGATACTAACTGCCCAACCTGCCATCCATGATCTATCTGACTTAAACAAAATGCTATATCAGCCACCTGTCCCTGGGTCATCCCTGGGCTGGGCCCAAACTGTACATAGCCTGGCTTCAAAGACCATCTGTACTTTCCTTGGCTCTATCCCAGACCAGCAGCCTGGTTGCTCAGGTGGGCTCCCAACAGGCAGCTCCAAAGTCATGATATGTAGATAAGTCCCCATGGGTCCCTTTTTACTTCTGCGTTCCCTGGGGTTCCTGGAATCATCTTGGGTTGTTGCCATGTGGTGCCAACGGCCTCTCTTCCTCCACAGGTTTGCTCCCTGGCTGGCTGAAGAGGCCTGGGCAAAATGAAGTAATCATCTCCCACATCTCTGCAAAGCCTCCCACTCACTGCCCTCTGAGTGGTCAGGTAACAAACAGTTCTGGGCTCTAGATCATGTCCAACATTCAATGTGTGTATTTTTTTAAGAAGAATCTGGATTTATTCAGCCTGAGTTAATTATGCCCTTGACACAGAAATGAGAACTGCATGTGTCTGTAACAGTGTCAGGGTGATAGAGGTTAATTAACACCGAGGAGATGATGATTGGCCCCACATGAAACCTTCTTTCAGGTCTGTAAGATGACTCCTGTTATTTAATCAGATCTAAGACATTGAAAGGGGGAAGGGGAGAGGCAGGAGCAGGGAGGAAGCTATCTTTCTGTTGTTTGTCTATTAATCACGACTTTTAAGAATCTGTATACCACAAGGGAAAGGGAACAAGCATTTGTGTAAGTCACACAGTTGATACAATGCTGGGCCTGGAATTAGGAAGAACCGAGTTCAAATTAGACCTCAGACACTTACTAGCTGTGTGACCCTGGGTAAATTACTTAATCTCTGTTTGCCTGACTTTCCTCATCTATGAAAAAGGGAATAATGATAGCACCTATCTTTTACTCTTGTTTTGGGGATCAATGAAATAATTATTGTAAAGCACTCAGCATAGTTTCTGGCTTATCCTAAGAGCTATATAAAACTAGCTATTATTATTATTACTACTACTACTACTACTACTACTACTACTACTACTATGTGCCAAGGCATAGTGCTAAGTGTGTTACAATGATTATCTCATTTGATCCTTACAGCAACTTCACTAGACAGGGGCTAGCATTCCCATTTTACAGTTGAGGAAGCTAAGGCAAACAGAGTTTAAGTGGCTTGCCCAGAGCTACACAAACCAGTAAGTGTAGGAGTCCATATGTGAACTCAGATTTTCCTGACCCAAGGCCTTGAACTCTATGCACTGAGCCACCTAGCTGTCAATTATATGATTTATATGTATATCTATATGATATATGTATGTAACATGTGTGTATTATATGTGTATATACATATTGTATGTACTTAAATGATATTTCTGGAGGATGGTCATGATTTGTTTTATCTTGCCAAGTCTGTCATTATTGCCTCGGTCTGAATGCTTTGATTTCTTTCTTCTGTTGGTCATATCTTCACTTATTTATTTATCTATACATCATGGTTTCTTCTCACATCGTATTTGTTATTTCTTTGTTGGTTATGGTTTATCTTGTCTGAATGTTAAGATTTATCTTAAACATGGCTTCTCTTGTCTGTCTGTCTGGAATGACTTCTCTTTTGTGTCTGTCTGCCATGACTCCTTGTCTATCTGTTTACCATTTCTGCTTTTATGTGTGTCATGGATTCTTTTATCTGCCTGCATTTACCTTTCTTTCTCTCTTTCTTTCTCCTGCAGCCCAAGATTACCTCTGCAGCATTACATCAAAAGGACTTTGATTATGTTAACTCTGCAAAAAGATCTTAGAAATGCAGCCACATGGAAAACAACAGTGTCTTTGAATTTCATAGAATCATGGAACTGGAAGGAGCTTCCAATCCTCTAATTTTACAAATGAGAAAACTAAGTTCTCCAGAGAGGAAGTGACTTGTCTTAGGTCATGCAAGGAATAGAAATAAGGCTGGGCAGGGAACGCAGATTTCCCAGTGTTGTGTCCACTACATCAGGGAAGCAAGATACATACAGAACCACTAGTAGCATGAGTTTTCCCTTCTTCCTCCTCTTCCTCTCTACCCCATACTATGACATTTCTGCCTCTTGTGAGACACCCCTGAGTTTTTTTCATTAATTAGAAAGAAAGGTATCTTTAAGCTTTTTTCCTGAGTTTTCTCTTTGTTCTACCCAATTCAATGTATCAAATATTTATTCAGCACCCTTTTGCATATGAAACATTATTCTTGGTGTTCTGGGATATGCAAGGAAATAAAAGACATGGCCTGTGCACAAAAGAGCTCCTAACTCAACTGGAAAGACTAAATGACCCTGAAAAGGTTAGTTGACTTTACAAGGCATTATATGAGGCAGAAGAAGCAGCTTGATATGTAGTATATTGGGAGACATTCTTGGATATGGCAAGACCTGGGTTCAAGTCCTGTTTCTGAACACATACTAGCTATATGATAATGGGCGAGTAAACTCCAGATATTCTCGAAGACTACAAAATTACCAATATGTTCCAGATTAAGTTTCCACCCCACAAGGAAATGACAGGTCAGGAGATTTTTTTTTTAATGAGACAAAACTTCGTATATGGTAATAGAAAAATCACTTGGTTTGATATTAGAAGAAAGGATATAACAATTTCTTAAGCATCTAGTATGTGCCAAACTCTGTGCTAAATGCTTTATAAAAATTATCTGATTTAATTCTCACAATAACTCTGGAAAGTAATAGTAAGAACAGCTAACGTTTATTACCTTCTATGCACCAGGTACTATGCTAAGCACTGTACAAATATGAGGTGATATTATTTGCCTCATTTTACAATGGAGGAAACGGAGGCAGGTAGCAGTTTAGTGACTTGCCCAGGGTCACACAGCTAGAATGTGTCTGTGGCTCAATTTAAACTCAGATCTTCCTGACTGCAATCCTGGTGATCTATCCACTGAGACCCTTAGCTGACTCAGAACACTGTCAGAAGAATAATATTCCAATTTGAGCTTGGCCACTTAATACATGTATGAAATTGCACAAGTCACTTAATCTCTCTGGGCCTCAATTTTCTCATCTGTAAAATGAGAGCAGGAAATGTGTTGCTGTCTTCCAAGTCAAGTTCCAAGTCCTATGATATTGAGATTAAGTGCCCGGATAGTGACATATACAATGAAGTCAGAGTAGGGAGACGTTCCCATGGCATAATGTAGGCAAAAAGACTTCATGGAGGAAGCTCTCATCTCCTCATTTAGTCTTCATTGGGCTCTCACGAGATACAGAATCCATTTTATTCATGTTTTATATTTTTTCATAATGATGATTGTTATTGTAAAGTCTTTGGGAGCTCTAAAGAATTCTTCATATTTAAAATAACTGCCGTAGTGTCTTCTCTAGCTGAATTGCCTATCGAACATTTTACAGTGGCCCAGACAAAATATTAAGGCCTGGTTGTCTTTGAAATCTCAGATGATAAAATCCTGACAAAAACACCCCTTAATCATCCACTCGCTCCAGGGCCAGACTAATTACAATGGAGCAAATTGTACACTTTGAGGGAGAACTGAAGCTAATAATTCCAGTTTCATTAGGCTATTATTGGGACAGGGAAAAGATGCAATAACTGATTTATAATGTGAGTTTTGATTAAGTGGAAGCATTTGACTGTGCTAATCGCACCCTCAATTCTTATCCTTAGGTGACTCTGGAATAAACTAATGCTCCCTATACTTGTAGACAGGTACCAGTCTCATCACAATGATCCTATACCTTAAAAAGTTATATTTTTACCTTAAACTAATATATGGTCCTGGATACCTAGGTGGCTCAGTGGATAGAGCACTGGGCCTGGAGTCAGGAAAACATGAGTTTAAATCTAACCTAAGACACTTACTAGCTGTATGGCCCTGGGCAAATCACTTAACCATGTTTGCCTCAGTTTCCTCATCTGTAAAATGAGCTGGAGAAGGAAATGTCAAACTACTCCAGTATCTTTGCCCCAAGAAAACCCCAAGATATACCACACACATTTATCCTCCACTTTCTCAATTTCATAATTTTTTTACATGGCCTACCCTGTACCTGAAATAAGCTCCCTGGTAACCTTGCGCCCCAGTTCTGAATGTTGATAGGCTACCCATCAATGATGAGCAAGACCAAATATCTCCTCCATGGAACCTTTCCTGATTTTTCCAGTTGGAAATGATACCGACATTGTAAAAAAATTTTCCTGATCTTGAACCACATCATGGGAATGTGAAAAGTGAACTGAATTTGTAGTCAGAAAATCTGCAATAGGATCCTAGTTTTGTTACTTGCTTGACTTTAGGCAAATCATTTTCCCTCTTTAGATCTCAGTTTTCATGTGCATAAAATGAAAAAGTTCAGCTAAATAGTGTCGAATGTCCCTTCCAGCTCTGACTTGCTATATACTTTGTATTTATCTTATTTACTTAGACTGACTGATCACATTCAGGCAGCACCTTATATTTCAGAAAGCACTTCCTTCGAGAACCTGTGAAGTGGAAGCTCTAAGTGTTATTATTCCCACTCGACAGATGAGGAAACTGAGCTCTGAAAAGGGAAACAAAACCACTTGATCCTGGTCAGTTGGTATTAGAACCAGACCTTACTTGTCATAGTCTCAATTATATTCTGCTTATTCTTGTGTTTTTCTAATCTTTCTTTTATGTAAGTCCCTTGAGGGCATAAATTGTATATTTTTCTATTTTTATTTTTGCATATGTCTCAGAACCTAGCAACAGACCTGGCTGTGGAAGGTGAGTGGAAGGTAAGCTCAAACACTGAAAAGGTCTTGAGAGGCACACATACATAAATAAAAGGAGGAATGAGGTTAGGTCTGGGAGTTCTAGTGCCTTTTCCCCTCCCACTCGTTGACTTGAGAAAGAAAATGGATTTTATTATTGACAGCATTGGGTCTCCAAACCCAGGAGCCCAAATGTACATAATGGCCAGTTGTAGCTCAGGTGCCAGAAATTAAACTGGGAGCTAAATTGACTTTTTAGTCCCTGGCTAGGGAACAGTATCTGGCAGACATCTTAGTGAACAATAAAAACAAAACAAAACAAAACAAAAAAAAAAAAAAGCCCAACAGCAACCAAAGCAAAAAACAGAATTAAGGCACTAGTTAGCTAGAAAGCCTTGTTTGCTCTTTGTTGCAGAAAACTTGGCTGCTGGGACAAAGACTACTGGGGAGGAGAGTCAAATACAGACAAATCTCTGACAAACAGAAAGACCACTCTGAAGAAATAAGTGGGGAAGAATTTTTGCTCTCCTCCAATCTAATAGCTGAGTGTGTTAGCTTTTTTTTTTTTTGCCTTTCTGAAAAAAGTTATAGGAGTAAAAACATCAACAATAAAACATGGACTTTAAGCTAACAGGGCAATAGCAGATTTCACTTGTCTCTTAGAAAGGAGAGATTGCATCCCTGGATCTGAAACTGGCAGCTTCAGTCTACTGATTCAATTCAATTCAACAAATATTTAACAAGTCTATGAAGTCAAGGAGATTGTACTCTACCGGGGAAGGAGAGGGATGGCAAGCATAATTTTAAAAGTTATCATAGCACTAATATATTGGGGGGGGGGCAGGGGAATGGGATTAGGAAAGGCCTTTAGTAAAAAGTATCATTTGAGCTGTCTTAAAAAGAGGTAGAGTTTTTAGCAGTGGGAGGAGAACAGGGAGAGAATTTCAGGTATAGGGGTTAGCTGGGCAAAGACCAGTAAGAGGAAGATGGAATGTTTTACATGTAAAACATCAAGATTGGCTGGAGGCAGAGGGGGAGTATTAGGTGATCTGTCTAGAAGGATAGGTTGGAACCATATTGTGAAAAGGTTAAAATTTCAGAGTAATTTTTATTTTATCCTAGAGGTAATAGGGAGCCATTGAAGCTTCTAAAATAGATTTGTGGTATGGTCAGACTTGTACTTCAGGAATATCAGTTTGGCAGCTATGCAGAGGATAGATGGGAGGGAGGAGACTGGAGATAAGGATAACCCTTAGGAGGCTACTTTCATAGTCCTAAAATGACAAGGGCCCGAGGTAGAACAATATTTTATATATCATGTGAGACATAATGTGGAAGAGGAATCTATAAGACTTGGTAATTGGATGTGGAAATGAAAGAGGAAAGAGAGGAAAGATGAGAGCATGACTTCATACTTGATCTGAGCTATCCTACTGCCTTTGCCAACTAGCCTACAAAATCATATCAAAATCATATCAGTATGATAAGGAGTTATTCTGTTTGCAAAGTCCAGTCTGACCAAGATTATAAGTGCTTATTATGTATGTGTATATATATATATTATATATACATACATTATATATATATATAGTGTGTGTGTATATATTTGTATTATATATATATATATACACACACATACACACACACATAAAATTGAGGAAATTAAGGCCCAGGAAACAGTCCTGGCCTACCTAGGATGGCATAAAGGAGTAAACAATATTAAAGATATATATATATATATGGATATATATACACACATACATATATAAAGGATATGTATATCTATATTTAAATGACATTCATATAATTATATATTATATATGTATATATGTATATAAATATAATATATCTATATTTTAAACTAAGATATTGTGTAAACTAGTTATTTAGTGATACTATATAAAAGAGTTTACTGGAACTAGTCGTTCCCAGGACATATTTCACCATACTCCCCACTGAATCATAGAACCTCACGTTCAGAAGAGAGACCATATTGTTTAACCTCTACCTGAGTAGGTACTCTCCTTTCCAAAATCCCTGAATAGCGGGCATTCAGTCTCTGCTTGAACACCTCCAATTATAGGGAAATGCTATGTCCCTGAACAGTCTGTTCTCCCTTTGGAAAGCTCTAACGTAAAAGAGCAGTTTTCCCTTACATTGAACAAAGATCTTCCTCTTTTCAACTTGGGAACTTAGATTTAGACCATGGGGATCGTCTAGTTCAGGGCTTTTAATTTTGTTCCACTTGTGACCCGTTGTCCTTTTTGGCAGTGTTGGTTGGTGTTCCATGACCTGAGGGCATGTGCAGTGACAAATGCACGTGCTTTGTGTTCAGAACAAGACTGTAGTGAAATTGCACAACACAGCAACAGCAAACTTTGCCAGAAATGCCTCAGATGCATTATGTGTTTGATTTTTAATTAATTTCTGGTCATTGCACACTCAGAAACCTTTTACTGCTCTCAAATTTTTCACGACCACATATGTGGTCATGAAGTTTAAGAAGTGCTGATCTAGTTCACCTTGTTCCTCTTAGGAATGAGGAAATTGACACCCAGTGAAGGAAAAAATGACTTGTCCAAGTCATAAGGACCAGAGCAGCAGAGCCCAGAATAGAATTCAGGTCTTAGCAGGCTCCAAATTCAAGAGGCTTTCCACTGCACTGTATTACATCTCTGCTTTCACTATTTGTTCTTGTTTCTGCTCTTGGGGGACATGTTGAACAAGTCTCATCTATCTTCCTCCTGACAACCATTCATATCTTCAAAAATTGTGAATAAGTCTTCCTTGAGCCATCTCATCTCCAGGCCAAGTATGTTTAGTTTCTTCAAATGATCTTTGTATGCCATTGTCTCTAGCTCCTTAATATTGTTTACTCCTTTGTGCGACTCTCGGTAGGCCAGTTATTTTCCCTGGGCCTTAGTTTCCTCAACTATAAAATGAGAGGTTTTCTTTCAGTTCTATGTCTAAAATACTGTGATCTCATGATCTTCTCAATGCAGCCAAAGGTTGTGTTTTTTTGGGCTGTCATCACCCACTTTTAATAGTGAACTTAGAGTGATGCTGATGCAGGGAAGCTGAGTTTAGAATTGTTAACCTTCCCAATTAGGGGGTGTTGGGGGAGGGGTAAAACGAGGTTACTATGTAGTTTAAAATCAAATAATTTGCTAACATCACTTTCCTCAAACCCTAGGCCATCACCTTATCAAAGATGAAGTTTCTCTGACAATATATATCAACACCTATTATGTATGAAAGATGAAGGAATTGGGGCAGCTAGGTGGTGCAGTAGATAGAGGACCGACCATGAAATCAGGAGGACCTGAGTTCAAATCTGGCCTCAGACCAAACTCTAGACACATATTAGCTGTGTGACCCTGGGCAAGTCACTTAACCCTAATTGCCTAACCAAAAAAAAAAAAAAAGATGAAGGAAGGAAGAAAAGAAGAAAGAAGGGAAAGAAAGAAGGAAGGCGAGAAAGGAGAGAAGGAAAGAAAAAAGGAAGGCAGAAAGGAAATATTTATTAAGCAACTACTATGTTCCAGTTGCTGTGCTAAGCACTTTACAAATATTATCTCAATTCTCTCAATAACCCTGAGAGGTACATACTGTTCTCATTTTACAGTTGAGGAAACTGAAGTAGATAAAGGTTAAGTGATTTGTTTGGGTTCACAGAGCAGGTAAGTGTCTGAGGTCAAATTTTAATTCAGGTCTTCAGAATTCTAGGCCTGGAGTTTTATCCTAGAACCCTATGCTCTGTTGATTTACTAGGAAATATACAGAATTTAGATTACACAAGGCCTTTACCCCTATTGAACTTATGTAACAGGATGTTAAGGCACAAAGATATAAAATGTTAGAATCGTAGTCAGTCAATTAGTGTTTATTAAGTGATTAGTATAAGCCAGGCACTGTGGTAAACTCTGAAAATACATAGAAAAGCAAAAGATAGTTCCTGCCCTAAAGGGGCTTACAATCTAGTGAGCTTAATATTATAGCATCAGTGATCTGAGATTTCAGACTAGAAGGGAACTCAGGGATCATCTAGTCTAACACTTTCATTTTATATATTAAAACAGAACAAAAAGAAAAACTGAGTCTCATAGGAAGGAAACAATTATTAAGCACCTACTATGTGCATGCACTTTATAAGTATTTTTTCATTTGACCCTTGCAAAACTCTGGGAATTAGGTGCTATTATCCATATTTCACATATGAGACAACTGAAATAGAAAGAAGTTAGATGACTTCCCTAGGACTCACACAGCTAACATGTATCTGAGGCTGGATTTGAACACATCTTCCTAAGTGATCTTTCCTCCATCTCTGACTCCAGGCCCAGTGCCTTCTCTACTATACCACCTAGCTGCCTCATCCAGCTGAAACAAGTTGTAAGTATTTCTCAATCAATCAATAAACATTGATTGTCTACTATGTTCCAGGCACTGTGCTAAATGCTGGGGATACAAAACAGGTAAAAACAGTTCCTGCTTTCAAGGGGATCGCTATATTATTGGGGAGACAAGCAAACACATATACAACAAACTCTATGCAGGATACATTGAGAATAATCAACCCAATGAAGGCACTAGAATTAAGAAAGATTAGGAAAGGTTTCCTTTAGAAGATGGAATTTTGGTATTGAAGGGAAGCCAGAAGACAGAGATAAGCAAGGAGAAAAGGACAGGAATTTGAACCTAGGTATTCTGACTCAGGGCATCGAGGTGGTACAGTAGATAGAGTGCTTGGCCTGAGTCAGGAAGACCCATCCTCTTTATTCAAATCTGGCCTCAGAGACTTACTAGCCATATGACCCTGGGCAGGTCACTTAACCCTGTTTGCCTCAGTTTCCTCATCTGTAAAATGAGCTGGAGAAGGAAATGACATATGGCTCTGATATCTTTGACAACGTGGCCAATGGGGTCATGTAGAGTTGGACATGACTTAAATGACTAGAAAACAACAACAACACTGAATCTAGATTTAGTATTATTTCGACATGACTTAAATGACTACAAAACAAAAACGCTGAATCTAGATTTAGTATTATTTCCACTGAATGATACTGTAACTTTTCTGATAAGCAAATTAAAGAAATGTAAAAGTATTGAGGTCTTAGGGGCAAGGTCATTATCAATTCAAGTGATCAGGACAGGCTCTCTAGAAGAGGTAATATTTGAGTTGAAATTTAAAGGGTAGTTAGGAATCAACATGCAACATCGTAGAGAAAGGGGCATCCAAGGTATAGGGAGTAGTATGAACAAAGGCACAGAGGTTGGAAAACCTAGGACATATTTGGGGCGAGAGTTGTTACCCTTTGAGAAGGAAGCAATATGATATAGGTCTAAGAAGTTAGGGTGTCAACAGATTATAATGTCCTTGACTGACAGAGAAGTTCAAAGTTTGTTCGATAGCCACTGAATACTTTTAAGCACAGGATTATATTAGGATTTCTATCCTGCCATAACCTGGATATTTTAAAGTGGAATACATGATCATTCTTCCCTCATGAGCTTCAAACCATTGCCTTAGGACACTCATAGGGCCTAATTCCATCTAAGTAAATAAAAGATGCTGGGCTCAGTATCTCCATCTTTACTAAAGAGAGATCTGTTGCCTCCATTATTCTTTGGTTCCTGGGTTGCTCCCATATTTCAACTGATACAAAGCCAACCTTCACACTGATGGTAGCTTTGCTGTAGTTGGACCTCCAAGAAGCCATAAAGAGGAATTAGTCGGCTTAGGTGGATAATTGATGGGTGTCAAGTGTCCATTTATAAAACTGCTTTAGCTTCTCCTCTGATTGCCTGAGGGTGGAATAGAATCCTTGGAGAGAGCCCAAATACTTTTCCTGACTTCCTCCAAATACCAGCATTTTACTCCAGTATAACCAAGGATCCTGATGGCCTCAGGGTTAGTGATGTTTAATGAGAATTCTGTATTTTTCTAGAGTCATCTGAAAAAGTCCTGAGTACAAAACTGAGTCTTGCCTTGGAGTGAAGCATCTGCTTTACCACTAGATGATGAAAAATAGGCATTTACAGGTTTCATAAATTCTCATTGGGCCTGCACAAAAATCAGTGTTCTTTTGACAGTCTGAATTGATCCCTCTTAATTAGTTAATACTTGGTTCATGTCATGATTGCCTCCAGCAAGGCTTGAAGCAGATGTAGCATTTAAATATAGACTATACACTAAGAAAGACTAGGTAGGAAATGCTAGGTAGATAGGAGAGCACTTGGCATTATCCTGTAACCAGAGAGAGCCCATAGCCTCTACCCTCTCAGCTAAGAATACAGAAAATTACAGGCTTAGTGAGAACTTTCAGAGGTTGTATTATCCACCTCCTATTTTTGAGAAGGCCTAAATCTAAATTAGACCATTTCCAATATATCGTTTTGGCCTAGAGATGATCATAGTTTCTCAATGGCTATGCCATTATGAGAGCTTGAGAGCAAGCTCTCACAGGCAACAAGTATAAGGAGGCAATATTTCTGTCAGAATAATTAAATTCAGAAAGGCTAACCAGGAAAAGTTGGCTACAGGGTGATGATTTCAGAGCATCCTAAAAACTACATGCTTCCCTCTAAGGCTACCTTCCCTCTGACTTCCTATATGAACCTATTTTTGCTTCTTATATGGGCCTTATATGGTCCTATTTATATGGACTGTCTTCCCCGTTAGAACAAAAGCACTTTGAGGACAGGGGCTAGTTTTGTCTTCTCTTTGAATCTCCAGTTCTTAACCTAGTGGGAGGAACACAGTAACAACCCTATAAATGCTTGTTGATTAATTGCTATAGTACTAAGGCTGAAGTTTCATATTATTGATTTGTAGAAAAAGGATCAGAACCAAAAAAATCATATCCAAACAAAATCAGAACCAACAAAAGATTTTGGAGTATTAAAATAGCATTTTTAAAAAATACCCTCCATCCCTGTGTACCTCTTATCTTTTCTAAGTGCCGCCTACATGCCAGGAACTGTGCTAAGTGCTAGAGGTATAAAGAAAGGCAAAATACAATCTCTAATTCCAAGGACAGTGTAACGGGGAGACAACATGCAAACAACTATGTACCAAAAAAAAAAAAAGAGAGAGAGAGACATAGGTTACGTTGAAGATTAACAGTGGAGGGAAGGCTCTAGCATTAAAGGGATATCAGGAAAGGTTTCTTGTATAAGGTGGGATTTTAACAGACTTGAAGGAATCCAGGAGGCAGAGATGAGGACAGAGAGAATTGTAGGCATAGGGGACAGACAATGCAAATACCTGAAGTCAGTAGATGGAATTTCTTGTTCAAGGAATAGCAAGACCAATGGCATTGTACTGTAGATTACATGGTGATATATAATGTATAAGAAGACTTGGAAAGGAGTCAAATTATGAAAGGCTTTGAATGCCAAATAGAGGATTTTATATTTGATTCTAGAGGTGATAGGGAGCCACTAGAATTTGAGTAAGAGATTGGGGTTGTCCTGGTCAGACTTACACTTTAGGAAGGTCACTTTAACGCTCTGTTGAAAATGAATTGGAGAGGAGAAAGTCATCTTCTTTCTTTACAAATGAGAGTATTCTAACCAGAAATAATCTAAAAAAGTCTTTATGTTGTACATACAACTAGAAATAATAAAAAAAAGTCTTTATGTTGTACATAAACATGTCCAGGAGTTGGAAATACATGACTATCTGCTCTCAAAGACCTTACAATCCAGCTGGGAAGACGGAGTTAACAGATGAAGCCACAGAAAACAAGATTTATAGCTGACAGGCATATACTACTCTACAAAGGTAGCAGGTGCTTGATAGATGTTTGTTGAACAATGTAAGGATTATTATTACAATTTCACAAGTGAGGAAATGGAGGCTTAAAGAGGTAAATTGATTTGCTTAACATAACAAGGCTAAACTTGAACCCGAATCTTGTGACATCATATCCAAAACCTTTTCAGCCATACCACAGATGCCTCTAGTAAGTAAATAACTTTAAATATGTAAGTAAAAACATTAAGTGCTATAAAAGTTCTGAAGGGAGGGAGGGAAGGAGAGAGAGGGAGAAAGAGGGAGAAAGAGGGAGGGGGGAGGGAGAGAGCTCACCTACCTTATATCCAATCCAATCCAGTTCCTATCAACTAAACTGGGGTTTTACTGGAAAAGCCTTTTGTAAAACTTAACGTGTTATGTCAATTTGAATGATTACAACTGAGAGGTAGTGGGGTAGGGGTAGATGGTCTCAGAAACTGAATTTGGAATTTAGGAAACCTTACTCAAATACTACCTCAAGTTATTAGAAGCTGTGTTATCTGGGCAAGTCATTTAACATCTCATTTAACATCTCAAATACTAAGTTTACTTCTCTGTAAAACAAACAGAAAGAAAATCTCACTTGCAATGAGGTGGGCTATGATATTGTGAAGTAATTCTACTAAGAGATTGTTATTTCTCTGCCTTTCAGTCCCACATTTATTTATATAGGAGACCAAACATGATCTTAGGGTTACGAATAGGACAAATTTAGACAATCCTTGGTGTTTTGTTCAATAGGAAAACACTAATATATCTGATACCACTAAAATGTTTCTAGAGGGTTGCTCTTTGGCAATCAACAATTAACCTGGAGTTTAAAACATACACACACACACACACACACACACACACACACACACACACAGACATGCACAAAGAGTTTTCTAACTTTAAGTCAGACAGGGGATTGGGGCAGAGGTGTTGCCTTTGGTAAGGAGAACTAGTGTTTAAAACATAAACTTACTACTTGTGGATGCTCTGTAGCTCTATGATATAGATGAACTTGATCCCTGGGACCAGGATTTTCCTTTTGGAGAAGAAAAATTTATCACAGTCAAGTTTCTAAGGATTGAAATATTTTTCTTATGGGGAAGGAAAAAAGGTGGCTAAGGATTTTCTTCTAATCCAATGACTATGCATAAACTATAGCTTAAGCCCCTGTGCTCTGAAGTAAAGACAGATTGAAGGGTTCACTTTGTCTTTTATAGGAACGAGTAACACCTGAGTTCAGGACTCCAGGTGATTCCAGAAACTGAAAGCTCCTCAGCCTCATGCCCAGTGAATTCATGCCTGGCAGCAATCAACCACAACTAGCAACAGCCACAGGACCAGAGGAGGACCAGTCAACAGCTGCTGCAAGAGAACAACGGGGAGCTCTGTACGCCAGATGCTGCTTCACATATCTTGCAGCAACCACACATGAGGCCGAGACTGAATACCACACCAGACCAACAGGGAATAGTGTGATAACATGCTCAGAAAATAGCTTTGTCCCTCCACAAACCTGAATCCTGGTAATTGTTTCCTATTTATGCCATAGACAGCTTACTTTGCACATATCTGTTTGCATGTTGTCTCCTCCATTAGATTGTAAACTCCTTGTATGTAAGGACGGTAATTTGTCTCTTTTGCTTAGTACTGTGCTTGGCACATAGTAAGCACTTAAATAAATGTTTATTGATTATTACCTTGGACATATATGCTATATATCTACATATTAATCTATGTGTGTGTCTCCTGGCCACATGAGTTCCTTTCATACCTCTCTGCATTTGTTCTGTGGCTACGTCTGCCCTTCACATTGATAGTGCCTACATTTCTGAAAGAACGTGCCCTAGGGAAATGTTCAATTATCACTTCTCTTAACTGTGATATTTCATTAAATATCTTTTCTTTAAACAAACTGTGTCCTCTGAGTAAATCACAAAACAAATCTATTGGTGGGGTCTCCCCCCGCCTTTCTTCTTTCTTTCTTTCTTTCTTTCTTTTTTTCTTTTTTTAATGAATGGTTTTGGACCCATGGAGTATCTTGAATTTAGGTAAACCAGTTTGGGACCCTGTGTAGGCGTGATGAGGGAGTACACCAGATGCTGCATGCAGATGAAGAAACTGAGGCCCGAAGAGTCTAAGTGCCTCGCCCTAAATCATACAGCTTGAAAATGGAAAAGCAAGAATATGAACTCAGATTTTCTTATTCCAGGTCTAATGCTCTGGGGTGTCTCTTTTGTCACTGCACCCTAAGGACCAGGGTACCTTTCCATCTGACTTGCCACTGAAACCTTCCATGTGTGAAAAGTTGTCTTCCTGAATTAGAATGGGAAGCTCCTTAAGAGCAGGATTTGTTTTATTTTTTATTTGTATCCTCAGTTATTTGTTGTTGTTGTTGTTCAGTAACTTCAGTTGGTTTTGACTCTTAGTGACCCATTTAGAGTTTTCTTGGTAAAGATACTAGAGTGACTCACCATTTCCTTCCCCAGCTCATTTTACAGATGAGGAAACTGAAGCAAACGGTTAAGTGATTTGCCCAGGGTCACACATCTAGTAAGTGTCTGTGGCCAGATTTGAACAAGGAAGGTAAGTCTTTCTGACTCCAGGCCCAGCATTATTTACTGTGCCACCTAGCCTAAATTCTTAGTACAATTCTTTGCACATTGAAATGCTTAATAAATACTTATTCTTTCCTTCCTTCCTTCTTCTCTTTCTTTCTTTCCCTCCCTTCACTTATTCATTCATCTATGTTGTTCATTGCATTACACCATAAAGGTCCTTAGGGTCAGAGCACCCCAAAAGAACCTAACTCTTTTCACTTCTAATCCAATGTTTGTTTCACTACACGATACCATAGCCTGCATGCAGCACTACAAGATTAGACTGTGAAATTTAAGAGAGAAAATGTCAGTCAAGTCTCCATAGGAAGACAGATATAAAACCAGACTGGGGAGCAACCAATCTTGTGATTAGTGTAGCTTAATTCAGCTGTATACCTGTTTATACCATACTATCCTGCTAGATCCAGCATTTTCTCTGGTGTAGGCTTCATACACAAAAGAATCAATATATCATTAGCCTCCAGGAAGTTGGTTTCTGGTACTAGGGAGCTCCTGGGAGTATCATCTGAGTCATAATGACAGGGGAAGGGCTATGCTAAAAGTCTTGAATTATACCACATTAAGAAACTTCTCTTTGGGGGGATGGTGAGCTATTTAAATATTCCCTTCTGTGGCCTCAGACTTAACTATCAAATATTTACCATGGATCTCAGCAAACAGATTTCACTCATCCCAAGATTTTTCTATGAAACGAAGAGCTGATATTACTACCATTTTTACAGATAAGAACAGAGGCTCAGAGAAATTTAGCTGGACGCTTAACATTCACAAAGACAACAAGGCAAGCTTGTCAGATCTTTCTGCTGTTTCAGGCACACTCTCTTTCATACCTACCTTTCACCGCTTTCGCCACCTCACTGTGGGGGCTGGATTTTGAAAATTCATCTCTTAGGCAGTATCCAGCTGCTTTTTCCCCAAGTCCATTTGAGATCACAACCACTAGCTGGCGTAAAACTCCTTTCTGCTTTTCCCCCAGATTGTATCCAGCCCTTTCCCTAAGATTTTGAGGTGCACTGCCCCCCATTCCAGCCTCTACACCCTGTCCTCTCTCCCTCCATCCCAATGAATGACTCACTCTGTTTACTGAGCTGAGTAGCTATTAGAAGTGAGCAGAATTTAAGCTTCCAAGGGACTTTGTTTTACCCACTGACAAAATCATTCTTTTCTCTTTCTGTTAAATATTCATGGCTCTCAGATTTTTAGATACAAAGGTACATTTTGTTTTAAAATGTGCTGATCCAGGACATAGTACTCTGCATTGATTTCTGTCTCTCTGCAACTCTGTGGCACTAGAAATAAAGGGGCCCTCATTCACCATTACTGAAATATAGCCTTACATTTCTCTTTGGTTTTCTTTCTAATTTGGCTGCTATTTGTTGCAAGGGGTAGTGTTGGTATATTGTGACTTTGTGTGAATGTGTGCATATCCCTCTTCAGCACTGCACAAAACACAAAGCCTTTCTTGAGCTTCCAACATGACGTTAATATCAAGTGAAAAGGGGCTTTAACAAAGATATGATCTCATTGATTTCAAATATTTGTTGCTTTGAGGGACACATACATACATACACACATACATATGTGTATGTGTGTATATGTGTGTGTGTGTGTGTGTGTGTGTTTTATACAGATGAAGAGGAAGTCTTTCCGGAGCCTTTGGGGTGATGCAGGAAACATGGTGGAATGGGAGCCAGATGGGGAAAGAAAGACTGCATTGTAAAAATGTAGGGCAAGGGGGAAAATAGCAGATTATGGGCATTATGAAAAGAGAGATCAAATATGGAGATACAAGTCCTGATAAATGCAGTTCACTGGACTCATCTCTGTGAGCTGGAACTCAACAAGTAGGTAAGGGAATGAAAGATATAACCCTTTCAAGCCTGGACACATTATGTGGGGATTTCATCAAGGAGTTTATAGGAATTACGTGAATTGGTGATGACTTAACTGGATAGCCCTATCCTCCCCAGATAACAGCTCTGCACTGAGTATGTGCTTGATAAATATTCATTATTGATGTTTACTGTTGATAAAGTTTAGAAAGAATGTGTATGCATTCTGCCTCTGAGGAGGCTACAGAGAGGTGCTGCTCTGTATTGGAAAGGAGGGGGAGGTAGAGTGATAATGGTTTGAAAAAAAATGGCTTCTAAAAGCCTTTCTAATTCTGTTTTAATATTTTTTAGTTCTAAATATTAGTTTTATGTAATTTTCTCCCATCTCTAACAGTCTATGTTCTAAGTTTTTTCCCTCCATACTCTAATTCTCTAATTTTCCTAGTTCTTTTCTGAGATAATCTCTTGTTGGTATCTACACTAAAACAGAAAAGATCCTGGGAATAGGTAGAAAGCAGTGATCAGTCCCACCCAGAATTATAAAGGGCCTTAAATGTCGTCTCCTAAGCAGTCTCACAGTCTGACATTTGATGCACCAGCCTGAAAGGAATAAATGCATTAGTCGTGATAGCTACAATCCTGGAAAGTGATTCTCAAACAAACAAACACTCTTGGACATACAGGTGCAGTGCTCAGCTAATGACTTCTCCCATGCTTACTCTTTATTGCTTCCCTCTTCAGGTGGTCTCTGGCTTCACGCTGTGTCTTCTCCCAGGCCTGCTAGTGAAATTTCAAGTGAGTGAGTATGACATAGTAAGGGAAAGAAACCCTTAATTTAGTTAATCCATGGTGTTAATAATGTAGTGGACATTCTGGAGAAGAGGGCAAAGAGGGAATTATGTCTCAGTGGGAGAGCATAGAATGACAAGTATGGAGTTCTGAATTCCAGTCCTAGATTTGTTTCTGATGGTCTAGGGATGTTGGGTAAGTCGTCTCACCTGTCTAAGACTCAGTTTCTTCATTTTTCAAATGAACAGGTTGAATCAGCTGGCCCTTTCCAGTTCTAATATTCTGTTTTGACGCTTTGTTTTCTAAGTCTGCTTCCATCTTTCACCTTCTATGTTCTAACTCTTTATGTTCTGAGGTCACTCCCAGCCATGACAGTCTATGACTCTGTGACATACTATTGACTAGAAGAGCTTATAGTAAGTCAGACCTCTGAGTTGAGTACAGAGAGCAAACTCCCCAGAAGTAGATTACAGGCCATTTGCTGAGAAAGATGATGCCATAGGCAGATCAGGAATCAACAACAGGAGGAGATGAATGCCTCAGAAGTGCCTCTGCTCTATTGGGTGACATGTCATCCTTTACCACGACTATTTCCATGGACATTTATCCCATATATATGGAGCAGAGATATTACTCAATGGATGCCAGCAATGAGAAATGCACAGGGAGATAAAGGACAGAGTTTTCCTCTGGGTGACAGTGCTCAAGGAACTATTCCCTCTATCAGAGAATCTGAGCTGTAATGAATGGGCTTCATAATGCTGATCTATCACCCAGCAAGGAGAGAGGTAACAGGCAGTGGTGCTTTGGCAGGTGTCTGTCTGCCTAAAGGCATCCCATCTTGCCTAGGTGGTCTCTCCTGCAGTGCAATGTACTGTACCCCCTAGGGCTGTGATCTTGTCAGTTCACATAGAAAATAGGGGAGGGCCCCAGGAGCTGCCAAGATGATGTAAACAGAAGGTTTAGATGGTAAACTAAAAGACATCATATGTCTCTCCCTGCCTATCAAGTGAGTCTATGTTCCGGAGCTGTTCTCCACATGATCCTTTCCAAACCACACCTCCAATCACCAACATCAGCACAATGAAGAAGCTAGTTTTCAAATGGCTGAGTCACTCAGACTCAGCTATCGAGTCATTGGGATGAAGAGAATCATTCCTTCCCTAAATATCATGATTCAAACGTAGAGATGGGAGCCACACATTGGAAAAAAGTCTACTTGGCTTAATTGAGAGAAGGGTATCATGAATGGACACTGCCTTTTGTAACCAGATTGACCAAGATCAGTTTTCTAAGTACTTGCTGTTATCCAACTCCTAGATCTGCCACCCTGTGAAAACACAAACTAAAAGGTCTATCTCTTAAGCAAAGCCCTCTGCTCCCCTGCAGACCCATGCGTGAGACATCACTTCTAGAATTCAGCTGAGAGAAGCAAGTGTTTGAGGACAAAATAAGAGATTTCCAAAGAAGAGACAGACCAGAACAGGGGTTCTTAACCTTTTGTGTATGTGTCTTGGACATCTTTGTCTGTCTGGTGAAGACTATGTATCTCTTCTCAGAATATATATTTTTAAATTTATGATAGTAGGCAAAGATAAATTTCAATTAAAGGTCAGTAAAAAATGTGTATTTTTCTCATCTAAAGTCTCATTTAAAGATCCCCCAAATCTATTCAGGTTAAGAACCCCTGGGCTAGACTTCTGATGCCAAAAAGCAATAGGCCTTTAATATAAGCACATTTTACTTGGAATAAAAGAAAATGAATTACTTGGGATACTGAAGGGAAGGGGAAAGATGACAGAGTAAGAGAAGCTGGGTGAAGACACATCTAGATCTAAGTCTATTGAAAGGCTATGTTATAAGTGGATCCCTGTTGAGGTAGGATACATTACAACTTAGACAACAGGGTGCTTGAGACCTTGGATGTGGTGTTCTCATTGAGGCCATGCAAGGAAGAAAATTGGGATAGATCACCATTCACTGTAACTAGCCTGACCCAGACTCACCATGTAGCTACTTCCTAACAATCTTCATGCAGTAATTTCCCACATTTTTTTTTAGTATTGGCTCTGGGACTAGTAAGCATATGAATAATACTATTCCTCGAAAGGTCATGTTGATGAATTGCCCGAAGACTCCACTTATTATTCCTGTGTCTTCTCTGAATTAAACTCCCTACCCTGGTAAATATTCTTTTATATATTTTGTCTTCCCCTCTTATCTCTTCCTTGAGGAAGGGACTGTCTTGATCTCTATCCCCAGTCTTATCATTGTGCCTGACACATAGTAAAGACTTAAGACATGCTGTTTTATTCATCTTTTCCATTCATTCTTTCAAAAGTTTGTTCTAGCCTGGGCTGTTTGGATTTGTTCTAGCCTGGGCTGTTTGGATTCAGTCAAAGGTCTGCCTTGAGGACCTAGAGGGCCACCTGTGGCCTCGAGGCCACAGGTTCCCCACCCCTGGAGACCCATCACTTAGGTTGTGACAAGCTCTTAGAGCTCCCCTCAGTTCATTATGGATATTCCTGGTACAACCTTCTCTATACCTGCTTACATGCAATGGGACAGCAGAAAAGAGCTACCTTTTATTTGAAGAGGGCCAGCTCTTGTTCAGGAAATCTAATTGGTTCCCCACCTTTGATATCAGTGGCAGGTAGGTGGTATATTTTTGGAAGTTCTAATAAGATTCCAGATTTTGGGTAAGAAATCTTATAGAAGAGATAAGGAAGATAAGGGAGAAGGAAGGGGTGTGGCTAGAGCAGAGATAGACTGTAACCAAAAAGGCTACCACCTCTAAAATATAGGGTTTTGGTTTTTTTTTTAGATAAACTCATTATGGATTTTGATACCCACTGAGTCCATTCTTCTGATGAATGGACAATACAAAGAATCAAATACTAATATTTGACTTATGTCCACACCACTTACCATATCATGACCTGGGAAGCTTTCTCAATCTTCTTTACTTATTCAGCTCCTACAAACACTTCAAGGTCTAGCTGTGAAGCCTTCCCTGGGTAATCTAGGGCAGAATGTCCACTTTCTTGTCTTAACTCCCCAATAGGCTTCATATCTTAACTACATAGTTCAGCACTTCTTTTGAATTTGTTATTTATATACATATATATGTATGTATATGTATATATAAACATATAAATGCATAAAATTATATATAATTATATATACAATATATATAAATTTTATATATAATATACATATATGTGTGTGTGTGTGTGTGTGTGTGTGTGTGTGTATATATATATATATATATATATATATATATATATTTACATGTTAGGTCTCACCCTTCCAAATAGATAATGAGCTTGAGGACAGGGATTGTATTCAGTGTCAGTGTCTTGTGCCTCTCATAGTACTTTGTGCATTTATACAAAGTGTCCTCTCAATGAGGACTTAGCTAGTTCAATCCTTCCTGTTTACAGATGGGGAAACTGGGGCCCAGAGAAGTGACTTAGTGAGCAATACAGGAGCAATACAGTGAAGAAGATTCAAACTCTGCTTCCAAGTCCATCAGTCCATTATATCATATTTATGCCTTTCTCAAATCTAATGAGAGTTAATTGTGTATTCATTTGATTATTAATTACATATTTATTTCCAAGGGTTTACATTTAAATACATTTGTCTTTCTAATTCCTGCTAACAAGCTCTTTCCAATGGTCATTTATTAAAAAAAAAACAAAACAAAAGCAAAAACAAAAACAAATTGAAAGAAAAGAAAAAGAAGGATAAAAAGGAGTGCATCCAAGATGGCACCAGATGCATAGTGTTCAAAGGAGACAATGTGCTCAGGTGGAAGCAGCACTGTCTTAGGATACTTAGCACAGCTCTTCCTCTAATTCATTCAGTAGGCAAACATAGGCAAATCACTTCTCTCCGAGTCTCTGACTCCTCATCAAATAAAACTTTTGAACTCAAAGGCACATTTAAGTTATAATAGGCTGGAAGCTTATGATGATCACCATTGTATTAATGGGACAGCCTATACATCTTAGAGACCTTATTCTTGCCATATTCCAATCAGGGGCAGCAATGTATACCTTCTCTGCCTCTCCAAGTCTTAAACTGGGGAGTAGTGGTTCATCAGGGTCCCATTTGCATACTAGGGCTAGGGAAGTGATCTTTCAGAGTATGAAATTGGTTGGCAGGGTTTGATGCTCTGGGACCCATCTAGATGAAAAGATCATTAATGTTAATCTAACTTGGCGCTAGAGAGAAGATTTGGAGCCCTAGTTTTCAAGGGAAATGGCTTGAACTCAGGGTTGGTTTTACTTGACAGAGACAATGAGAAATTACTTGCCTGTGCTAAATTGAAACATGATTATCTATAATTGAGACATGATTTTCTGCTGCCTTCTCCCTTCTTTTATAGAGGAGTAAGGAAGGAGTCAGGTCATGATACCCGTTGATGTAAGAACCTAAAAAGTTGAACACTCATCAGCCTCTGAAGGTATGTATGAGTGTAGGATTGGCCTCCCCCCAAAACCAAAGACTCTTTTCCCTGAGATCACTGAGGTAGAAAGATAGTTTGATACCCTGCAAACTGCCCAACAACAGCAATAACAATGAATCTAACATCTTCATTGAATCAGCTCTGTGAAATATCAGTCTCAGTCACTTAGAATAAGTAGTGAAAAGAACGCTGTTCAGATAATTTCATGACCATGGGAAAGTAATTTAATTTTGGAGTCACAGTTTGTTTATCTGTAAAATAGCTACAATTACCTATCTTATAAGATTGTTGTAAGATAAACACCTTATCAGCCTTCATCTGTGAACTTTGTAAACATGAATGTAAGGTACTATTATCATTGTTAGTTTATTTTTTTTTCCTTAACAGTATTTTATTTTTTCCAATTACATGTAAAGATAGTTTACAACACTCATTTTTGTAAAATTTTGAGTTCCAATTTTTCTCCCTCCCTCCTCCCTTTCCCCCTCCCTAAGACAGCAAGCAATCTGATATAAGTTATACATGTGCAATCATGTTAAATCCATTTCTACATTAGCCATGTTGTGAAAGAAGAATCAGAAAAAATAGGAAAAACCACAAGAAATAAAAAAAGAAAAAAATTGAAAATGGTATGTTTTGATCTACATTTAGACTCCATAGCTCTTTCTCTGGGTATGGTTAGCATTTTCCATTATGAGTCTTCTGGAATTATCTTGGATCATTGTATTGCTGAGAAGAACTAAGTCTATCACAGTTAATAATTGCACAATGATGCTGTTGCTGTGTATAATATTCTCCTGGTTCTGCTCGCTTCGCTCAGCATCAGTTCATGTAAGTCTTTTCCGTTTTTTTCTGAAATCATCCTCCTCATCATTTATTACAGAACCTAGTATTCCATTACATTCATATACCACAATTTGTTCAGCCATTCCCCAATAGATGGGTATTCCCTCAATTTCCAATTCTGTGCCACTACAAAAAGAGCTGCTATAAATATTTTTGTACATGTAAGTCCTTTCCCCTTTTTTTTATGATCTCTGCAATACAGATGTAGTAGTGGTATTGCTGGATCAAAGGGTATACAGAGCATGTTTGCCCTATGGGCATAGTTCTGAGTCCCTCTCGAGAATTATTGGATAAGTTCACAACTCTACCAACAGTGTATTAGTGTTCCAATTTTCCCACATCTTCTCCAACATTTATCATTTTCCTGTTTTATCCTATTAGCTAATCTGATAGGCGTGACATGGTACCTCAGAGTTGTTTTAATTTGCATTTCTCTAATCAATAGTAATTTAAAACATTTTTATATGACTATAGATAGCTTTAATTTCTTTGTCTGAAAACTATCTGTTCATTCCTTTGACCACTTATCAATAGGGGAATGACTTGTATTCTTATAAGTTTGACTCAGTTCTCTATATATTTGAGAAATGAGGCCTTTATCAGAAACACTAACTGTAAAAATTGCTTCCCAGCTTTCTATTTTCCTTCTAACCTTGGTTCCATTGGTTATATTTGTGCAAAACCTTTTTACTTTAATATAATCAAAATTATTCATTTTGCATTTCATAATATTCTCTATCTTTTATTTGATCATAAATTATTCCCTTCTCCATAGCTCTGACAGGGAAACTAATCCTTGTTCTCCTAATTCGCTTATAGTGTCATCCCTTCTGTGTAAATCATGTATCCATTTTGACCTTATCCTGGTATAGGGTATGAGATGTTCACCTTTGCCTAGTTTCTGCCATACTATTTTCAAATTTTCCCAACAGTTTTTGTCAGTCAGAAGCTGGAGTCTTCGGATTTATCAAACAGTAGATAACTATAGTCATTGATTATTGTGTCTTGTGTACCTAACCTGTTCCACTAACCCACCACTCTATTTCAAAACCAGTAACAAATAGTTTTGTTGATTGCTGCTTTATAATATAATTTTATATCTGGTACAGCTAGGCCACATTCCTTTGCATTTTTTCATTAATCCCTTGATATTTTTGACCTTTTGTTCTTCCAGATTAATTATGTTAGTTTTTTTAGCTCTATAAAATATTTTTGGTAATTTGAGTAGTATGGCATTGAATAAGTAAATTAATTTAGACAGAATTGTCATTTTTGTTAGATTAATTCCACCTAATCATGAGCAATTTATATTTTCCCAATTATTTAGGTTTGACTTTATTTGTGTGAAAAAATTTTTTTTTTGCAATTGTTATCATATAGTTCCTGGGTTGATCTTGGCAGGTAGGCTACCAAAAATTTTATATTGGCTACAATTATTTTAAATGGAATTTCTTTTTCTATCTTTTGCTCCTGGGCTTAATATATAGAAATGATGGTTATATATATGGGTTTATTTGATATCCTGCAACTTTATTAAAGTTGTTAATTGTTTCAAGTGTTTTTTTAGTTGTTTCTCCAGAATTCTCTAAGTATTCCATTACATTGTCTGCAAAGAGTGATAGTTTCCTCATTACCTATTATAATTCCTTCAATTTCATTTTCTTCTCTTATTGTTAAAGCTAACATTCCTAGTAGAATATTGAATAATAGCGGTGATAATGGGCATCCTGGCTTCACCCTTGACCTTACTAGGAATGCTTCTAGCTTATCCTCATTACCTATAAGGCTTGGTGATGGTTTTAGATAGATACTACTTATTATTTTAAGGAAAAATTCATTTATCCCTATGCTCTCTAGTGTTTTTAATAGGAAAGGGTGCTATTTGGTCCAAAGCTTTTTCTGCATCTATTGAGATAATCATATGATTTCTGTTAGTTTTCTTATTTATATGGTCAATTATGTTAGATTTTTTAATATTGAATCAACCCTGCATTCCTGGTATAAATTCTACCTGGTCATAGTATATTATCCTGGTAATTAATTGCTGTAATATCTTTGCTCATATTTTATTTAAAGTTTTTGCATTGAGATTCATTAGGGAAATTAGTCTATAATTTCTTTCTCTGTTCTGGCTCTTTCTGGTTTAGGTATCAGCACCGTATTTGGGTCATAAAAGAAATTTGTTAGGATTCTTTTGCCAATTTTTCCAAATAGTTTATATAGTATTAGAATTAATTGTTCTTTAAATGTTTGGTAGGATTCACTTGTAAATCTATCTAGCCCTGCACATTTTTTTCTTGAGGAGTTAATTGATTGCTTGTTCATTTTCTTTTCTCTAAAATCTGGCTTTTTGAGTATATTATTTCATCTTCTGTTAATCTCGACAATTTATAGTTTTAAAATATTCATCCCTTTCACTTAGATTGTCAGATTTGTTAGCACGCAGTTGGAGAAAATAGCTCCTAATTATTGTTTTAATTTCCTCTTCAACGGTGGTGAATTCACTCTTTTCATTTTTGATACTGGTAATTTGGTTTTTTCTTTCTTTTTTTTAAATGATATTAACCAAAGGTTTATCTATTTTATCCCCCCCTATAAAACCAGATCTTCATTTTATTTATTAGCTAAAAGTTTTCTTACTTTCAATTTTACTAATTTATACTTTGATTTGCAGAATTTGTAATTTGGTATTTAATTGGGGATTTTTAATTTGTTCTTTTTTCTAGTTTTTTTTTTTTAGTTGCATACCCAATTCATCGATCTGCTTTTTCTCTATTTTATTCATGTAAGCATTTAGAGATGTAAAATTTCCCCTAGGAACTGCTTTGGTTGCATCCCATAAATTTTGGTGTGTTGTGTCATTATTATCATTCCCTTTGGTGAAATTACTGATTGTTGCTATGATTTGTCATTTGACTCACTCATTCTTTAGGATTAGGTCATTTAGTTTCCAGTAAGTTTTTAGCCTGTCTTTCCTTAGCCCTTTACAACACACCATTTTTATTAAGTTCTTAAAAAGATGAATTTAATATTTCTCCCTTTCTGCATTTGATTGTGAGGTTTTTATGTCCAAATACATGGTCAGTTGTTGTTTAGGTGCTAGTTACTGCTAAGTAAAAGGTATATTCCTTTCTAGCTCCATTCAGTTTTCTCCAGAGGTCTACAATATGCAGCTTTTCTAAAATTCTATTCACCTCCTTTAATTCTTTTTTGTTTATTTTGCGGTTAGATTTACCTAGTTCTGAGAGAGGAATGTTGAGGTCCCCATTAGTATAGTTTTGCTGTCTATTTATTCCTGTAACTTACTTACCTTCTTCTCTAAGAATTTGGATGCTATACCACTTGGTGCATATATGTTTAGTAATGATACTACTTTGTTGTCTATGATACTTCTTAGTTATATTTCTTTCCTTACCTCTTTTAATTAGGTCTATTTTTTGCTTTTCCTTTGTCTGAGATCAAGATTGCTACTCCTGCTTTTTTTCTTTTTTTTTTACTTCAGCTGAAACATCATATTCTGGTCCAGCCTTGTACCTTTACTCTGAATCTCTCTGTTTCAAATGTGTGTCTTCTAAACAACTTAATCTAAGATTATGTTTTTTTTAAATGCACTCTGCTATGTGCTTCAATTTTAAGAGAGAGTTCATTCAATTCCATTCACATTCATAGTTATGATTACTAATTGTGTATTTTTCTCCAATTGATCCCTGCCCCCTTTATACTTCTCTCTCTTCTTTCACCCTATTCTTTCTCACCAGTTTTTCTTCTAACCACAACCTTCCTCAATCTGCCCTCCCTTCTATCAGCCTCCCGTTTTATTTCTCCTTTCCCCTCCCTTCTATCAGCCCCCCTCCTTTCCCTTTTCTTTCCCCTTTCTCTTCCTACTTCCCTATATGGGAAGACAAACTTTGTATATTATTCACTTTTTGAGCCAAATCCAATGAGAGTAAGGTTCAGACAATGGCCACCCTATCCTTTTTCTCCCTCTACTATAATACTTCTTTTTTTTAACCTCTTCATATGATGTACTTTACCCTATTCTGCCTCTCCTTTTCCTTTTCTACCAGTACAATTCTTTTTTCACCCCTTAATTTTTTATATCATCATATCAAAGTCAGCTTATACCCATATACTTTATCTATCTATACTCCTTCGAACTACCCTAATACAGATACAGTTCTCAAGAGTTACAAGCATCATCTTCCTGTGTAGGGATGTAAACAATTTAATCTTATTGAATACAATTTTTTTTCTTTCTTATTTACCTTTTTATGCTTCTCTTGGATCTTGTATTTGAAGATGGAAATTTCTGTTCTCTGGTCTTTTCATCAGGAAAGTTTGAAAATCCTCTATGTCATTGAATGTCCATCTTTTCTTGTCCATCTTTGTTGTGCTGGGTAGTTGATTCTTGGTTATAATCCAAGCTCCCTTTTCTTCCTGAATATCATATTCCAAACTTCTGATCTTTTAATGTAGAAGCTGTTAAGACCTATGTAATCCTGACTATGGCTCCTTGATATTTGAATTGTTTCTTTCTGGCTGCTTGTGGTATTTTCTCATTAAATTGATAATTCTGGAATTTGTCTATAATATTCCTTGGAGTTTTCATTTTGCGATCTCATTCAGGAGGTGATTGATGCATTCATTCAATGACTCTTTTACCCTCTGGTTCTAGGACCTCAGGGAAATTTTCCTTGATAATTTCTTGAAAGAAAAGGCTCTTTTTTGATCATTGATTTCAGGTAGTCCAATAATACTTTTTTTTTCTTTTTTAAAATATTTTTCAGATTTTATTAATTTTTTTATTTTTAGTTTTCAACATTCACTTCCACATGATTTTGAGTTCCAAATTTTCTCCCCATCTCATCCCTCCCCCCACCCCAAGATGGTGTGCATTCTGAATACCCCATCCCCTAAACCATCCTCCCTTCTATCTCTCTCCCTTCTCTTAACCCCTTCCCCTTCAATTTTCCTGAAGGGCAGGATAGATTTCTATACCCCATTGCCTGTATACCTTATTTCCCAGTTGCATGTGAAAACAATTTTTTAACATTTGTTTTTAAAACTTTTGGTTCCCAATTTTCTCCCTCCCTCCCTTCCCACCCACCCTCATTGATGAGGTAAGCAACTTGATACAGGTTCTACATGTGTAGTCATGCAAAACACTTCCATAGTTGTCATGCTGTGGAAAATTAACTATAATTCCTTTCATCCTATCCCACCTCCTGTTTATTCTATTCTCTCTTTTGACCCTGACCCTCCTCAGAAGAGTTTGCTTCTGATTAACCCCTCCTGCAATCTGCCCTCCCCCTTATATCCCCCTGCTCTCTTATCCCCTTCCACCTTCCCCTCACCTCTATTTTCCTGAAGTGTAAGATAGCTTTCCATACCCAATTGAGTGTGTATATTGTTCCCTCCTAAAGCAAAATCTGATGAGAATAAGATTCACTCATTCCCTCTCATATTCCCTCACATCTCCTAAACTATAAAAGCCTTTTTGTGTCTGTTTTATGTGAAATAATTTACCCCATTCTACCTCTCCCTTTCTCCTTCTCCCAGTATAATCCTCTCTCACCCCTTAATTTTATTCTCCAGATATCACCCCTTCATCTTCAACTCACCCTGTGCCATCTATATATCTATCTTTATATACATACATGCATATGTTTTTTTTTTCCTCCAACTACTCTAATACTGACAAAGGTCTCATGAGTTACAAGTATCATCTTTCCATGCAGGAATGTAAACAGCTTAACCTCAATAAGTCCCTTATGATTTCTCTTTCCTGTTTACGTCTTCAAGTTTCTCTTGAGTCTTGTATTTGAAATTCAAATTTTCTATTCAGCTCTGGTCTTTTCATCAAGAATGCTTGAAAGTCCTCTATTTCACTGAATGACCATTTTTTCCACTGAAGGATTATGCTCAGTTTTGCTGTGTAGGTGATTCTTGGTTGTAATCCTCTCTCCCTTACCCTCCCGAATATTATATTCCAAGCCCTCTGGTCCCTTAATGTAGAAGCTGCTAAATCTTGTGTTATCCTGATTGTGTTTCCACAATACTTGAATTGTTTCTTTCTGGCTGCTTGCAATATTTTATGCTTGACCTGAGAACTCTGGAATTTGGCCAGAATATTCCTAGGAGTTTTCCTTTGGTTATCTTTTTCAGGAGGTGATCAGTAGATTCTTTCCATTTCGATTTTGCCCTCTGGTTCTAAAATATCAGGGCAGTTTTCCTTGATAATTCCTTGAAAGATGATGTCTAGGCTCTTTTTTTTATCATGGTTTTCAGATAACCCAATAATTTTTAAACTCTCTCTCCTGGATCTATTTTCCAGGTCAGTTTTTTTTTTTTCCAGTGAGATATTTCACATTGTTTTCTATTTTTTCACTCTCTTGCTTTTGTTTTTACAATGTCTTGATTTCTCATAAAGTCACTAGCTTCCAATTGCTCCATTCTAATTTTTAAGGATATATTCTTCAATGAGGTTTGGGGTTCCTTTTCCATTTGGCCAATTCTGCTTTTGAAGGCACTCTTCTCTCATTGGCTTTTTGGACCTCTTTTGCATTTGGATTAGGCTATTTTTTAATGAGTTATTTTCTTCAGTATTTTTTTGGTTCTCCTTTAGCAAGCTGTTGACTTGTTTTTCATGATTTTCTTGCATCACTCTCATTTCTCTTCCCAGTTTTTCCTCTACTTCTCTTACTTGCTTCTCAAAATCCTTTTCGAGCTCTTTCATGGTCTGGGACCAATTCATATTTTTCTTGTAGGCTTTGGATATAGGAGCTTTGACTTTGTTGTCTTTTTCTAGTTGTATGTTTTGATCTTCTTTGTCGCCAAAGAAAGATTCTATAATCTGACTTTTTTTTCACAGTTTGCTTATAATCTCAGCCAATTACTTGAGTTATAAACTCTTTGTTAAGATAGGGGTCTGCTTCCAGTGTAGAGAATATACTGTCCCAGGCTTCAGGGGTTTTATGTAGCTCTTTTCAGAGATACTTCTAGGGATCTGTAAATTATCAGTTCATCCAACATGGTACCATCAAGGGTGAGGTGTTTACTCTTTTCCTGGCCTGTGCTCTGGTCTATGAGTGACCACAAGCACTCTTTTCTGTCTTGGAACTGTGAGGAGGATTTCCTCTCCACCTCTACTACAAGTTCTACCCAGACAGTGCTCCTCCTTTCCCTAGGACAGCCACCCAGAACTGTGACCCAGATACAGGAACAGGCAATGCAAGAGAATCCTGCCTTAGCACCAGCAAAGAGATCCCTGCAATCCCCCTCTGTCCAGTAACTCAATTCCCCCTCAGTCTGTGGGCCCAGCTTCAGAAGCAGCTGCTGCCCTGGAGCTGCACCTGGGACTGTGGCTGGGACTGAGCTTCTCTCACCATGGCCACAGACTTTTCCTGCAAACCTTCTCAGTGGTTTTTAGTGGTTGAGGGTTGAGAAGTCTGGACACCACCAGAGCCACCCTTGATTCAGTCCCCTGAGGCCTGCTGCAGGTTAGCTGAGGGCTATTTTGCCTGTATGCCCACGCCAAACTGTTCCTCTCCTAGCCTGGTGCAATAGACCTTTCCAATCAACCATCCAGGTTGTCTTGGGCTGGAAATTTGTTTCACTCTGTCTTTTTGTGGGTTCTGCTGCTTTAGAATTTGTTTAGAGACATTTTTTCAGGTATTTGGAAGAGTTTGGGGGAAACCTCAAGCAAGTCACTGCTTTTACTCTGCCATTTTGACTCTGCCCCCCAGTACCATATTTCTTAAATGATTTCTCCTCGATTTATTTTCCAGATCAGTTTTTTTTTCCAATGAGTTATTTAAAATTTTCTTTTTTTAAAATTTTGTTTGAGTGATTATTGATGTCTCAAAGCATTGTTAGCTTTCACTTACCCAGTTCTAATATTTTAGGGAATTTTTTTCTTTAGTTAGCATTTGTATCTCCTTTTCCATTTGGCCAATTCTACTTCTAAAGGAATTGTTTTCTTCAGTGGACTTTTTGTTTTCAACAGTTAGCCAATTTTATTTTTTAAGGAGTTGTTTTCTTCAGTCAATTTTTGTGCTTCCTTTTCTAAGCTGTTGACTTTTTTCCCCATAATTTGCTTGCAAAACTCTCATTTCTTTTCCCAATTTTTCTTCTTTCTCTCTTACTTGATTTTTATCTTTTTAAAATTTTAGACCAATACTAAGACTTAAATACATAATAAGAAAAGAAAAATAAACATATTATAAACTTAAATGTTAAACCTAAATATAAAAGAAGAACTAACAGCCACTCCTCCCCCCTTCTAATTCCTTTGCATTGGTTCTTCCTCTGCCAACTTATTTGTATGAGATATTTCCTCTTTTAACTGTTCTTGAAAGGTTTTCCTTCGTGAAGTCATAACACATTCAGGTCTGTCTCAATCTTTCTTATAAGCTACCTAGTTACTAATAGCAATCTTAGACATGGGTTTTACATTTTACATACATAAAAGGTAAATACTCTATCTTATTAAGTCCCTTATAATTGGTTATTGGTATGTACCTTATATATTTTTTTGGCTCTTGTATGTCAAAACTTCTATCTCCCTTATCTGTTTTTCAAGATCCTTTTTGAGCTCTTCCGAGAGGACTTTTTGGGCTTGAGACCAATCATATTGCCCTTTGTGGCTTCATGTGTAGGCATTTTGAGTTTGTCCTCTTCTGAGTTTGTGTTTTGATCTTCCCTGTCACCATAGTAGCTTTATATAGTCAGGGCTCTTTTCTGTTTCTCACTCATTTTTTTAGTTTATTTCCTGACTTTTAAAGTTGAACTCTGCTTCTGGGGCACAGGAGGCACTATTGCAAGCTTCTTATGCTGGAGGCCAGAGGTCTGGTCACTGACTTTACATACTGGGTCCTTAGGTGCTTGTGGCTTGTCCACTGTGCTGGAGGTGGCCCAGGATAGCTGCATGTGTTGTGCCATGATTCTGGGGCTCACAATTTGCCTTTTGTGTTGGGATTGGAGGCCTCACTGTTGAGGCTTAGCTAGGACCAAGGAACCTTGGTTACTGATCTGTGCTGAGGCCAAGAGCCTCCTGCTGGCCTGCCTGCATAGCACCTGTGCTAGGTTGTGCTCCCCTTTTACTCAAGTGAAACAGACTTTTCCTAAATTCCTTCTAAGTTGTCTTAACCTGGAAAATTGTTTCACTCCATCTTTTTTGAGTTCTGTCACTCCAGAATCCATTCCGAGTTGTGATTTTATGTTGTTTCCAAGGGAAACTGGAGAGAGCTCAGGCAACTTCCTGGCTTCTCCCACGATCTATTGTTTGTTTATTATTATCTAGGGATGAGGAAGGACAGGACCCACAGTGCCTTCTAGGTCTCTTCAGTCAGGATTTTTTTTTTCTAGCTGTTCTACAGTAGAACCTTAATCCTATCTTATCCAATCTTGCTTTGGATATATTAATTGGCTTTTTTCCATCTTCAGCATTTGTTTTTATTCCTGTGGACTTGAGGTGACCCTTCTTCTCCTATTCCCTTATTTAATTTTAATTCCTTTAGTTCCTAATAAAGCCTTGGCTCAATCACTCCACTGGATCAGTCTCAGATTAATTTCTAGTAACAGTACTTTGACTACTCTAGAATGCTATACAGGTCAGGGTCATAGATTAACATAGGGTCACAGTCTAACATTGAATGTTAGAAATACTAGGGGCCTCAGAAATCGTTTAGCCCAAACCTTTCATTATGCAGATGAGGAAACTGAGGTCCAGATAGATTAAGTGGTTTGTCCAAGGTTACACAGATAATTGGTGACCAGAACTCGAATCTAAGACCTTCAACTGCAAGTATTCTTCAGTCCAAATTTGTGTTCATGAGCATGTACTGCTAACCTACCTAAATCCAATGAAAGATCACCTAATGTCAAAAACTTTGAAGGAGGGAGATGCCCCCAGTAATTCTAGTCTTCCCTATTGTTGCTGTTGTTGGTAGTAATTTTTTGTCTGTCTATGAGTCTTGAAAAAATTGTGATTGTTGAATTCAAATAAAAATTAAAAAAAAAACATTGAGAAGCCTCTGTGAGTTATTCCTTGTTTAACTCATTGGTGCGTGTATGTATGTGTATGTGTGTGTGTGTTTGTGTGTGGTATGATAAGGTGACAGTATTGAGAGAGGACATACTTTCCTGATCCACATGTACTTGTTCTCTTCCTTTCTCAATGATGAAGCTTGTTTTTAATAGCAAAAATAACTGATTAAACACTGCTATTTATCTTCAGTTTCTTGGCTGCTGAATTCTGGTGGAAGATAGAAGAAGAATTTTTTTAAGTGGTCTGAATTTTTAGTAGCCTTCTTTCCACTGAGATGGCATATTTCACTTTGCGCTCAATACCATCAGGTAGAAAGTTCTACATCAGGCATCAACTATCTTTCTTGAACTCTGAGGTCATTAAAATATAAAATAAACATAATAATCCTAGGTTTCTGACAACCCAGCTGCATTTTAGGTTGAAAGTCAAGGCCACATCAAAGGAACTTTGAGGTTATCTAGATCACTCCTTTATTTTACAGATGAGACAGTAGAAAGACAACAGAACTGGGAGGAGGTGGACCTAGGGTCCAGTCCCAGGTCCTCCAATAACTCATATGACAAGTCATGGGCAAGTCACTTCTTTCTCTTGGTCTCAATTTTCATATAGGAAAAAGAGAGGATTGAACTAATGACTGTTAAGGTTCTCTCAAAATTTGAACATTCTATGCTCTCAGGACAGCTAGGTAGCACAGTGGATAGAGCACTGGCCCTAGAGTCAAGAGGACCTGAGTTTAAATCCGGCCTCAGACACATGACACTAACTAGTTGTATGACTCTGGTCAAGTCACTTAACCTCAATTGCCTAAAAAACAACAACAAAAACAAAACATTCTATGCTCTAAGTTCCTTTCTAAGTCTCACATTCTGTATTCTGAGGTCCTTTCTATATCTAACATTCAATGTTTTAAGAAACTCACAAGTTATAAAAGTCTGCTTCCAAAGTATACTAAAAAATAATGATAAGTTCTAGGTGGCAATTATTTTCTTTTCTTTTTATTTTCTTTCTAAATTTTCAAAATTTTATTTTTCTCAATTAAATGTAAAAATAGGTTTTACATTCATTTAAAAATTAATTTTTGAATTCCAAATTCTCTCTTTCCTTTCCCTCCTCCCTCCCTGAGAATGCAAGTACCTTGATATAAATTATATATATATTATTATGCAAAACATATCTCCATATTAGTCATGTTTCAAATAGAATACAGGCCAATAAAACAAAAACAATAAAAGAAAAATAAAGTTAAAAAAGTAAGGATAAGCATTCTGACTCCATCAGTTCTTTCTTTGGAGGTGGATAGGATTTTTCATCAAAGTCCTTCTGAATTGTCTTGGATCAGTGTATTATTGAGAATAGTTAAGTTATTCACAGTTGACTATCATATAATATTGCTATTCTTGTGTACAATGAATTCCTGTCTTGACTCAGTTCACTTTGCATAAGTTCATATAAGTCTTCCCATATTTTCCTAAAATCATCTTCCTCATTTCTTTCATCACAATTATGTACTACAACCTATTCAGTCATTCCCCAATTGATGGGCATCCCTTCAAAGTCCAATTCTTTACCACCACAAAAAGAGCTGCTAAGAATATTTTTGTACATATAAGACTTTTCCCACTTTTTCCTTTGATCTCTTTGAGATACAGACATAGTAGTGGTATTGCTGGGTCAGAGGTTATACGCAATATTATAGCACTATGGGCATAGTTCCAAATTGCTCTCCAGAATGATTGGATCAATTCACAACTCCACCAATAGTGCATTAATGTCTCAATTTTCCCACATCACCTCCAAAATTTGTCATTTTCCTTTTCTGCCATATTAGCCAATTTGATAGATGTGGTGTAGTAGCTCAGAGTTATTTTAATTTACATTTCTCAAATCAATAGTAATTTAGAACATTTTTTCACATGACTATAAATAGGTTTGATTTCTTCATCTGAAAACTGCTGGTTCATATCCTTTGACCATTTACCAGTTGGGGAATGACTCACCTTCTTATAAATTTGACAAATTTCTTTATATATTTGAGAAATGTGACTTTGATCAGAGAAATTTGCCATAAAATATTTTCCCCTACTTTCTCGCTTTCCTTCCAGTCTTGACTGCATTGGTTTTGTTTGCACAAAAACATTAATTTAATGTAACAAAATATCTATTTTTCCCATATTCCTCTCTATCTTTTGTTTGGTCCTAAATTATTCCCTTATCCATAGCTCTTATTGGTAAAGTATTTCATACTCCCCTAATTTGCTTATGATATCACCCCTTATTTCTAAATCATGTACCCATTTTGATCCTAATTTCTTATGTGCTGTGAGATGTTAGTCTATAGCTAGTTTCTGCCAAACTGCTTTCCAGTTTTCAGCAATTTTTGTCAAATAGTGAGTTTTTGTCCCAAAAGTTTGAATTTTGGGGTTTATCAAACACTAGGTTACTATGGTCATTTACTATTGTGTATTGTGTACTTAATCTATTTCACTGAGCCACTATTCTATCTTTTAACCAGTACCAGATGGTTTTGATGATTATTTCTTTGTAATACAAGTTGAGGTCTGGTACAGGTAGGCCACCTTCCTTCCTGGTAGGAATTATTTTCACTGAAAAGACAGTGGTAAATTTCTGTTGGAAGAGGGAGATAAGGACATTTTCCTTTAAATACTTGTGGGCTTCTTAGAAGACAATGACAAGAACATAGATAGGACTTAGCAAATCAGTTATTTTCAGGACCAAATCAAATGGAATAAATCACCTGTGCTATGTCAGCTCTGATGTTAGCATAATTCCTATAACTCCATGTAGTTTCATGCCAACTTAAACACTAGGTTGATACCAGTGTATATGTTGGAATAAAAATGACTAAGATATGTTGAATGAAAAATGTGCTGGATTTGAAGACATTAAAAGATGCCATTCACTTATCTTTTTTTTTTAAGGCAATTGGGGTTAAGTGACTTGCCCAGGGGTCACACGGCTAGTAAGTGTCAAGTATTTGGTCTGAGGCCGAATTTGAACTCAGGTCCTCCTGACTTCAGGGCCGGTGCTCTGTCCACTGCGCCACCTAGCTGCCCCTTACTTAGCTATTTACTAGTTTATGTGGTCATGTGCAAGTAACCAACTTCTCAGGGACTTAGTTTCCTCATTTGAAAAGTGAGAATAGGGGCAGCTAGGTTGCTCAGTGGATAGAGCACCAGCCCTGAAGTCAGGAGGACCTGAGTTCAAATCCGGCGTCAGACCAAACACTTGACATTTATCAGCTGTGTGACCCTGGGCAAAGTCACTTAACCCCAATCGCCTAAAAAAAGAAAGAAAGAAAAAGAAAAGTGAGAATAATAGTAGTTATAATGTCAACCTCATAGGTTAGTTGTAAATAAAGTGCTTTGGAAATCTTAAAGCACCATAGAAAACTATTTATTATTTCAGCAACCCTATCTACATGTAGGACCAAGGGTCTTCAGAGTCTCTTCAAAAAAAATTCTGTTTAGTTCAAATTTCTCCTCTCACCCCCAGCTCATTTCATCTTAACATCATGGGCCGAAATGTATTCTGAGCACACAAGCCACTTCAACATTTTTTGTTTTTAATCTTTGCAATGTAGGAGAACAAATTTAAAAATGAGATTCCACTTCTATTCTGAACATGTGGAATAATTAAATTTGTATCACGCCTTAGAGTCGGATCGGCCATTTGAAGGGGAATGTATCAATTGGACACATATCCTATGCATCCTGTTCTGCAAATAAGGCAGTCTGGGGAAAAAAAAAACACAATGTATCATCTCTCTCACCAAAACAATATTCACAGAGAAATCATCACTTACTGAAAGACAGCTCTCTTTAGGCCTGGTTTTATTTCCATATAAAAGAGGCCATGGTAGGAGCAGAGAGGGGAAAAAATGGTTGAGATGGGAAAGCTAAATCACAGGTATCTTAGTCGGGAAGAACTGAGATAGGGGACAGTAACTGGACCTCTGATGTCATTGGTATAGGGAACTTTCTGATGTGAAAACCCCTCTACCAATGCAGGCCAATATTTTTTTTCCTAAAAGCACTGAGAGTTTAAGTGACTTGCACAGGGTCACACAGTCACCATATATTCAAAATGGGACTTGAACCTGGATATTCCTGGATCTTAGGCTATATCTCCCCCCACTATGCCACATTGTTAAAAAGAGATATTAAAACATAGAATGCTAGAGAAAGGATGAACCTTAGAGATCATTTGACCAAATCCCTTCCCTCTAATTCACTCACCCTCCACCCACAAACATAGGTTAGCCAATAGTGAAACTGAGACCCAGAAAGTGCCAAAATCATAAACATGGAAAATATTTGATCAGAGGCTTGAGCCAAGCTCTCTGGTTGCCACATGAGTACCATTTCCACTACACCATGGCTCTCTCAGATCTAGGTCTGGAATAATATGTCTTATTTAGGTAGAAAAGAACATGTGAAAAGACATGACTCACAATACAACTTACCTGTATTGGTTAAAAATGCATACATGTTTATATACTTCAATTGACCAAGAAATACATAATGTGATTACTCCTAAGCCATCCCATGTAACTGATTACTATAGTCCAAAGTGAGCAAACAGAATTTCTATCCCTGGCCACATCTATAAAGTATGAAAAACATCCTCAGGACTGACAAACCTAGTGAAATGTTGAGGAAGCAAAAAATCATCAATGGATTTTATTTGCATCTTGTTTCCCCCAAAAAATAAAAGACATTAATCAAACAGCATAGGAAGTACTAACAAGATAATATCCTCCCATGCACTCATAGGGAAAAGGAAGGGTAAAAACATCTCTTAAGCACCTACTATGTGTCAGGCACTGTGCGAAGAGTTTTACAAATCTCTCATTTGAGCCTCCCAATAATCCTGTGAGGTAGATCCTATATGAGGAGAACACCCCATTTTATGTAACTGAGGCAGACAGAGGTTAAGTGATTTGCCCAGAGGCACATAGCTAAATGCTTGAAGCCAAATTCAAACTCAGGTCTTCCTAACTCTAGATCCGACTCTCTATCCAAGATAGCCTATATTGAGAGCCTGACGTTGGATGATATTAGGATGTGTACTAGGATGTTGTTATTCTTCAGTTGATGCTGTCACACTTGTGTGTCCTTTGATAGTTGGCAGGCTCCCTGGTTTAGAAATGAACATTTTAGATCCAAAGTATAAAATGTTATCTCTGATAGAAAAAGATAATCCCCTAAAATCCTGGCTTCTAATGCCATATGAATGAGGTAGTATAAGTTGTGGCAAAGAACACTGGAATGAGAATCAAGACACTTAGACCCCTGTCTTAGTGTCATCACTAGCCAGTCACATAGCCTTGAAGTCATTACCTCTCCTTGGACATTCTCAGTACCACTACTTAACTGAGAACATGCATGAGATGCATTTCCCCATATGTTACTCAGTCATGACTAGAGAAGGGTACATATGCAGAGAATATCTGCCCCCAGAAATTATGTACAAAGGGAATGAACATGGGAATTTATGTGACCAGTGTATGTATTGCTGGAGGAACTCACATCTCTGATGCTGTGGTACTCTGTTTACCATAACATTGAAAGGAATGTTTTTCAAATTTAGAATGGGGAACCTAAGAGTTGAGATCCAAGTAATTCCAACATTCATTAAGCACAACATATTGTTGTAAGGGACCTCAGAAGTCATCCCACCAATATCACAAATCCTTTTACACAACCTCAAACAAGTGGCCATCCAATTACTGTGTAATATTCTCATCACTGTGACAAAGATCTCACTATTTCACAATGCAGTTCATTCCATTGTCGGACACCTATAATTATGAAAAGGCTATTCCTTATGTTAAGCTGTAATCTACTTCCCAAAACCTTTGTCCAGGGATGGGGAACCTGAGGCCTTGAGGCCATATGTGGCCCCATATATCTTCAAGTGTGGCCCTTTGACTGAATCCAAACTTCATGGCCCTGTATGTCCTCAAGCACAGCCCTTTGAATGAATCCAAACTTCACAGAACAGATCTGTCCTGAATTTTGTGAATCAAAACTGTAAAGTTTGGATTCAGTCAAAAGGTCATGCTTGAGGATGTAGAGGGCCACATGTGGCCTCAAGGCCGCAGGATCCTCACCCCTGCCTTTGTCCCATTGCTTTTATTTCTTTTCTCTGGATTTGAGCAAACCAAGTCTTCTCCCTCTTTTAGATGATGGTCCATTAGATATATGAAGACAAGGATTATGATCTTCCCCCACCTACTCTTCTCTCTCTAACCAAATTTTCTTCATCCTTGTTGTCCCTAAGAGCATTGTTTTGCTGTTGTATTCTTTTTTGTTGTTGTTGTTTAGTAAGGGATCTTATATATCATGAAGTCTCATTTCTAAAATGTGAGTAAAATGCTACCCAAAGAATGAGATGACTGACCTAAGGCTACTTGGCTAGTAAGTTTTTAGAGGCAGAATTTTAATGTAAGTCTTAAAAAATCTCTTAACCTGGTTAAAATGGCTCTTTCCATTGTACCATGGTATTACACAATTTCAAGAACCCCCAGAAGCCTAGTCCCCTGAAGGGGAACTGACCTCTGCTGGTCACCCTTTCTAGCTTTAACATTCCATGTTCTAAGGTTCCTTAACAGTTATAATATTGTATATTCAGTAATTTAACATTCTATATTTTAGGTGCATTCCAGGTCTGGCAATGGTCACTAAACCTGAGGAGAAATCCTCTCATGGGTGAAGACGCTGAAACAGGGCCCCAAATACAACTGTGATAGTGGTCTAGTCACATGTCCTTCGGTGAATCTGTTCCTAGAAGTGTCTAATGTAATGAAGAGATTTGGCTTTCCACCTTAGAGCACATGCTCAGTGTTGATTATTGTTTCCAGGCTAAAAACACAACAAAACAAAACCAAAAAAAAAACAACTGGCTGCTGAGTAAGAAATGAGCATGCATACAAAAGTCCCACAAAGACTACTCAGCCTATTCTCTCCTGCCTCTTTGCATTCAAGGACATTCAAGGGCTTCAAGTTTCCACGTAGGAGGGAGGGGGGGAGAGAGAAAGAAAGAGACAGACAGACAGACAGACAGAAAGACAGGCAGAGACTAAGAGACAGACAGAGACAAAGAGAGAGACATAGGGAGAGAGCATGAGATAGAGACAAAGAAACTATGGCATGATGATTTACTTTCCTTGCCAGGGTCAAGATAAAGTCTTGAGCTCATGGTCTAGTTATTGTTTCTCATCCTCTTGTAGCTTTTCTTCCTGCCTTAAGAGGAGTGTTGGATATAGAGTGGACTAGACTGTGATTTCCAAAGGTCTGGGGTTATGAATTTATGCCAGAACTTTCCTCCAGCACAGCCCTAAGGAATGACCTGAAAGATCCAATTCAGAAATGAATGAGAACAAAGGCTAAGATGCCCCTATCCAGTGCAACTTCATTTGTTCACTATGCCAATTTTGAAAATGAACTTGATGGAGGTAAATGCTTTGTAGAAACTACTTTAAAGTGGAACCCACTCTTCCCGGGACCTGAGTTGTTATAGGGAAGTGAGTGCTTCAGTTTGAAGGAAAATTTCTACTTCTATTCTTGCTAAATTTTCTCAGTAAATAGTTTTGCTTATTGATTGTAACTGGCTAAATGATACAGGGATACTAATTATGGAGGTTAGTTATCAATGACATTAAGGAAGATAGCAATAAAAATTTGTGATTGATATTGGTGAAAACATTAGAATAGAGACTTGAGACTTGGCATTAGGGGATAACTCCAAAACCCTGGGGAAAACGCTCAGAACCCTGAGGGGTTTGCTTTGGGAACCCAACTTGCCAATGAGAGGTGGGAGTAGTAATAAAGACCCCACAGTCTATAGCCAGGCTTGTTCTGAGGGGCCTGACTCAGTGCAAGCAGAAGTTGGGATAAGAACCCCATTCTTTATTATGGTTACATAGCATAAACTAGGGGTAAGAAATAAAAGAAGAATTCTAAACACAAGAGACTGAGATGGGAGCAGGAAGTTAAGAGCTAGACATGATTTTCAAGTCATGGAGAAGATCAATATGAAAATCATATTAATAGTATAGAGTAAATGAGTATTAATTTCCAACAGTTGACCTCTCTCATGCTCTCCCATTTTAATGATGCCCATTTCATTTCTCTCTTATGTGTCTATCTGAGAATTCCTTGTTGCCATATCATTAAGGCTATGGGTTTGAATACTGGTTGCCTACTTCTGAACTCACTCTAGTGTTCTCAGGTAGATGCAAACTACCAGTGAACAATTTTCATGAAGTTTGCTTCCTTTTAATATTGAAATGTTAAGGTAATATTTTGGACCTTTTCACAAACCACACGCAAGCATGCAGACAAATCTCATCTTTCATGCCTCTTCTCTTTACCAAGGTATTTTAAAACAACATTGCCAGACATTCTCCTCCACAGTATCAGTCAACAGTATCCAATGGAACATATGCCAATCTAAGTCATCCCAATGCAGCAAAGTACTTTGCAACATCTCTGGGAAGCAGTTTCCTCTACTTACAAATTCTACTCCTTTCCCAGTTTCAATTCCAAATGCTTCTTTCTGAGGCATAGAAGAAAAAATTGAGCTTCCAGACAGCTCACAATTGTGTCTGGGTGTTTGGATTGAGTGGGGTTAAGTGTGGAAACAATTCTTATCCTACCAATCAGTGAGAAAAACTACACCTGCCTGAGCTCATGTGAAACCCAAGAGATAAAGACTTTATGCTAAGTGGAAATTAATTGAGTTTGTCGGATGGTTCCTACCACATTAAACACATACCAGGTCAGCAAAAGTGCAGAAATAAAGACAATAACAATTTTTTTTTTCATAATTGAAAAGCTTTTTTAGCAGAGCCAGCACAAGCATCTCATTTCTGTTGCCCATGGTCTCTGTCCCCACAATTCTTTTATGAACCTTCAGTGAGCATCCTTCTAACCTGGGAAAACCAACACTGTGTATGGAAACTTCTAATTTCTCTCTTTTCTTTCTCAGAATGAGTTTTATGGTGGGCCACTGTTATAATTCTTAACTAATAGCTATAACTAGATGAACCACAACGCCCAGAAATGGGCTAAAATAAAAAATAAGACCTTTAGGTAGATGAAACAAGCATTATGAAGTTCATTCCCTTTGGTAATAACATAATTTGTTAGGTTTTTACTCAGCACCAACTTCCTCTTATTTTACATATATTTCTAGTGAGTTGCATTTTTGTTTTGGGCAGCAGATGTGGGGGTGGGGGTGGTAGCCTGAATCTGGAAGATTCTAAATCTAATAGACTCTCAAAAGATATCAGCTATATCAGTCTATGATGAAGAGGACTCACAGCATCTTAGAGTTGTTAATTACCTCCCAGAATGATGATTAGGGTGATGAACAAAGGAATATAGATAGAGAATTACTGTTGTTTGGAGATAATTTAGTGGCATGAATCAAATCAAGGAGAATGTAGATGCAATGATTTGACTGAGGAACTCATGAGGGAGTGTAAATGGTCTCTGGGCATAGATTCGTGAGGATCTCTAGTAGTCTCTGGTTATCCTACTGTGGAGCCTCAAAAATTTTGTAGCTGAATCTGCAGTAAATCTCCTGGACCATTTCTTCACCAAGTTTAGTTAGATGCAAATATATTAGATTGGACTAGATGATTTCAAAGGTTTCTTCCAATACTTCAGGGCACCTATAATAGCACAAATGTTGGTTTTCCTTCAAATAGTGCTACTACCAATTTATCCATTCTTTTTACTCCATCCATTTTCTTCTGTAAATCCTTCATAGAAGTTTCACTCCATGTGTTGGGGAACTTTCAGTAGGTCTCTTGAAATTATATGGATACCAATGAAGGGCGCAGCTATCCATTGGTTATTCCTAGTTCTTCCCATACAACATTTGTTATAGTTGTATCACCTTCAGCAAGTCATTTCCCCTCTCCAAAAATGAATTGGTTGAACTACATAATCTATAGGACCCTTCCCAGCTCTAAATACTCTGATCTTCTTTTTGCATTTGCTACCCAGTATGTAAATATTCAGGTAATACATCATAGTAATAACATACCTCCATATTTCCTGAAACATGTCTATGAATATGCACTTGCATTCTGGACAAACATTTCCATCTGAGATGAATTTTGTTGTGTGTGCATAACAAGAGCTCACTGAGGAGGAGGAACACACTGAAAAGAATGCCAGATTTGAATTCAGAAGATCTGAGTAGTCCAAATGTCTATTCTGTCATGTATGACCTGTGTAACCTTATATAAACCCTTTTACCTCTTTTGACTTCAATTTCTTCATCTCTAAAACGAGAGGAATTGGACAAGTTATTTCTTTTTTTTTCCTTTTACTTTTTTTGACTTTTTTTAAAAAAAATTTTAACATGTGTTTTTAAAACTTCAGATTACAAATTTTCTCCCTTCCTCCCTCCCCACCCACCCTCATTGAAAAGATAAGTATCTCAGTACAGGTTATAGATGTGTAGTCATGAAAAATACTTCCATAGTAGTTACGTTGTGAAAAACTAAGTATATTTCCCTTCATCCTATCCTACCCCCCATTTATTCTATTCTCTCTTTTGACCCTGTCCCTCCTCAGAAGTGTTTGCTTTTGATTATCCCCTTCCCCAATCTGCCCTCCCCTCTATCAACCCCCTACTCTCTTGTCCCCTTCCCCCCTTATTTTCCTGTAAGGTACAACAGATTTCCATACCCCATCATGTATGTTATTCCTTCCTTAAGCCAAATCCTATGAGAATAAGATTCACTCATTCCCTCTCACCTTCCGCCTTTTCCCATCCACTGTAAAAACCTTTTCTTCTCTGTTTCATGTGAGATAATTTACCCCATTCTACTTCTTCTTTTCTCCTTCTCCCAGTATAATCCTCTCTTGCCCCTTAATTTTATTTTCCAGATATCACCCCTTCATCTTCAACTCACCCTGTGCCCTCTATCTATCTATCTATACATACATATATTTTCCCTCCCACTACCCTAACACTGACAAAGGACTCATGAGTTACAAATATCATCTTTCCCTGCAGGAATGTAAACAGTTCAACCTTAATAAGTCTCTTATGATTTCTCTTTCCTGTTTACCTCTTCCATGTTTCACTTGAGTCTTGTATTTGAAAGTCAAATTTTATATTCAGCTCTGGTCTTTTCCTCAGGAATTCTTGAAAGTCCCCTATTTCATTGTATGACCATTTTTCCCCCTGAAGAATTATACTCAATTTTGCTGGGTAGGTGATTCTTGGTTGCAGTCCTATCTCCTTTGCCCTCTGGAATATCATACACCATGCCCTCCAGACACTTAATGTAGAAGCTGCTAAATCTTGTGTTATCCTAATTGTGTTTCCACAATTCTTGAGTTGCTTCTTTCTGGCTGCCTGCAATATTTTCTCCTTGACCTGGGAATTCTGGAATTTGGCTTGAATATTCCTAGGAGTTTTTTGGGGGGATCTCTTTCAGGAGATGATTGGTGGATTCTTTCCATTTTTATTTTGCCCTCTGGTTCTAAAATATCAGGGCCGTTTTCCTTGATAATTTCTTGAAAGATCATTTCTAGGTTCTTTTTTTGATCATGACTTTCAGATAGTCCAATAATTTTAAAGTTCTCTCTCTTGGATCTATTTTCCAGGTCAGTTGTTTTTCCAATGAGGTATTTCACATTCTCTTCTATTTTTTTCATTCTTTTGGATTAGTGTTACAGTGCCTTGATTTCTCAAATTGTCACTAGCTTCCAATTGCTCCATTCTAATTTTTAAAGAAGTATTTTCTTCAACAAACTTTTGGACTTCCTTTTCCATTTGGCCAGTTGTTCTTTTTAGGGCATTCTTCTCATCATTAGCTTTTTGGACCTCTTTTACCACTTGGTTTAGGCTATTTTTTAAGGTGTTATTTTCTTCAGTATTTTTTTGGGCCTCCTTTAGCATCACTCTCAGTTTTTCCTCTGCTTCTCTTACTTGCTTCTCAAAATCCTTTTTGAACTCTTACAAGGCCTGGGACCAATTCATATTTTTCTTTGAGGCTTTGGATGTAGAAGCTTTGGCTTCATTGTCTTCTTCTGGTTGTATGTTTTGATCTTCTTTGTCACCAAAGTAAGATAATATAGTCTGATTCTTTTTTGCACTTCTTGCTCATGATCCTGAACAATTACTTGAGTTATTAACTCATTGTTAAGGTAGGAGTCTCTTTTCAGTGTGGGAAATGTACTGTCCCAAGCTTCAGGGGTTTTGTGCAGCTGTTTTCAGAGATACTTCTAGGGAGCTGTAAATTTTCAGTTCTTCCAAGATGATATGATCAAGGGCGAGGTGTTTACTCCTTTCCTGGCCTGTGCTCTGGTCTATGAACACTCTTTTCTGTCTTGGAACTGTGAGGAGGGTTTCCTCTTCACAGCCACTACAAGCTCCACCATATCAGCGCTCCTCCTTGCCCCAGGACCGCCACCCGGAACTGTGACCCAGATCCTCCCATGGGCAAAGCAAGAGAATCCTGCACCATCAGAGAGATCCCTGCCATCCCCCCTCTGATCAGCCACTCAATTTCCCCTCAGTCTGTGGGCCAGAAGCTCAGGAGGTAGCCGCTGCCCCAGGGCCGAGCTTGGGGAACAGGGCTAGGACTCTGCGCTTCTCTCTCACCACAGAAATATACTTTTCCCACTGACCTTCTAAGCTGTCTTTAGTGTTTGTGGGTTGAGAGGTCTGAAAACTGCCACAGCTGCCTGCAATTCAGTCCTCTGAGGACTACTCCAGGTTTGCTGTGGCCTGTGTGCCCATGTCGAACTGTGCTCCTCTCCCAGCCCAGCGTGATATATCTTCCTGATCTACCATCCAGGTTATCTTGGGTGGGAAATTTGTTTTATTCTGTCTTTTTGTGGGTTCTGCTGCTTTAGAATTTGTTTAGAGTCATTTTTATAGGTATTTGGAGTGGTTTGGGGGAGTGCTCAAGCAAGTCACTGCTCTTACTCTGCCATCTTGGCTCCACTGACAAGTTATTTCTAAAGTATCTTCCAATTCTAAATCTATGATCTTATGTTCCTGCGACTATCCCAATGCCTTCTTGATCCTACATCTTTCTGACAATAAATATTTTTCCTATTCTCCTATGCAAATCTTCAGTGATGATTTGCTGCAGTCCAATGGGCTTCTCCATTGATTTGGGTGGCACTCAGCTTATATTCTTTGTGGAATGTATTATTCCATCACTTATAAACATATAAGTGAAAGAACTAGAAAAAAATCATGTTAAAAATGCATCATTTCTAGTAGCTGCTTGGTTCATTCAAAGCAATGTGAACTTTCCAAAGGACAAATCTATTCAATTTGTGGCCTATTTCATAAGATCAAAGATCCAGAACTGGAAAGAATGTTAGAGGCCATGTATGGAGACCCTGCCTCTATTTTATAGATAAGGAAACTGAGTCCCAGGAAAGATAAAAGATTTGTCCATATTCACATAAGGAGTCAGTATGAGAAACAGTGAGTGAACTCAGATCTCCTGACTCAAAAATCAGAGTTTTCCACTGTACTATGCTTTTCCCTTACCATTAGCAGTGTCTGCATAAGAGGTATGTACTGATGGATCAGCTTTATAGTTTTTCCATCCAACTATATATTAGTCTGGACAAAAGGAATTATTTATCTGCATTCTCCCCCTGTAAAGATAACTTGACTGAATGCTTGCAGTCATCACAAATCTCATCCAGTAGTCTCTACAAAGTTCTGAAACTTGATAATCAGATAAATGTCCTCTGAAAACCAAAATATCAGTTGAATTTCATAGAGACAGCTAGGCAATGTAGTGGATAGAGTCTTGGCCTTGTAGTTAGGAAGACCTGAATCCAAATCTGACCTCAGACACTTACTAACTATGGAATGTTGGGCAAATCACTTAACTTCTCTTTGACTCAGTTTTACCATTTGTGAAATGGAGATCATAATAACACTTCCCTGCCAGCATTGTTGGGAGGATAAAATGAGATAATTTTTTTAAAATATTTAACAGAGTATCTGGTGCATAGGAGGCACTTTATAAATGTTTACTAATTCTGAATCTTATCTAGAAAGATTCTGTCTTCTGCTTGGATTCTATATTGGTGTTCCTCCATAATTTTGATATATCTATTTGTTGAAGATGTCTGTTCTACCTGTTTTGTGCCTGACTTGATATTAAAAATCAAAGAATCATTGAACAAAGTTATCTGATGTTTTATTTTTAAAGGAATCTTGTATGATGTTGACTTTTGTATAAGGGACACTTTGATGGAGATCATTTAAGGTTTTATTTTTCTCTGCCAAAGCAAATGCTTTGTTAATGTCAACAAACATAAACAGAGTGGGACCTTGAATTCTTCTCACCTTTCAGTCAATAACATGCACAGTCTATGTACCTATGACTTTTCTCATTTTTTGAACCTGAAGAATATTTTCCAACCAAATATTTAACCACTAAATTCCCCTTTGCCCACTTTTGTATTTGTCATAAAATATTAAGTGATATGTGAAAGTATGTGTGTGTGTGTGTGTGTGTGAATACTTATACATATATCTAATCTAACCCAAGAATACTTGCTTGTTCTGTGTGTCATAAGCCCTTTTGGAAGCCTGATGAAGCCTATATATCCCTCTTCAAAATAAAGTTTTATAATCCATAAATTAAAAAAAAATGGGATGGCAAAGGAAACTGATTATCTTGAATTCATTATCAAATTCTTAAAAAAAAAAGACACCAAATCCAAAGATCCCAGGTTAAGAACTAATTATCTAGGGTCTTATTTTCTTACATAAGCTTCAATTATCATTGCAGCAGTTATTTTACAAATATTTATACCAAGTAAAGACCAAGTGAGGACTAGTGGTTAAAGACCTGGCATCAAAACTGGAAGATACAAGCTTGAGTCTCAACTCAGTTATGTACTGCGTATGAGACCCTGGGCAAGGTACTTCATTTTTCTCTATTTTTTTTTTTTTGGTGAGGCGATTGAGGTTTAGTGACTTGTTCAGGGTCACATAGCTAGTAACAGTCAAGTGTCTGGTCAGAGGGCGAATTTGAACTCAGGTTCTCCTGACTTTAGGGCCAGTGCTGTATCCACTATGCCACCTAGCTGCCCTCAATTTTTCACTACTCTTAGAGGTGACTCTCTAAAAGTATAAGTTTCAGAGGTGGTACCAGTTTACATTGGTTAAGGAAATTCCCTATATCAACGAAATCATAGGTCCAAACCAAACCAATCCTTATCATACACGTTACAAATTAAGATGACTTGTTATCTTATGAAATAATGTTTCATGTTGCTTTTGAAAGCACAAGAAAATCACCTTCTCCATTTGCCTATACAATAATAACTTGTGAACAATTCTTTCTTTCAGCTGTGACTTCCTTTTTCCTTTTAAAAGAGTCACTTTACCCCAAATGCCTTGCTAAAAACAAACAAACAAAAAAGGTATAGTGAGAATATCAAGACTGCTAATGATTCAGTCCCTTTAGTACTGTCTTCTATTTAATCACATCATTTTTATCATCACATGTGCTTTTTTTTTTTTTTTTTTTTTGCTCTGGTTTTAGTGCTCTATCCACTACATCAGGCTTCTTTTCCACATTTAGGGTACCAACTATATCATTCCAATGTCATTCTGTTCCCTTTTGAGCATTCTATGACCATCACTGCTGAGGCTTTAAGGCACTAGAGAACATTTCGTATTTTTCTTTGTTCCATGGGTCCATGGACAAATGCTTTATTACCAAGTGGACAACTTTCTAGTAATGAGTCTCTGTAATTGTCTAGACCAGTTCTAGGAAAGTAGACATACTCTATCACAAAAACTATACTTGGAGCTTTTCTAGTATTATCGTTGATCTTGCCAAAGCTTATACTTCACTTGGACAACTTAAAAATCCAGGGTCATGATTAGGCATTGGAATTGACCTATTTAAGTCATAATGAGAATGACGACAGAGACTGACATTTTCCCCCCAAAGCTTTCAGGTTTTCAAGGACCTTAATTTAAGACTCACACCAAAGAGTTATCCACATTTTAGAAATGAGAAAACTGATGCTCTGAGAATTTGCATGATTTACTCTTAATTACATAGCTAATAATACTGGAGACAGGTTTTGAACCTGGATCAATAGTCGATAGTCAATAAATATTTATTAAAGGCCAATTATATGTTAGGTGTTGTGCTAAGCACTGGGTATTCCATTATGCCTCCACATTTAGAACCTTATCCAATATTTGAATTCCAGTGCCTTCTATTTACAAAGGCATGACAGTATGCAGTTTGTTTTTCCAACATTCTTTATTAAATGGTTCATATTTGTATCTTTTGAAATTGTCTAAAGTCTAAGTTTTTGTTTTCTGTAAATGACATATGTGGAAAAACTCATTTTCTGGCAATACCAAATAAATCAGGCATTATAACATTAAATTTCAGTTAACTCAGTAAATATTTATTAAGTAACTGCTATGTGTAATTCATGCATGGTGCTAGGTACTACACTGGAAAATATGTATGTTTTTGAAATCTCTCTTTCTCTTCATTCTCATCCTTCTTATTTGATCTCAATATATTTACTAAAATCTTATGTTTCCCCAACTTATGAGCCTTTCCTGCACTGGCTGTGAATTGTTGAGAGCTGAGGTCAAAAGGACCCAGCTTTTGACCCAATACCAAAAGTCCTATCATGGATCTTCACTGACTCTAACACAAGCTCCTTAAGAGCCAACTTATTCCATTAAAACAAGCAAACAGAAATCAACAACAACAACAAAAATCTTTTTAGCCCCAGAACAGAGATAGTATGTAACAAGGAACAGGCACATAATAAATGTTTCTTGATAGATTGATTGATAGCATGTAGAATATCAGGGCTAGAAATGACCATCTCATCCAAACCATCCATTTTATAGCTGAAGAAACTAAATAGGCACCTGATATAAAGAATATTGGAGTTAAAAGTCAGACAACATGGGTTCAAATCCTAGCTCTGCTCTTTTCTATCTGTTTGACATGGGCTAGTCACTTTAACTTTCTAGATCTCAATTTCCCCATCTCTTAAATGAGGGGACAGCACTTTCAGTTCTAAAAATTATGAACTTATGAGATCTGGGGAAGTGAAATTGTTGTTGTTCAGTCATGTCCAACTCTTTGCAGCCCCATTTGGGGTTTTCTTGGCAAAGATACCAGAGTATTTTGCAATTCCTTCTCTGAGGCAAACAGGCTTAAGTTGACTTGCCCAGGGTCATATAGCTTGTAATTGTCTGAGGCCAGATTTGAACTCATGAAGATGAGTCTTCCTGACTTCAGACCTGGCACTTTACTCATCAAGCCACTCAGTTGCTCATGAAATGAAATTACTCACACAAAATCACGCTGTTTGTTAGGAAGGGTTTGAGAGACCCAAGGTCAAAGAAATGTATCTAAAGGAGGATGTTATCAAGAAATTTCAAGGTTTGTTATTTCCAAAATTTCCTGTTCTCAAGAAGTGATATTTTATTATGTGGCCAAATTTTATGGTGGATGCTGAGTGGGAAAAGACTTTCACACACAAGTGGAAAGGGATGAGTATAGTAAATTAACCAGATTATTTTTTTACATATGTAAACCATATTCTCCTTTATAATAATACTCTCTTTCCCCCAGATCTAATTCCATTTTCCTAATCTTTGTTTTCCCATGGCTCTTCCCATCCACCTCACATGAATTTCTGGCTATTTTTACAGAAATAACATTTATTGTTTTCTAATTCTTGAAAGAACTACATTGACAAGTAGTTTTGTACTCCTTCAGCCCTCATTGACCTTCCAATTCTCTGACCTATGGCGCTTACTGTCTTTACCACAGAATTAGCATTTAATTATATCTGATCTTGTATTTTGCACTAATTGTTTCATAAGTGTTCATTTTGATTATTCAACTAAGGTTCCAAAGGGCAAGAAACATGCCCTAAACCTCTTTGGTATGATCCATAGTGCTTGCCACCATGCTTCTAGTGGGTACTGGATACTTTTGAACTGATATGAATATTCAGATGTTGGTCATCAATTTGGCAAAGTTTTTAATTATTGTCAAAGTGTTTCTTCTTTTCACCTAGATGTCTGATAATTTTACAAAGTCCTAAACTCAGTCCTTAAAGACCTCAAAAGCCAAGAAAATGGACCATTGAATTTTGATAGTATGAAAGGTTAACCTGAACATAGTTTGCACATTTAACATGATTGTTTTAATGCATCTTACAGATATATTTTCTATCTACATCATCTTCCATTTCTGAATATATCCAGTGCCGCATCTCCCCTACATACTCAGCAAGCTATCTCTTCCAAGAGAATTTAAAAAAAGTCAAAGGAAACAAAAACAGTTCAGTAAAACTAACCAACTCATCAATCAAGTCTGGCAGGATATGCAATGTTCCATATCCACAGCAACTCACCTCTTCAAAGAAGGGAGAAAGGTTAATCTTTCTTATCCCTTCTTCAGGGACAAGCTTGGTCATTATAATTTCACAGTGCTGAGTTTCCTTTGTTGTGATTGTTATTGTTCTTTTTGTTTACATTGTTGCTGTGTATATTATTTTACTGGTTCAGCTCACTTTATTTAACATGAGTTCATCTAACTTTTCTCATACTTCTCTGAATTCTTCATCCATCATTTTTTCTATGCCACAATGATATCTCATTATGTTTTCACACCATGACTTTGTTTAGCTATAACCCCTTCAGTGGATTTCTAGTGATATAGGAACTGAGACACAGAACAAGAAGGGACCTCAAAGGCCATTTAGTCTCACTTTCTCTTTTTACATTTGAGTAAACTGAGTTCATGGATGTGTTTTGTCCAAGGTCATATGTTGAAGACATATAAGAAATGAAATGTGAACTCAGGTCCTTTAAAACTCTTTCCACTGTATATTCTGCCACCCTACTTAGATTCCAGTCCTTCACCACTATACACACACAGACACAAAAGTACTTCAATGAATATTTTGGTGTACATGACCTACTTGGGATATATCCTCAGCATCATTACATTCCTTTTTCAAATAATTTCCTCTCTATTCCCCTACTCAGTTAGCCATTTTTTTTGTAAGAAAGATTAAGAAGAAATAGAAAAAAAAATGTTTCAGTGAAATTAACCAATATATCCATTAACCAATATATTCAATCAGACAGTATATGCCTAACAGTACAAGAAATATTCTATACCCATACTACACCACTACTGAAATGAAGAGAGGGTAGGGGTTGAATTTTATCAAGTCTCTTTGAGACAAAACTTGATCATTATAATAGTATAATTTTCCATTTCCTTTTTATTTTTCTTTATTGCATTGTACATAATTTGAAGAATTAAAATCTGCCTGGAATAATCAAAGTAAGGAAACTGTTTCTCATTCATTTATTCATTCAACAAACATATTTATCTAGTGTCTTTTGTGTTCAAAATCCTTTGCTGAAGCCTGTGGAAAATGTAAAGAAGAGTAAGGATAAAACTCTTGCCATCTATAACCTTACAGGCCAAATGGTGAAAATGCAAAGAATGGCATAAAAGTACAATTAGAGATTCAAATGCCATGGTAGTTTGGGAGACAGAGACAGAGAGAGAGAGAGAGAGAGAGAACTCTTAGTTGTGTGTGGGGTGCAGAGGAAGCAGGAAAGTTTCTAGGGAGGAGGCAGGGAAGTTATAAAGGTGGGTCTCAAAGAATGAGAAAGAATTAGACAAGTGCAGCTGAAAGCAAAGAGAATTATGTAAACAAAGCTGCCTCTTTTGTGTCTCCACCCCCCCATACTCTTTATTATCCTTTCTCTCCAAAATTTTCACCACCTCCCACCCCCCACATAAAATCTCGCCACTTAGGAGCCTTTTCTTTGCATACCTGAGTCGCATATGATGAGAAGCATACAAAACATTTCCATTTCATGAAATGTAATCCATCAACACAGACTTCTTATGTGTTGTGCAGAAATGAATCCATTTCAGCTGGGAAGGGAGATAAATCAATTTAAGTGGAAGATTTTTGACACTTTAATTCAAATTAAGTCTACTTTGTTCAATTAAGGGTAGATTCAGGAGGGGGTGTGGGTTGAGGGAGTATTAAGGGAGCAGAAAAAGAATAGGGTCTGTTAGAAGTAAAGGAAGGCATTTGCTCACATTAAACTTTTCTGGGAAGTTTCATTAAAATAGCAACATCACAAGAAGTTGCTAATTTATATACCCTCCACAAATAGTGAATTATTCACTTGATTTTATAGTACTTTCCCCTCGCTTTTGACTGACTTCTGACAGTCTTGAGAAATTGGAGGGGAAAGAACTGGAGGGGGTTATTTCCTCTTTTTGGCATTTGATGCACATAGCAGACTATTTAAAATTATCATTCAATGAATGATCCACTTTAAATAGGAGGTCTCTATTTAAAAGGGGCTCATTTGTTAAATGAATGTTTTGTATCTCTCTATACCCAGTGGCTTTGGTTAAGCATATAACAGCCTTTTTTTCCCTAGATCCTTCATTTTCCTTTTTTCTTATTTTCCCAGACTACCCCATATATAATTCTACCACTCACATCTAGAGGTAGGTATCTCAGAATTCTGGAGTTCAAAGTTTAACTCAAACTTGACCCAGCCATGATTTGGTTAGTATAGGTACTCCATTCTAAAATGTGACAGCTCTGTGTTGTAGTAGACAATTTCCTGACTTACTGTGTCCCATCCCCTATTGGTCAAAACTCTAGCAATGAGCCTCTGAACTAAGATAGGACAGTCTTCAGATGGCAGACATTTATTCTGCTACTGGACCCATTCTTGAGGCCCCTCTAGCTTGGTCTGATCAAGAAGAGCCTCTTTCTAGAAATTAGCTTCACTTTTCCATAACAATGTGACATAATAATAGGATTTCAGTGTTATAGAATGAAAACTGAACTTGAAAACTGGTTTCGTGTTTGACTAAAGCAGTGTGATGTAGAATCAGGAAGATGGTTTCAAATCCTGCCTTAGACATTTAATGGTTGTGTGACTCTGGCAAGGCACTTATCTATTCTGAGCCTCAGTTCTTCCTTTTATAAAATAAAAGAATTGAACTTAATGACCTCTAAAGTCATTTAATCTATGATTCTTTGATCTCTAGTAGTGCCTCTTAGGAGCTGAGTGAACATGAATAAGCCAATTCTCTTGTCTGAATCTCAGTTTTCTCATGCTAAGTGGGATTACTCTAAGGAGGCCTTACCTTATCTCCTATGCAGCTAGGTGGGGCAGTGGATAGAGTGTGCCTTTAAAAGAGTGAGTTCAAATTCAGTTTTAGACACTAACTTGCTTTGTGACCTTGTGCAAGTTATTAAATCTCTTCCTGCCTTGGTTCCTTCACCTTTAAAGTGAGGATGATAATAGCATCTGTTCCGCAGGGTTTCTATAAGGATACAATGAAATAATATTTGTAAAATGCTTAAAATGTTACAAGAATGTCATTATTATTATTGTTGTTGTTGTTGTAATAACCTTCATAATTTATTTTGTTGTAGACATGACCCTGAGTTTTTGAAGGCATGAATAGTACAACAAATCTTGTCCAACAAGAAAGGCTACAACTATAGGCCTAATTTCAAAATTTATGTCTGTCATCTGAAGAGACCCTGGCCTACCATATTACCTAGTACATAGTATGTGTGTACTGAATTTTTGTTGATTGATTGATTCAGAGAGGCTCATCACCAGGTGAACCATAGGGTGATAGATTTCTTGACCACAGTAACTTTTAAACAGTAACATCTATTAAGTCATAGATGTGTTGGAATCTGCTTCAATGAGAATTGAATGTTGAAAGAGAGGAAATCACAGGTGCTTAAAGTAAAATGGAAATAAGTAGTATACTATGTACTTACCTTCCAAGGCCATTTTAATGAAAGCACTTTATAAATTGTAAAGTACTTAGATGAATATGAGCTATTATTGTTATTATACAGCTTTTGGAACTATCCAGTATTGACAATTCTCAAAAACCCAGAGATCTACTGTTTTTAAGTTCTAGAACTCACATAGAAACTGTCACCATTTATTACTAGCCTACCAAACTGACAGTCTAGGACAGGGCTTCTTGAAGTTTTTCTGCTCATGTCCTCCATATGGGATCCTGACCCACAGTTTAAGAAGTGCTGGCCTAGGATATTATTTGAGCATAATAAAGGCAGGTAAAGACAGGGGGGAAAATTAACCAATCCAGCCTGGGTTCGCAGGCCAATAATCATAGATTTAGCCTGGAAGAATCTGGAGTCAGAAGACCTGGGTACACTTTGCTGTCTAATCTTGGACAAGTCACTTAACCTCTTATAGGCACCAATTATTCCATCTATAAAATGTGCAGGCTGGGCTACTAGACCTTTAAGGACTCTTCTAGATCTAAAATTCTGTGATCTAATCATTTGGCAACCAGGAAACTGATATGGGTTAAGACCAGATTCAAATAGAATTATATAGAGTTGGCAAGATTGCTTCTCTGGACTCTGATTCTTATCATGTTCACACTGACCAACCACCTGAAGTCTCGAGGACAAGATTAAGGCATTCTAGATGTTAGCACAAGTACCACCAAATGGTTTGGGGAACAGGAACCAGATCTCAAGTCAGGAACTATATTTAACTTTGAAATAGGCACGGAAAACAGGAGAAGCTGTGCATCTAACTTGCCATTTCCTCTTCTAAATCACTTCGCCAGGATCACACAACTAGTAAATATCTGAGGTTTTTTTTTTTTTTTTTTTGTATTCTGGTCTTCCTAACACTAGTTTCAGTGTTCTATCCATTGTTCCACCAAACTGCCTCTAACAACTCCTTTCAAGAAAGACACTGAGAAGTTTAGACTACTATACTGGTGATGGCATTTAAATTTTTTTTTTCAGAGAACTTTGGAATCATTGCTTAGTACAGTAGGAAAAGTAATGGAATGTGAGTCAGGGGACCTGGATTCTAATCCTCATTCTGTTATTTTCTCCAGTAGAGTAACCTTGGAAAGTTGACTTTACCTCTCATGTTCTAGGCCATTTCATCAACAGAATGTAGATAATAATAGCTAACCCACTGAATGGCAGAGGAATAGAGTACTTGATTATCTGAGGTTCTTTTAAACACTAAGATTTATGGTTCTGCATAGTTCTATAACTCTTCTTTTGGTTTGGCTAATATTTATAAAGCATCTGATATGTACAAGCAACTATGCTGAATAATAGCGATAAAACAATGAAAAACAAAACAATCCCTGCCTTCAAGAGGCTCACCATCTATAGGTGCAAAGCAGTTATTTCATAAGAGGTATTATGTTCCTGCAACTCTGTGGAGTCATTGGCATAACCTGGGTCTTAATGTGCTATGCTCCCTCTTAACTCAGTTTTATTGTTAAGGCTTTGGGCTCAGACTTTTAGTGGTAGGTGCTTGGGAGACAGGCAGAGTAATGAATGGATGACCTTAATGATCCTGGGATTACCAGTTACATTCACCTTGTAACCCACTTGAAATGGCATCCTAAGCTACAAGGCCAGGATATGAGATTGCAAAGAAAGGTAGCTGGGATAACTCTCTGTTTTGAAAGGAGCTATACCAATTACATGCCCTTGATACAGGTTACTCTTTAGCATGCAAGGAATGAAAGGTACATATGGTTTTCTATCTCCCACAAGCCCCTCTTGGGCAACAGGCACAGCCTGACCACAGCCTAATGACGTAATTTCCCAAAATTACCCAAACAGATTTGGAGGCAAAAATAGGTCACAAAGGTTAACAACCCCCACAACCTTCATTCCTTATCCTGCATCTCCAGCTGCTCAAAATCCTTGTAGCTGGAAAATATTGCATTTTGTTAACTAAGATGTAATAGCAAATGACATATCTTTATGGGGTATGAGATACTGTCAAATTCCCAGGAGCTCCAGCCTCTGTGACACAGAGCCTAGTCTGTTGGATTCTCAACAGCATGTTGGTAATTGCATGGAACAGAAATTAATCCCCCTCCTTCTCCTTGATCTTTACACCACCACCACCTCCCATATTTTTTTTCCACAGTATTGGTTCTGTAATCTATTTTTCCCCTCTGAGTTTCTCTCTATGATGTTTTGATTAAACCTTTACCCACTTTGGGTCCAAGCAATACAGCTATCTAAAATGATGTACCTCATTCTTACTTATGACATACATACACTGGAACCCCAGGCTCATGGCACCCCAAAACTATTTGGTAAGAAACCTGGATCTATCAATCTGTTGCCAATGCATTGTATGATGTCACCACTCTTTGCTCCCATGTCCTAACTTACAACAATGTGCCTCTCCTTCCTAAGTTTTCAGTGTTGCTGTCCTCTCTTATCCATTCTTCACCTAGTTGCGAAAACAATCATCCTAATGCACATGACTGAATACTTCAGAAAACTTCAAAAGTTCCCTAATGCCAACAGAATAAAAAAAAAAAAAAACAACACTTCAGCCTGGAATTTAAGACTCCTGACAATCTACATTTCCAGTCTTATTTCATACCACTGCCCTTCCTACTCTACATTCTAACCACATTGACCATTTCAGTATCCCTTGATCTCACCTTGCTTTCTCTTTTCTCTTTCAGTTTGCACCATCCTTATCCAATGCTAAGAACATACACCTCTATAAGCCAGGCTTTGAAAATCTTCTTTTATTAAAGACCCAATTCAAATACAGAGTCCTCCTGAAACCTTCTCTGATCCCAAATTAACCCTCCTCCTCCATAAAAGTGATATCACTGTCCTCATATTTCTTATAGCTCATTATCTAAGTGTTTCATTTGTCCTTATTACATTTTAACCTTATATTATACTTATTTGTGTACTTGTCAAATGCACCTATAGATGGTGAGCCTCTTGAAAGCAGGAACTGTTTTGTTTTTCATTGTTTTATCCCTATTATTCAGCATAGTTGCTTGTACGTATCAGATGCTCTATAAATATTAGCCAAACCAAAAGAAGAGTTATGGAACTATTCAGAACCATAAATCTTCGTGTTTAAAAGAACCTCAGATATTCAAGTATTCTATTCCTCTGCCATTTGGTGGGTTAGCTATTATTATCTACATTCTGTTGATGAAACGGCCTAGAACATGAGAGGTAAAGTCAACTTTCCAAGGTTACTTTGCTGGAGAAAATAACAGAACAAGGAATAGAATCCAGGGTGAGTAAGATAAACAATAAGCTCACTGACATTCCTTGAATTCAGCCTGCTGCTCTGATACCAGCCACCTAAACCTGAATCTTTGTGTTGATACCTGGCTTCCTACTTGTTCCTTTTGTTTTAGTGTTCCAAAGGAACCCAAATTTCTTAATCTGCCCAACATTAGCTCGGAGTCCAAAAGTTTGGATCTGTGAATAGTATTATTTGTTTTATTTTGGCATATTTTGATAAATATTTTTTCAATATAATTGGCTTCTTTTGTAATCTTATGTTTTATTTGCCAACTTAAAAACTATTCTGATAAGAAATCAATAGGCTAGGCTGCCAAAGGCATCTGTAATACAATCGAGGGTAAGAACCCCTGGTTAGGCATATATTCTTTTGGATTCTATTTTGAACATTGTCCTCTTCTCTTAGGTATATTGTAATAAAAACAAAAGAGGAAAGTATATAATGTATAATCAATATGAAGGTTAGGTCATTTTCATCTAGAGATTGTCCTAAAAGGACAATGACAATATATGAAGGGTAGTAGTACTAATTTTAGTAGACTATTTCACATACTGTAGTATGTTACAATTCCAGTATGAGTGGCTAGGTGGGATAGATGGCTGGACTTGGACTTGGAAAAACCTGAGTTCAAATCCTGCTTCAGGTACTTCTTACCTATATAATCCCTGTTTAAGTCACTTAATCTCTCTCAGTCTCAGTTTCCTCATCTGTAAAATGGAGATAATAGCACCTACCTCAAATGGATGGTATGAGAATCAAATCATGTATGTAAATATATATGTGTGTATAAGTATATGAATATGTTTCTGTACACAGGCACACACACATATATACATGCATATATATAACATATATATAATATATATATATATACAACACATATACACATACATATATGTATAATACTTTGCAACTTTAAAGTGCTATATAAATGCCAGTGGTTGTTATTTTTTTCCCTTCTGTTTTCTTCACAATAACCCTGTGAGGTAGACAGTGTAAGTATTATTATACCCTTTTTATAGATGAGGAAATTGGAGGTATCACTGAGTGTTGTGCAACCAAGACCAAGATAGCCTATAGGGCAAGCCTTCCTCCCATGTTGCAGACCCCATTGTGATCAATAACAATTGATCTGATGTTCAGGTTTATGCCTTTAAAAATGTGTATTCATTTTGTTTGAGTTTGAAGGTTCTGAGAGCTATCTGCATAGGGAAAAATGTTGTGCTTGGTTTTGTGAAGAATACCTTTCAAAAAGTCTTAGGTAAATCAACTTTCTACAGGCAATTTTGTGTGTGTGTGTGTGTATGTATGTGTGTATGTGTATGTGTTTAAGTTATTTAGATGTGTGTAGAGGGAGAGAAAAGCCTTTTTTTCTGTTTTCACTTGCCAAATTATAGTTTGGTAACCACCTAAAGACTTAGAATCTCAAAAAGAGTACTTCAGATCTCCTTTATTCTAACTACCCAATCAAGACATTAATTTCTTCTTCGGGTGGATTTCCATCTTTTGCTTAGATATTTGCAGGGACAGGAAACGTATTATTCCATTAAGCCATACTTTGTTGGGTTGTTCTATCTAGTGGAAAATTATTTTTCTTTTTCTGTGGAAACAAATTTTCCAGGTCACATGATCAACATGTGAATAAATATTTTCTTGTCCTCATTAACTCTCAAAAAATAATAAAAAGGAGGAATGAATTATGAGTAAGAGAAAGAGCAATTACAGTTTTCTCCACAGGCCAAGGCACTAAGAATGCCTAACAATATGACATGGTTTTGAAGTAACAGTGGACAGTGCTAATCCTTAACTTGACCACTCAGTAACACCCCATCTCCCAACAACCTTCATGTTTGATAGGGCATGGTGCCTAACCCAAACCTTATGTTCTGGGACACACTCAGCAATTTTCCTGCTGCTGCTTCAGTCTTTGCTGGTGTATTCACTTTTTCCCTCTTAACTCAGCATTCTGTTACAAGATGTGGTGGACCTTAATTACATCTAGTCACTTATAGAATTAGACTTTGAGTCAGTAACAACTGAATTCAAATCAGACTTAGACATTTATTAATTACTAGACATTTTGTTTTATTATTTTGGACATTTTATTCTAGACATTTATCTTCCCTAGTCTCTGTTAAATGGGGCTAATAATAGTAATATTATTATTAGGTTTGTTCTGTAAAACTTGGACTCAGTCAAAGGGCCACACTTGAGGCCACATGTGGCCTTGAGGCTGCAGGTTTTACATCTAAAAGACCACTATTTATCCTTGTAGTCATATAGTTTTTATCTAGTTTAGTGGACAGGTTGATGAAGGGAGTCCTAACAACAAAGGTAATAGCATTTATATTGTACTTATTATGTGCCAGGCACTATGCTATTTGTTCATAAATACTGTGTATTTTACAAATACTATTATTTCATTTGATCCTTACAATAACTATATACATGCTGTTGCTACCTCAGTTTTTTAGATGAGGAAACTGACTTGCCCAAAGTCCCATAGCTATTAAGTGTCTAACTAAGATCTTCCAAACTCCAGGACCAGAACCTTATGTACTATGCCACCTCACTGACAATTTTTTTACAAAATAATACAAATAACTTCAAGAGGGAAGAGGGCACTATCAATTACAGGGACAAGGAAAAGCCTCTTGTAGCAGTTAACACCTCATTTATGTCCTGGAGGCAGCTAGAGATTCTAAGGGGGAGGACCAAGTCAATAGAAGATGGTGTGCAAAGGTGTGGAGGTGGGAGATGGAATGCCATGCAGGAGGCATGACTAGCAATCCAGTTTGATGAGATCAGAGAAGAAGGGGAATAATATAAAATAGATTTAGTAGAGTGGATGATATCTAGAATGCGGAGGACCTTAAATCGAGGATGGAGAAAATATTCTCTTGAGAATTGCTCAAGGTCTTCATGGAGACTTTATTGCTATTCTAAGACTATTCTCTCCCTCATCTTATTGTTTTTCTTTGTCTGGATTTAGTATTTTATCTTTCTCCAGTTACATACAAAAACAAATTTTAACATTTTTTTAATACTTTGACTTCCAATTTCTCTCCCTTCCTCTCTTCCCACCCTACTCCCCCACATTGAGAAGGCAAATAATTTGATATAGGTTATACATGTGTAATCAAGTGAAAATTTTCATAATAGTCATGTTGGGAAAGAAACCAAATATATATATGTATATGAAAACCCACCCTAGAACACTCAAGAAAAATTAAGAAAGTTAAAAAAAAGTATGCTTCAATCTGTATTGAGATACCATCAGTTCTTTCTCTGGGGATGGATAGCATTTTTCATCCTAAGTGTTTCAGAGTTGTCTTGGGTCATTGTCTTTCTAAGAATAGTCAAATCCTTCATAGCTGATCATTTTACAATATTGCTGTTATTTTGAGCACCATATATTGCACTTTGCACCAGCTCATGTAAGTCTCGCCAGGTCTTTCTAAGAGCATCCTGCTCATCATTTCTTATAGCACAGTAGTATCATGCCATAATTTGTTCAGCCATTCCCCAATTGATTGGCATCCCCTCAATTTACAATTCTTTGTCCCCAGAAATACACTACTATAAATATTTTTGTACATATAGGTCCTTTTCCTTTTTGTTTTTTTATCTCTTTTGGGATACAGAAGTGGTATTGCTAGGTCAAAGGGTAAGCATGATTTTATAGTCTTTTGGGCATAGTTCAAAATTACTTTACAGAATAGTTGAATCAGTTCCCAACTCCACCAACAGTGCATTAATAATTCATTTTTCCCACATCCCCTCCACCATTTTTAATTTTCCCTTTCTGTCCTATTAGCCAACCTAATAGTTATGAGGTGGAACCTCAGAATTGTTTTAATTTGCATTTCTCCAATCAATAGTGAGTTAGAGCAATTTTCCATATGGGTATAGAAAGCTTTGTTTACTTAATCTGAAAATTGTTCATATCTTTTTTTTATTATTTATCAATTGAGGAATGACTCTTATTTTAAAAAATTGGAATCAGTTCTCTATATGTTTGAGAAATAAGACCTTTATCAGAGAAATGTGCTTCAAATTTTTTTCACAGTTACTATTGCTAATTGTATTTGCCTCCATCCTATCGCCCCATTTATCCTATTCTCTCTCTCCTTTCATCCTATCCCTCCTTAAAAGTGTTTTGTTCTGACTACCCCCTTCCCCAATCTGCCCTCTCTTCTTTTATTCCCTTCCCCTCCTACTTTCCCATAAAGTAAGATAGATTCCTATATCCAATTGAGTGTGTATGTTTTTCCCTCATTGAGCCAATTCTGATGAGAGTAAGGTTTTCTCATTTCCCTTCATCTCCCCCTTCTTCCCCTCTACATAAAAGCTTTCTCTTGCCTCTTTTATATGAGATAATTTACCCAATTCTAATTCTCCCTTTCTCTTTCTCCCAGTACATTCCTCTCTCACCCTTTAATTTTACTTTTTAGTTATCATTCCTTCATATTCAACTCACACCTGTACCTTCTGTCTATATATACTCCTAACTACCCTAAAAAGGAGAAAGGTCTTATGAATTACAAATATCATCTTCCCATGTAGGAATATAAAGAGTTTAACTTTACTTAGTCCCTTATGATTTCCTTTACCTGTTTACCTTTTTATGCTTCTTTTGGGTCTTGTATTTGGAAGTCAAATTTTCTATTCACCTTTGATCTTTTCATCAAGAATGCTTGAAAGTCCTCTTTCTCATTGAATATTCATTTTTCCCTCTGAAGTATTATACTCAGTATAATCTGGACAGGTGATTCTTGGTTGTAGAACTAGTTCCTTTGCCATCTGAAATATTATATTTCAAGCTCTCTGATACTTTTAGGTAGAAGCTGCTAAATCTTGTGTTATCTTGACTGTGACTCCAGCATACTTGAATTATTTCTTTCTGGCTGCTTCCAATATTCTCTCCTTGACTGGAGAACTCTAGAATTTGGCTGTAATATTCCTGGCAGTTTTCATTTTGGGATCTCTTTCAGGAGGTGATTGGTGGATTCTTTCAATTTCTACTTTACTCTCTGGTTTTATAACATCAGAGCAGTTTTCCTTCTTAATTTCTTGAAAGATGATATCTAGGTTCTTTTTTTATCATAACTTTCAGGTAGTCCAATATTGTTTTTTAATTATCTCTCCTGGATCTATTTTCCAGGTCTACTGTTTTTCCAATGAGATATTTCACATTGTCTTCCATTTTTTTTCATTCTTTTGGTTTTATTTTATTGTTTCTTGATTTCTCACAAAATAATTAGCTTTCATTTGCTACATTCTAATTTTTAAATAATCATTTTCTTCAGTGAGCTTTTGGGCCTCCTTTTCCATTTGGCCAATTCTGCTTTTAAAGGCATTATTTTCTTCATTGGCTTTTGGACCACTGTTATCATTTGGCCTAAATTGTTATTTAAGGTGTTATTTTCTTCAGTGTTTTTTGTGTCTCCTTTACCAAACTGTTGACTCATTTTTCATGATTTTCTTGAATCACTCTCAATTCTCTTCCCAATTATTCCTCTGCCTCTCTTATCTAATATTGAAAATCATTTTTGAGCTCTTCCATACTCTGAGACCAATTCATATTTTTCTTGGAGGCTTTGGATATAGGAGCTTTATCCTTGTTGTTTTTTTCTGAGTGTGTGTTTTTATCTTCCTTGTCACCATAATAACTTTTTTTTATAGTCAGAATCCCCCCACCATTGTTTGCTAATTTTCCCAGCCTATTATTTGACTTTTAACTCTTTGTTAAAGTAGGGCTCTGATTCCAAGTTGGAGGGCACACTGTCCCAAGCCTCAGGGGTTTTGTGCAGCTGCTTTCAGAAATACTTCTATGGACCCGTAAGTTTTCAGTTCTTCAAAGGTGGTGCATTTCTAAGGAGAGTTATGTTTACTACTCCTGGCCTGTGCTCTGGTCTGGGAGTGATCACATGCACTCTTTTCTGTCCTGGAACTTTGAGGGGGGTCTCCCCTTCCACTATGGCTGAAATCTCTGCTATGCTAGTGCTCCTCCTAACCCTGGGGCTGCCACCCAAGACTGAGACTTGGGTCAAAGTGTGGGCAAAGAAACAGTCCTGCCTCAATGATAGCAAAAATACCCCTGTAATCTCCTTCTGACCAACTGTTCGACCACCTTACAGTGTGTTGGTTGAGAGCTCCAGAAGCAGTTGCTGCTACTACTGCTGCCAATCCAGTCACTCCCAAGGTCTACTCCTAGGTTGTTGGGGCCTGGGCTGTACTGGCACAGGCTACACTGAACTGTGCTTCACTATCACCCAGTTCCGATAGACCTTTCCTGCCAACTTTCTTAGTTATCTTGGGCTTGACAATTGTTTCATTATATCTTTTTTTGATTCTGTGACCCTAGAATTGGTTTAGAGTTACTATTTAAAGGTGTTTGGAGGAATTTGTGGAGAGTTCAGGGGAGTGTCTGCTTTTACTCTGCCATCTTAGCTCCACCTCTCAATCTTATTGTTTTTTTTTTTTCTTTTTTCCCCTAGAAGACCTGGCATCATCTAATCTTTGTCACTATCACACACGGCCTTGCAATATATATATATATATATATATATATATATATATACATAGAGAGAGAGAGAGAGAGAGAGAGAGAGAGAGAGAGAGAGAGAGAGAGAGAGAGAGAGAGAGAGAGAGAGAGAGAGAGAGAGAGAGAGAGACCTATCACCTTCCATTAAGATTTTCTGTTCCCTGCGTAACATATGAAAGTGACCCTAGATTCTGAAAAACTAGACCAGAAGAATGAAAGCTGTTAGATCTTACCAAACTAGGGGAGAATAGCATAGAACCTTCATACATATTCTAGATTGTAATCTTCCTGATGGCAAAGATTTTTCTATAATTTATCTTTGTATTCTTAGTGGTAAGTAAAGTATTTGGCACAAAATTGATTCAAAATAAATGTTTGTGGAATTGATTTGAATTGTAATTGAATATGGTGGTTTTCACATTGTTCATCTCATTGCTATGTTATCTCATAACATCATGTTATTACTAGACAAATGCATTTTCTGAGACCCCAACAGAATCAGTACAGCTTTCAGAACAAACCTTTTTTTTTGTTCCCAAGGCCTTTAAAATTCAACTATATAGAATTTCCTGCTTCATCATTCAGAGGGGTTAGACAGGTACCTGAGGTATGTATATGTTGCAATAGAATATCTCAAAATATGCTTGTGTGTTCTTCAAATATAGTTTCATTACAGGAATATCATCACAGAATAAAATACAAGATGTTGTGTGAATGGGCTTATTTCCTTACAAAATAATAGCTTTGTTGTTCTCTTTGAGATGAAATAGACCTTATCTTCTTATTCATAGTCCCACGGACTTAAATAATAATAGGCATTAAGTGGCCTATTTGGAGAATATCTTCACAGGAACAGATTTGTACACACATGTCAGGGTCCTATGAATACTGACTGCTAGAGGTCTGATGACCTCTGAAAGGAATACCCTAGAAAATAAGGAAGCACTCAAACTACATTGCCAAGTTTTTAGCAGTTACTGAATTTGTAGAATTGGGTCATTAATTCAATTAAATACACATTTACTGTCTACTGTGGTGTAGGAGCAGCATTATTCCAGGTTATGGATGTAAAAAGACAAAAATAAATTAATCCCTTCCTCATGAAGCTTATTTTCTAACTAAAAATTCAGTGCATACATAGTTAAATATAATACAATGTAACAAGAGAAAGGAGACAGATTAGTGCGATCAGGAATGGTATCTCAAGGGGAGATCATCTCAGAACTGAGAACAAAAGGAAAATAAAGATTCTGTAAAGCCCAGATGAAGAAGGAATGCATTACAGTAGTGGGTGATGAACTGTCAGGTATAGGGAATATTTATAAGAACAACTTGGTTAGAACTTAGTGTGTTTAATAGGAAATAATATGGGGGAAAAGTTAGTAAATGTAGATGAGAGCTAGATAGTAGAAGGCCTTGAATATACAGGTAAAAGTTTATATTTTATTCTAGATGAAATAAGGAGCTACTGTATTTTTTTTAGGAAATAACATAGTCAGACCTATGCTTTATGAATATTATTTGTGTTACTATGTTGAGGATAACTTATAGTGAGCCTTGCAATTCCCGTAGTCCAGGTATGAGATGATAAGGGCCTGAATCAGCACAGTGGTTATATGATTAGGGAGAAATAGGTAAATGTTGAAGTTGTTGTGGCTACTGATTAGATATGGAAAAGGAAAAAGTCTAGGTGATTCTTAGTTCATGAAAGAAGATATTAGGAAGATAGTTGTACTTTCAAAAAAGAGGGCAGTTTTGAGACAGTGAGGATTGGGAGGAGGAACGATTGATTCTCTTTAGGATCTTTTTCATTTGAGACAATGACTGGATATTCAGGCAGAGACATCCAGAATGCAGTTAGAAATGTGGAACTTAATTTCAGGAAAGAGGTCATAATTGAATATATTGATTTGGGTGTCATTCTCATAGAGCTGACACTTGAACCAATGGTATTAGGTATGATCTCAATTAGTTCAGATATCAAAATGCCTAGAAGGCAGGAGATGAATTATTAAAAAAAAAAATCTAAAGTGGAGGAGTAAACAGACAAGAAGATAAGGACCCAGGAATGAATATGTCATGGAAATGAAGAGAGTGTGGAATATCTCATAGGAGAAAGTGGTCAAAAGGGTCAAGGTGAAGAAAAGGTGTGAGGGAAAGGAGAATGAAGATTAATAAAATACCTTCACATTTAGTAGTTGAGATATTAATATGTTTTTAGAGTATAATTTTATTTGGGATAAGGTAGGCATCGAGATTGCAAAGGGTTGAGAAATTAGTATGTGGCAAGAAAATGAGGTAGTGATTGTTAACTGCATTTTTTAGTGTGGTAACAAATGGTAGAACAGATTTTAGATAATAGTTTGACAAGACCAAGTGAAGAGTTGCTCTTCTATTATGTTTTGTTTCTTTGTTTGTTTGTTTTTCAGCTAGGTGAGGCTTGATTTTATTTGTAAGCAATAGAGAAGGAATTATTAGATAGTGAGAAATTGAAGATGAGAGATTAGGGAAATGATTAATAAACTGAGCTTCCAGAGAGACAGTAGGGGATGGGATTAAGGGTACAAGTAAAGGGGTTAGACTTGTCAAGGTAAAGGGATATCTCTTCTTCAGAGACTAAATTAAAGGAGGAAATGTGGAGAAGGTTTACACGTATAAAATATGGGATTAAGGAAGTTTGTAATTGATAATGTTAGTTGGTTCAGTAAAGTAGTAGGTAAGGTCATCTGCTGTGAGAGGAGTGTAGTAACTGTAATTAAGTTACTGCCATTAGGAAAGAGAAGATGACTTAGAATAACCATTGTATTGGAGGTGGAGAAGGAGGAAACACACACACAGAAAGAGAGAAAGAGAGAGAGAGAGAGAGTTGTTCAAGGATTTGGGTGTAGTAGTGAAGGCTGCTTTATTATTATTATACTTTTTCGTGGATATAGCTGGCATATTTTGTGGCTTCTTCCAGCTACATTTAGGAGTATGAGAGTAGGAACAGAGAAAGCAGGTGGCAGAGGAGTCCCAGGATCAAAGATTGATAGTAGAATGTAACCTCCTTCCCTTGAGAACTATTTGTTCATATGCTTAAACCATTTATCAATTGGTGAATGATTGTTTTTCTTATAAATTTGAATCTGTTCCTTATTTATCTTGGAAATGTGACCTTTATCAGAGAAACTTGCTGCAAATATTTCCCCCCCCAATTAATTGTTTCTCTTTCCCTTTTAATCTTAGCTTTATCAGATTTGCTATCTACAGCTCTATGGAAAAAAAGAATGCTCCAAATCACTATTAATTAGGGAAATGCAAATTAAAGCAATTCTACAATTCTACCTCATACCCATCAGAGTAGAAGAGATGACAGAAAAGGAAAATGATAAATTTTAGAGGAGCTGTGGGAAAACAGGCATTCATGATGAGTTGTTGTTGGATATCTGCATAAGTATGATCACTCTGGAGGCCAATCTGGAAATATACACAATAAGTTAAATAGTATGTGTTCTTTTACACAGTTATACCACTGCTGGGTCTAACTCAAAAGACATCAAAAAAAGAAAAAAAAATGTCCATTATGTGCAATAATTTATAACAGTTCTTTTCTGGAAGTCAAACAAACAAAGTAGAAACCAAGAGCATATCCAACAATTGAAGAATGGTTGGAAAAAATGTGGTATGTGAATGTGTGATGTAATACTATTGAATTGTAAGAAATGAGAAAAACAGATGCATTCAAAAGATGTGGAGTGACTTATTTGAACTGATGCAGAATGAATTGAGCAGAACAAGAAGAAAATTTGATACTATAACAGCAATATAATAAAATTAATTATTTTGAGGACACTTTAAAAAAAAGAATTTTGAAATCTCTAAGAACCTTGATCTATACAATGATCTTTTATAACAGCAGTCTGATGATGAAACATATATCTATTACAGAGTTGTGAAAGATTTGGTGAACTGAAGTAGACATATAATTTTGTATATAACCATTGAGGAAATTTATTTTGCTTGATTGCACACATTTCTTAAATTTTTTTTGTTTTGTTTTCTTTTTTCAGTGATGTAGGAGTTTGGAAGGAAAGAAAAAAGAGTGCTCTTTAGGAGGGGATGAGGAGGCCATGGTATAGATGTGAAATGTTGAATGTACTTTCATATGACATCACTGTATTATTGGTTTTATTTATCTGTATTACTGAATTGAAAGCAACCACTCATGACTTAAGAGCAATCTGTACATGCATGCAATAAAACACATCAATAAAGCTATAAGAAAAGATATAAACTTCTTGATGATAGAGTTTTATTAATTTTATTCATTCATTCATTTATTTTTATTTATTATTTCTTAATATTTGCCCCCCCACACACACACCTAACACCATCTCTGATATATTGGCCCTAAAATGTTAGTTTAAATAGTTGAATTAATAGGATATGAACAATGGTATGAAAAATGGTTAAGTGTTGTAATGAGGTGACATGTTCCATTGAACTGGTTTACTATATTGTGAAGGGAGTTAGGTGAGATGGGGCAGAAGTAATAGAGACAGAGAGATGGACAGGGTTGGGGGAACATGAGAGCATGTTCAGGACAAAGTTTAAGATTGGAAAGAATGAATCAGTGATATAGAGTTCATTACGTGGAGAGAGAAAGGTTTGGGCTAAAGGTATAATCTATGCTGTAACCACTCCTTTGATTGACTGATGCGGGGTGGGATTTATAGGAGGAAGTTTATGTAGTGGGAGTCAAAATGTGTTGAGTCATCATAGATAAGGATGGGAGTTGGGATAGAGAGAGATTCTAATGTAGGTAATGAAATTTTTAATAAAGAAGGAAGAGTATCATGGAGTCTAAGAGATGACTGTAGCAAGGATCTAGAAAGGGTGATAGAGACAGATAAAAGAGAAATTGCTAAATGACAGTGGCAGAGTAGGTCTGGAAATGACAGGGGATCAAGGGAAATGCTGACCTTTGCTTCTAACCCAGATTCTCATAGAATATGAAAGAAGCTGAGATGCCTGGAAAACGAAAGATCAGGCATCTTTTTCTAATGGGATTTGAAGGTAAAAACTAGATTTCTGTGTGATCTAGAAGACGGAAAGAGTGAGAGAGGAAGAAATTTAAAATTAATAAGAGTTTATTATTTATAGAAAAGGGGGTTGCATTATGGTGGACATAAAATAAAATTTAGGACAATACCTGGGGAGACATACGTCTGAGCTGTGTAGAGATGAGAATGTGGGAAGACATAGCAGAGGGAAGGAATTTTTATCTACAGCTTGGATTCAGGAGGTAGGAACTTACTAGTCATGGAGAAAAGGAACTATGGATTTGTTAGGATGTTCAGTTAGTCCTAGTGGAAGATGAAATTGTGAATGACAATGCTATCCATGAATGTCATGTGCAGAAAGTCAGTAGTCAATACAGTAATGAGAAATGTGTGGGTTAATAAAAAAAGGACTATAATATCAGGTGGCTCCTGGGACAGAGCAGTGAGACCTTTTGCCCTCATTGGCAATGCCTCCTGCCTTACTGGTTGTGGAGTGGAGAAGGGAGCAGAAAACAAATATTCAGAAATATTAATTTTGAGTGGGAGGTTTATTTTGTGGAGGATGTTTTTGACCCTATTTACTGAGAAGCCTGTATTTCTTTTCTCCTGAGCAGCTTTCACTGCCTATATCTTTAGGACATTGGTTGTTAGACCATAGACAGCTTACAGTACATAAAACACTTGTCAGGGACATGCACAAGCAGAGGGAAACATAAGCACAGGTACACAGGGCAAGCCTGTTAGACTCCCTATTCATTGCTTTGCCACAAAGAGATTCCACCTGACTCTCATACTCTCTCTTGACAAGATAGTTAGCTCCATGATCATAATATTAGGATGAGATTAAGAATCACAAGTGAGGAGACCTAAGCTACACTTATTTTTAGCTGATTCCTAAAGGCAGTCTTAAAGTGAATGTTTCTGGTGTCCCTGTTAGGGACATTTTTAGCAACTATTTTCCTCTTGCTTTCATAATTCAGTTGTTATTTCCTGACTGTGGTGATAGCAAAGATGATGCACACAATATCATATTATTAGTTCATGAGGTCATGGAGGAATTGGACTAAGTTTTATTCATCTTTGAATCCCTCACACTGTGACATTGTGTTCAGGAAGTGTCTAATGGAATTGGAAAATCACTAAGACGAACTAGGGGTAGAATAAGGCAAAATTAAGAGGCAGGTAGACTTATAATAATAGTTGATATTTTTATGACAATTTGTAGTGATGATATGATATTCTGGAAAGGACAAGAGGTTTTGAAATCAGAAGACTCGAAGTTAAAACCTGACTGGATTCTTTAATACCAGTGTGATATTAGAGAAAGTATTTCAATTCAATTCAGCAAGCATTTATTAAATACCTACCATGACTCAAATGCTATACAAGGCACCAAGGCTTTGGGAATACAGAGACTGAATTGAAACAAACAGTCCCTTTTGACAAGGAGCTGCCCTCTAATGAGGAGGCAGGGGACAATATATGCATATAAAAGTAAATACAAAACAAAATATATACAAAGTAATTTCAAACAGAAAGGCAATTACACACACATATATACATATCTATATCTATCTATATGAAAAGGAGGAGGGATGGAGGTTGGTTATTAAGCGCTTCAAATGCCAAAAAGGGGATTTTGTATTTGATTCTGAAGTTGAGAAAAATATACCAGAATATATTGAGTACCAGGGTGATATGGTCAGAGCTATATTTTAGGAAAATCACTTTTGTAGCTGAGTAAAGAATGGATTTGAATGGGAGATACTTGTGGCAAGCATATCCACCACCAGGCCACTGAAACAGCCCAGGGATGAGGCATGTGTCTATATCTGAATCTTTATCTGTATCTGTATATAACTATATCTGTGTATGATGTGAGCATGTATATGCATATATGGCCATATATATGACATATTTGAGTGCATATATGATATTTAAGCTAATCTCATACATATAAATGTATGTATATGTATACATATTTAGGTATGTATATAGTATGCACTCTTAAGTGCCTACTATGTGTAGGCACTGTGCTAAGTACTCAGGATACAAAAGTAGGTAAAAGATGGTCTCTGACCTCAGATAGCTCATAATCTATAGAAGAAAAAGCAAATAAATATGTATGGACATGCTATACACAAGATAAATAGGAAATAATAAAAAGGAGGAAGACACTATAATTAAGAGGAATTGAGAAAGACTTCCTTTAGAATCTAGCATTTTAGAAGCCAGGAGGCAGAGATGAGGAGGAAGAGCATTCTGGGAATGGTGAACAGCAATAGAAAATGCCTAGAGCTGACAGATGGAGTGTCTGTTTCATGGAATAGCAAGGGAAGTATCATTGAATCAAAGAGTATGTGATGGGGAATAAGGTATAAGATGAATGGAAAAAGTAGAGTCATGGGCATTGGTTATGAAGGACTTTGAATGTCAAATAAAGGATTTTTTTTAATATAAGAGGTGACATGGAACCACTGGAGTTTATTGGGTAGAGGAGAGATATGGTCAGACCTTTGCTTTCTTGGAGTATACATTGGAGTGGGGAGAGACTTGTAACAGGCAGATTCACCAGCAGGCTATTTCAATAGTCCAAGAATAATGTGATGAGGGATTATAGCAGGTTAGTGGCAGTATCAGAGGAGAGAAAGGGTGAATTCAAGAGATGTCACAAAGATGAAATCAATGGACCTTGGCAACAGATTGGATATGGGGGGGGGGAGGTGAGAGACAGTGATGAGTTGAGGATGACACTTAAGTTGTGAACCTGAGCGACTGGGAGGATGACGTTCCTTTCTACAGTAATAGGAAAGGTAGCGGGTAAGGAGGGGTTAGGAGGAAAAATAATGAATGGATGAGTTCATTTTTTGGACATGCTGAGTTTAAGATGTCTATTTGAATACAGTCCCAGATTCTAAAAAGCAGTTGGAGATCTGACTACTACTGGTACTAATAGTAGTTGTGGTAGTAGTAATATTGATGGGGTATAGACCCGACTGAGAACTTTGCTCCTTACCCCAAAAAGATTTGGGTCCCATTTGTCTATAGGCCCTAGAAAACCCCCACCTTGGACTCTCCTTGAATGCCACTTGATCAAGGAAGTCTCCAATGTTCTCCTGAGACTATAATCCTGTCAGCTGGCCTCTCCTTATTGCCCATGCCCAATCTCCCACTTCTCTATTACCCTTAACGTAGCCCAGCCCTTCATTGTTTGTCACCTCCAAATGGCCTCCGGCTTCTTTCTACCATTGATCATATCTAGACCCCATTCTTGACCTCCCAGTCACTCCCATCCAGATTCTCCCTAGATGCCTCCTCCAGTGACCCCAGCCTACTTTCCACCCTCATCAAGATCCTCCCTAGACCCCTTCTCCCAGGCCCCTCCTCAAGTCACCCCAAACTACTTGACCACTCCTAGGTCCCTTCCATAGTCTTTCTGTATATAAAGTCCATCTTGTCTCCATTAAGGTGCTCAGATTCTTTAAGAGTCTAGCCAAGAGCTCAGATTCTTAAAATCTAGCCAATAGTTCACTAATGTTCACATTCCTTAATAGTCTGGCCAATATGGTAAATCTTTAATAAACCTTGTCTTTGGCTGAAAGAAGGATTGGGTTGAATTCATTCATGTGCAGCTATTTTGGGGTCTCAGAACTCCTAAACCTCAACATGTGGTTGCCTGAACCTCAACAATATTATCAATAAAATAATAGTAATAGCATTTATATAGTGGGTTTAGTGCTGCAAAGCACTTAACAAATATTACCTCATATTAACCTTGCAACAATCCTGTTAAGTAGGTGCCATTAAGTTTTACAGATGAAAAAATTGAAACAAAAAGAGGTTAAGTGATTTTTCCAGAGACGTACCTAGTAATTGCTTGAAACTTGATTTGGACTCAGGTCTTTTCTGGTCTTGGTCTAACCCTCTATCCTTTTTGTCACTTAACTGTCTTACAGGGAAAATACTTATATGATCCTATTGGGGGTTGCATGAAGCTGTAATAAAAGATGGGATAATCTTATTAGTATTTAATTTTTCCAATTGCATGTAAAGAAAATTTTCAACATTCATTTTTATAAGATTTAGAGTTCTGAATTTTTCTCCTTTCCTCCCATCCCTCCACCCTCACCAAGACAGCAAGTTGATACAGGTTGTAAATGTGCAATCATGGTAAACATATTTCCACATTATTCATGTAGTTAAAAGAGAATCAGAACAGTAGGGAAAACAAAAACATAAGAAAGAAAAAAAAAGCAAAAATATTATTCTTCAATCTGCACTGACTCCATAATTTTTCTCTGGATGTGGAAAGCATTTTCCATCATGAGTCCTTTGGAATTGTATTGGATATTAGTATTGCTGAGAAAAGCTGAGTCTATCATACTTGATCATCTCACAATGTTGTTACTGGGTACAATGTTCTGATTCTGCCCACTTCACCTAGTATCAGTTCACGTATGTCTTTCCAGGATTTTTTTTTTCTGAAATACACCTGCTCATACTTTCTTATAGAACAATATTATTCCATTACATCCATTTACCCAACTTGTTCAGTCATTTTCCAATTGATGGGCATCAACTTAATGTCCAATGCTTTGCCACCACAAAAAGAGCTGCTATAAATATTTTTTACATGTGGGTCCTTTTTCCTTTTTTGTGATCTCTTTAGGATACAGACCTAGTAGTGGTATTGTTGGATCAATGAGTATGCACAGTTTGGTTGCCCTTTGGGCATAGGTTCAAATTGCTCTACAAAGTGGTTGAATCAGACCACAACTCCACCAACTGCATTAGTTTTCCAATTTTCCAACATATTCTCCAACACTTATCATGTCCCTTTTCTATCACCTTAGACAATCTACTTGGAGTGAGGGGGTACCTTAGAGTTGTTTTAATGTGCATTTCTCTAATCAATAGTGATTTAGAACATTTTTTCATATGACTATGGATAGTTTTATTTTCTTTATCTGAAAATTGCCTCTTCACATCCTTTGTCCATTTATCATTGTATACTTATGAATTTGACTGAGTTCTCTATATAGTTTAGAAATGAGGCCTTTATCAGAAGCATTGGCTGTAAAAATTGTTTCTCACCTTTGTGCTTTCCTTCTAATCTTGGTTGCATTGATTTTGTTTGTGCAAAACCTTTTTAATTTAATGTAATCAAAATTATCTATTTTGCATTTAATTATGTTCTCTTTCTTTTGTTTGGTCATAAATTCTTCCATTCTCCATAGATCTGACAGGTAAACTATCACTTGCTTTCCTAATTTGCTTATGGTATCACCATTTTTGTCTAAATAATTTACCATATTGGTATGTGGGGTGAGATGTTGGCCTATGCCTAGTTTCTGCCATACTATTTTCCAAATTCCCAGCAGTTTTTGTCAAATAGTGAGTTCTTATTCCAGCTGGAATCTTCAGGTTTGTCAAACAGCAGATTACTATAGTCATTTACAAATGTGTCTTGTGTACTTAACCTGTTCCAGGGATTCACCACTCTGTTTCTTAACCAGTAACAAATAGTTTTGATGATTGTTATTTTATTATATAGCTTTACATCTGATATGGTTAGGCCAACTTCTTTTGCATTTTTTACCATTAATTTCCTTGACATTCTTGACTTTTTGTTCTCTCAGATGAATTTTTAAATTACTTTTTTCTATTTCTATTATTTTTAGATAGTTTAATTGGTATGGAACTGAATAAGTAAATTAATTTAGGTAGAATTGTCATTTTTATTATAATAGCTCAGTCTACCCATGAGAAATGGATATCTTTCCAATTGTTTAGTTCTGACTTTGAATGAAAAGTGTTTGTAATTATGTTCATATAGTTCCTGGGTTTTTCTTGGCAGGGAGACTCCCAAATATTTTGTGTTGTCTGCAGAGATTTTAAATGAAATTATCTTTCTATCACTTGCTGCTGGGCCTTGTTGGTAATATATAGAAATGCTGATGATGTATGTGGTTTTATTTTATATCCTGAAACTTTGTTAAAGTTGTTAATTATTTCAAGTAGTTTTTAAATTGATTCTTGAGGATTCTCTAAGCATACAATCATTTCATCTACAAAGAGTGATATTTCTGTTTCTTCATTGACTATTCTATTTCCTTCCATTTCTTTTTCTTCTCTTTTTGCTAAAGGTAACATTTCTAGTACAAAATTGGATAATAGTGGTGATAATGGGCATCTTTACTTCACCCTTGATCATATTGGGAAAGCTTCTAGCTTATCCCCATTACATATAGTGCTTACTTATGGTTTTAGATAAATACTGCTTATCATTTTAAGGAAAATTACATTTATACACAGGCTCTCTAATGTTTTTAATAGAAATGAGTGTTGTATTCTGTCAAAACCTTTTTCTGCATCTATTCAGATAATCATATGATTTCTGTTCATTTTGGTATTGATACAGTTAATTATGCTAATAGTTTTCCTAATATTTAACCAGCCCTGCATTCCTGATATAAATCCCACCTGGTCATATGTTATTATCCTGGTGATAAATTGCTATTACCTCTTTGCTAATGTTTTATTTTAAAATTTTGCATCAATATTCATTAGAGAAATTGGTCTATAATTTTCTTTCTCTGTTTTGGCTCTTCTTGGTTTAATTAACAACACCATATTTGGTCATAAAAGGAATTTGGTAGGACTTCTTCCTTGTCCCATTTTTCCAAACAGTTTATATAATATTGGAATTAATTGCTCTTTAAATGTTTGGTAGAATTCACTTGTAAATAAATCTGGTCTGAAGATTTTTTTCTCAGCAAGTTCATCAAGGACTTGTTCAATTTCTTTATCTAAAAGGGTGTTATTTAAGTATTTTATTTCCTCTTCTGTTAATTTGGACAATTCATACACACACTACGCACACACACACAGACACATACAGACACATACACACACAAAAACATTCATCCATTTCACTTAGATTGTCAGATTTATGGGCATACAGTTGGTCAAATTAGCTCCTAATTTTTGATATAATTTCCTCTTTATTGGTGGTGAATTCACCCTTTTCATTTTGGAGACTAGTAATTTAGTAATTTTCTAAAATTACTAGTAATTTTCTTCTTTCTTTTTAAATCAAATTAACCAAAGGTTTATCTATTTTATGTGTTTTTCTCATAAACCAGCTCTTAGTTTTATTTATTTTTTCTATAGTTTTCTTACTTTCACTTTTATTAATCACTCCTTTGGTTTTTATAATTTCTAATTTGGTACTTAATTGGGGGTTTTTAATTTGTTCTTTTTCTAGATTTTTAGTTACATGACCAATTCTTTGATCTCCTTTTCCTCTATTTTATTCATGTAAGCATTTAGAGATATCAAATTTCCCTAAGAACTGCTTTGGCTGTGTGCCATTAGTTTTAGTATGTTGTCTCGTTATTTTCATTCTCTTTTAATAAAATGTTTGTTTCCGTGATTTGTTACTTGGTCCCCTCATTCTTTAGTATTAGATCATTTAGTTTCCAATTAATTTTCAGTCTATCTTTCCACAGCCCTTTATTACGCATAATTTTATTGCATCATTATTTGAAAAAAGGATGCATTTAATATTTCTGAATTTCTGTATCAGGTTGTGAGGCTTTTATGTCTTTATACACAGTCAATTTTTTGCATAAGTGCCATGTACTGCTGAGAAAGAGACATTTTCCTTCGTTTCACCATTCAATTTTCTCCTGAGATCTACTATATTTAATTTAAAAAAAATTATACTCACCTCATTAATTTATTTTTTGTTTATTTTGTGGTTAGATTAATCTGGTTCTGAGAGAGTTATGTTGAGGTCCCCTATAGTATAGTTTTGCTGTGTATTCCTTCCTGTAACTCATTTAACTTCCCCTCTAAGAATTTAAATGCTATACCACTTGATCCATATATGTTCAGTATTGATATTGCTTCATTGTCTATGGTACTTTTTAGCAAGAAATACTTTCCTTTCTTATCTCTTTTAATTAAAACTATTTTTACTTTTGCTTTGTTTGAGATCAGCATTGCTACCCCTGTTTCAGCTGAAGCATAATAGATTGTGGTCCAGCCTTTCATTTTCATTCTTTGTGTATTTCTCTGCTTCAAATCTGTTTCTTGTAAACACCATATTGTAAGATTATGGATTTTGATCCACTCTGCTATTCACATCCATTTTTCTTGGAGAATTCATCAAATTCACTGTTATGATAACTATATATGCATTTTCCTCCATCCTATTTTCCATCCCATCTCCTGTTAATACTTTTATCTCTCCTTTCACCCTTTCCTTCCTCAATATTTTGCTTCTGAGCACTGCCTACCTCAATCTTCCCTCCCATCTGTCCCCTTACCTTTTTACCCTTTTCCCTCCTTCTTCCACCCTCCTACCTGCCCTCCCTTCTATCAGCCCCCCATCCTTTCCCCTTTTTTCCACTTTTTAATCCTACTCTCCTATGGGGTAAGATACATTTCTATGCCCAACTGAATATGTATGTTATTCCCTCTTTGAGCCAAATCTGAATGACAGTAAGATTCTTCCTTCTCTTTTTCATTCTTCCAGTACAATCTTTTCTTTTGCTCCTTGATTTTTTTATATCATCCCATCAAAATCAATTTATACCTATGCCCTCTGTCTATGTGTACTCTTTCTAAAGCCCTAATAGAGATGTAGTTCTCAAGAGTTACAAAGTATCATCCTCCCAAGCAGGGATGCAAATAGTTTTGCCTTCTTGAATAATGTGTTTTTTTCCCTATCCTGATTGCCTTTTTATATTTCTCTTGTGCCTTGTATTTGAAGATCAAATTTTCTATTCAGTTCTAGTCTTTTCATAAGGAAAGTTTGAAAGTCCCCTAGGTCATTGAATGTCCATCTTTTCCCCTGAAAGATTGTGCCCAATTTTGCTGGGTAGTTGATTCTTGGTTGTAATCCAAACTCCTTTGCCTTCCAATATATTATGTTCTAAGCCCTCTGATTCTTTAAGATAGAAGCTTCTAAGTCCTGTGTAATTCTGATTGTGACTCCTTGATATTTGAATTATTTCTTTCTGGCTACTTGACCTGATAATTTTGGAAACTGGCTATAATATTCCTTGGAGTTTTCATTGTGGAACCTCTTTCAGGAGGTGATTAATGGATTCTTTCAGTGATTATTTTACCATCTGGCTCTGGAACCTCAGGGCAGTTTTCCTTGAAAATTTCTTGAAATATATTATTCAAGTTCTTTTTTTTTATTATCATGGCTTTCAGGTAGTTCAATAATTCTAAATTATCTCTCCTGGATCTATTTTCTAGGTCAGTTGTTTTTCCAATGAGTTATTTTACATTCTCTTTTATTTATTTTTTCATTCTTTTGATATTGCTGGACTGATTCTTAATGTCTCATAGAGACATTAGGTTCTACTTGCCTGATTCTAATTTTTAAGGAAATATCTTCTTCAGAAGATATTTTGTATTTCTTTGTATCTCCTTTTCCATTTGGCCAATTCTATTTTTTAAGGATTTTTTTTCCTTCAATGGAGTATTTTTTTTCCCAATTTGGCCTATTTTTTAAGGAATTTTTTTCTTCAATTTTTGTCCTTCCTTTCCCATGCTGTATAGTCTCTTGTATAGCTCTTATTTCTTTTCCCAATTTTTCTTCTACCTCTCTTATTTGATTTTTAAAATCTTTTTTGAGCTCTTCCATGACATCTTTTTTAGACTTGAGACCAATTCATATTCCCCATTTAGGTTTCACATGTAGGCATTTTTACATTATTTTCATCTTCAGAGTGTGTGTTCTGATCTTACCTCTTGCTATAGTATCTTCCTTTGTTTTATGTTCTTTTATGTTTTTGTTTTGTTTTTGCTCATTTTTAGCCTATTTTGTGACTTCTAATGTTTAGCTCTCCTCTTGAGACACAGGGGACACTATGCCAAGCTTCTTGTCCTAGGGGCCAGGAGTCAAGTCACTGACTTTCTCTGCCTGGGCCTCAGTTACTGGTAGCTTGCATACTGCACTGGGGTGGCCCAGCCTAGTCTTCCTTATTGTGCTGGGGGTTCCAGAGCTGGCACTCTGCCTTCTGCACTGGAGTTGGAGGCCTCACATCTATCCTGCTGTGCCACTGGCCTGCTGAGCCAGGACCAAGGGGCCTCATTTGCTGATCTGTACTGTGGCTAAGAGCCTTTTGCTGACTTGCCCAGACATCACTTTTGCTGGGCTATGTTCCCCTTTGTCTCATGTGAGCCAGATCTTTTCTGAAGTCCTTCTAAACCATCTTAAGCTGGAAAATTATTTCACTCCCTCTTTTTGTAGGTTCTATTGCTCCAGGATCAATTTAGAAGCTTAATTTATCATTGTTTCTGGGGGAAACTAGGGAAGAGCTCAGGCAACTTCCAGGCTTTTCTTCAAAATCTTAGCTCCACCACCCATGTTAAAGTATTAATAACCTAGGGGACAGAACCAAGATGGCAGAGTGAAAGCAGTGACTTCCTAGAGCTCTCCCTAAACCCTCCAAATACCTGTTTAAAAATGGCTCTAAACAAATTCTAAAGCAGCAGAACCCACAAGAAGACAAAGTGAAACAAATTTCCAGCCAAAGACAGCCTGGATTGTTGATCAGAAAGGTATATTGCACCAGGCTGGGGGAAGAGCACAGTTCAGCATGAGCTCCGGGCTGCAGCAAACCTGGAGCAGGTCTCAGAGGACTGAATTGTGGGCAGCTGTGGCAGTTTCCAGGCTTCTCAACCCATGAATGCCAAAGACAACTTAGAAGGTCAGTGGGAAAAGTCTGTGACAGCAGCGAAAGAGAAGCTAGGTCTCAACTGCAAGTTCCAAGCTTGGCCTGGGGAGGTGGCTGCCTCCTGAGCTCCTGGCCCACAGATTGAGGGGGAATAGAGTGACTGATCAGAGGGGGATTGCAGGGATCCCTTTGCCAGTGCTGAGGCAGGAATCTTTTGCTTTGCCTGTGCTTGGATCTGGGTCACAGTTCTGAGGGTCAGTCCTGGAGCAAGGAGGAGCATTGCCATGGTGGAGCATGTAGTGGCAGTGGAGAGGAAACACCTTGCCCCTTATCATAGCACCTTGGAAGAACTGAAAATTTTCAGGTCTCTAGAAGTATCTCTGAAAATAGCTGTACAAACTCCCAAGGCTTGGTACAGTACATTCTCCACATTGGAAGCACTCTTACCTTTACATAGAGTTAAAAACTCAAGTAATTGGCCATGATCATGAGTAAGCAGTGCAAAGAGAGTCAGACTGTATTATCTTACTTTGGTGACAAAGAAGATCAAAACATACAACCATAAGAAGACAACAAAGTCAAAGCTCCTACATCCAAAGCCTCCAAGAAAAATATGAATTAGCCCCATGCCTTGGAAGAGCTCAAAAGGGATTTTGAGAAGCAAGTAAGAGAAGTAGAGGAAAAACTGGGAAGAGAAATAAGAGAGATGAAAGAAAATCATGAAAAACAAGTCAATAGCTTGCTAAAGTAGACCCAAAAAATACTGAGAAAATAACACCTTAAAAATATCCTAACCTAAATGGCAAAAGAGGTCCAAAAAGCCAATGAGGAGAAGAATGCCCTAAAAAGCAAAATTGGACAAATGGAAAAGGAAGTCCAAAAGCTTACTGAAGAAAATACTTCCTTAAAAATTAGAATAGAGCTATTGGAAGCTAGTGACTTTATGAGAAATCAAGACACTGTAAAACAAATCCAAAAGAATGAAAAATTAGAAAATAATGTGAAATATCTCATTGGAAAAACAACTGACCTGAAAAATAAATACAGGAAGGAGAATTTAAAAATTATTGGACTATCTGAAAGCCATGTTAAAAAAAAAAAGAGCCTAGACATCATCTTTCGAGAAATGATCAAGGAAAACTACCCCGATATTTTAGAACCAGAGGGCAAAATAGAAATGGAAAGAATCCACTGATTTCCTCCTGAAAGAGATCCTCAAAGGAAAACTCCTAGGAATATCATAGCCAGATTCCAGAGTTCCCAGTTCAAAGAGAAAATATGGCAAGCAGCCAGAAAGAAACAATTCAAGTATCGTGGAAACAATCAAGATAACACAAGATTTAGCAGCTTCTACTTTAAGGTACCTCAGGGAATGGAATATAATATTCTGGAGGGCAAAGGAGATAGAGTTGCAGCCAAGAATCACCTACCCAGGAAAACTGAGCATAATCCTTCAGGGGAAAAAATGGACATTCAGTGAAATGGAGGACTTTTCAGCATTCTTGATGAAAAGACTTGAGCTGAATAGACAATTTGACTTTCAGATACAAGACTCAAGAAAAACATGAAGACATAAACAGGAAAGAGAAATCATAAGAGACTTATAAAGGCTGAATTGTTAACATTCTGCATGGAAAGATGATATTTGTAACTCATGAGTCCTTTGTCAGCATTAGAGTAGGTGGAGGGAAAAATATATGTACGTACATATGTATGTACACACACACACACAAACACACACATATACATATATATACAGAGAGAGAGAGAGAGAGAGAGAGAGTACACAGGATGAGTTGAAGATGAAGGAGTGATATCTGGAGAATGAAATTAAGAAGTGAGAGAGGATTATATGGAGAGGAGAAAGGGAGAGGTAGAATGGGGTAAATTTTCTCACATAAAATAGAAAAGAAAAGGGTTTTATATTGGAAGCAATTGGGGGAAGGTGAGAGGGAATGAGTGAATCTTATTCTTATATGATTTGGCTTAAGGAGAGAATAACATACACCCTCAATTGGGTATGGAAATCTATCTTACCCTACAAAAAATAGTGTGGGGGAAGGGGAGAAGAAATCAGGAGGATGATAGAGGGGTGGGCAGATTGGGGGAGGGGGTAATCAGAAGTAAACACTTCTAAGGAGGGACAGGGTCAGAAGAGAGAATAGAATAAATGTGGGGCAGGATAGTATTAAGGGAAATATACTTAGGTTTTGACATCATGACTACTATGGAAGTGTTTTGCATGACTACACATGTATAAACTGTATTGAGTCACTTGTCCTCTCAATGAGGGTGGGTGGAGAGAGAGGAAGGGAGAAAATTTGGAAATCAAAGTTTTTAAAACAAAAGTTTAAAAAATTGTTTTCACATGCAACTGGGAAATAAGATATGCAGGCAATAGGGTATAGAAATCTATCCTACCCTACAGGAAAACAGAAGGGGAATGGGTTAAGAGAAGGATGGAGGAGATAGAAGGGAGGGCAGATTAGGAAAAGGGGTATTCAGAATACATGCCATCTTGGGTTGGGGGGAGGGACGAGATGGGGAGAAAATTTGGAACTCAAAATCTTGTGGAAGTGAATGTTGAAAACTAAAAATAAATCAATTTAAAATATAAAAAAATAAACAAGGATATAATTCAGGTGGTTCAACAGCAAGGAGCAATGTGAGCTAGAGTGGGTTGGCTTCTCCAAATGTCATTCTCTTCCCTCAGGACTGCACATTAATCAGGCTCTGTTGGCCGTCTGTCACATCTGTCTCCTTAAATAATATCTCTACCAAAATGGGGAATGATTTATAGTTTTGTTTTTTATAATAGAAGGTTCTTGATAAGAAGTTCATGGGGGACAGTATATAATTACCAGGGATGTGGTCTGGAGCTGGAGCTGGCTTGCTGGAGTTTTATTCATGCTTCTGCTAAACTTTGGGCAGTTTGCAAAGTCTTGTGACCCTATAGAAGGTCCATACTGAAAGGTTCTTTAGGATATAACATAGAGCCCAGAATATTAGAGATAAGAGAATAGTAGAATATAGAGTATGTTTAGTAGAGTTTAAAAGAACCTTACAACATGTTCTGTAAGAAATGTAAAGAGTCCAACCCCTTTATTTACAGGTGAGGAAAGTGAAACAGGTAGAATTAATGTGACTTGTGTTCAGTTCACTTTTTTTTTGGAAGAACCAGGATAAGAATACAATTCTCCTTTGGCTAGTTCAGTGAATCTTTGTGTGTTTCTTTTTTCTTTTTTTTTTTTTTTTACTTTTATGTCTGTTTTAATCAAACCACTTTTTTGTTTCTGTTTATTTTTTAAATTTTTAAAATTAATTTATTTTTAGTTTTCAACGTTCACTTCCATAAGCTTTTGAGTTTTAAATTGTTTCCCCCTCCCTTTCCACCTTCCTCCCCAAGACGGCATTAAATCTGATATAGTCTCTACATATACATTCCTATTAAACATATTTTCATATTAGTCATGCTTTAAAGAAGAATTAGAACCAATAGGAAGAACCATAAGAAAGAAAAAAAAAACAAAACAAAATAGAAGAAAGAAAATCAAATAGTATGTTTCAATGTGTATTCAGACTCCATAGTTCTTCCTCTGGACATGGATAGCATTTTCCATCATGAGACTTTTGGAGATGTCTTAGATCCTTGCATTGCTGAGAAGAGCTAAATGTGCCAAAGTCAGTCATCACATAATGTGGCTGTTACTATGTACAAGATTCTCCTGGTTCTGCTCACTTCACTCAACATCAGTCAGTACAAGTCTTTCCAGGTTTTTCTGAAGTCTGCTTGCTCATCATTTCTTTTAGCACAATAGTATTCCATTACATTCATATACCACAACTTGTTCAGCTATTCCCCAACTGATGGGCATTGCCTTCATTTACAATTCTTTGCCACCACAGAAAAAGCTACTGTAAGTATTTTTTGTACATGTGGATCTTTTCCCCATTTTTATAATCTCTTTGGGATACAGCCCTAGAAGTGGTATTGCTGGGTCAAAGGGTATGCACATTTTTATAGCTTTTTGAGCATAGTTCCAAATTGTTCTTGAATATTTGATTATATCACAACCATGATTCTTTTATCAAGATGTTGACATGAGCTCTGCCAAAGTGATCTACTGTAAGAGTGGAATGTTCAACTTACCTTGTGCACTTCTACTGGCACAGCCTTAATGGAGTTAATGCTATCTCATTTCTAGATTTGCCTGTTAGGATTTGAGCATAAATCTATTAACTCATTGAATGGGCACTGAAGTGTAAATTTTCTAGAGCTATAGTTCATAATCACTTCATGTTGCCAGTCCTAGAAGCTACTAGTCATTTGTCTCTGCCTCTCTCTATCTCTTTCTTTGTGTCTCTGTCTCTTCATTTCTCTGTCTCTCTTTCTGTGTATCACTATCTCTGTGTGTCACTTTCTGTCTCTCTGCTTTTGCCTCTATCTCTGTGTCTCTGTGTCTGTCTCTTTTATTACACAGCTGCTGAATGGTCTTTTCAAATCAAAACTCTTTTTTTCAAAGAAAACTGACTTAGCTCAGCCCCTTCAGGCTCACTAGACTTCAGTGTCCAGTGTCAGCTCATGAAGAAACTGGAAAACCTGCCAAATCTGACCTTCTTTCAACAATCTCTCTCTCTCTCTCTCTCTCTCTCTCTCTCAAAACTGTAAAGATCAAGTCACAGCTGCACATAGTACCTAATTAAACAAGTGTAAGAAAGTTGAGAAAGGTCAGGTTGTCAAAAAGCATTGCAGTATCTTTACTGGATTGTACATAGAGACTGATTGCAGCAAAGAAAATAACTCAATAAGGCATATGAGACTAGAATATCAATCCGACTCTGGGGGCAGGCTTCTGCTAGGAACACAAAGGCAGATAAAAACCTAGGAAACAAACCAAGGAAAGGAACGAAAAAGTGTGTGCTGTCTGGAAAACAAACAACAGATATTACTCTGTAAAGGAGGCAGGTGGAAGCAAAGTTCAATCAGTAAAAGGGCAAATGTGATAAATGATAATACATGTATTTTTTTTAAGAGGATGAGGAGAGGAAATACAGAAAAAAATCAAGCATGAGCACAAAATTGGTCTGGAGAAAAAATTGCAAGGAGAGATAAATTTGATCACATGGGATAAAAGAGTAAGAGAGCAGGTAAATGGAGAAAGTCAGGGAGATGATACTCAGATGCAAAGAAGTCTTGTGTTTGGGGGTCTAATCTTCCACTTACTATGTTACCTCAGTCATGCCATTTGATAAATAATTCACATTTATTTAGTGCCTTACACTTTGCAAAGTGCTTTGTATACAATGTGTGTGTTAAGTGGAACTTGTAATTATTATCATCCACTTTTTGTAAATAAGGAAGTTAGGGCTTAGAAAGGAAGCATGTGACTTTTCCAAGAGTCAAAACCAGAACTTGAACTACAGCTTTCTAACTGGGGCTAGCATTTCTTTTCTCCAGTGCCTTCTCCATACACTCCTTACTTGGTCAGACTTACTGTAAATACACACAGACACATACATCACATGATAACATATGCAAAGTACTCTATAACCACAAAACACTGTAAATGTAAATTTTTTAAATAAAAAAAGAGAAGATAGGCTGGTAAAATGGGGAAAAATAGAAAGGAAAATAAGGCTTAGAGTCAGAGCAGCTGGGTTTCTATCCAGAGTCTAGCATTTAGAAACTGAATGACTGTGGAAAATCTCTTAACCTCTCCATTTCAATTTCCTTATCTATAAAATGGGGATGAAAATGTTTGTCTTATCTATCTTTCAGGGCTATTGTGAAGAAAGGTCTTTATGAAATTGTAAACCACTCTATAAATAGAAGCCATTATTATTAATTCCCTGAACTTTCTAAGGGCTTTATGTAGCATGCTATTTAATTTTGTTTTGTTTTTTAAAGGACCCCCAACTCAGAGCACAAAATCTCTCTTCTTAGTGCTGAAACTAACAAGACCTCTAAATAATGCACTCTGTGGAAAGCAAAGTCTTCACACATTGCTTTTAAATTACCATTTTCTTCCTGTTGATGTTTCTTTCCCTTATCATTTCAATTATGTATCTGATGTATCATGGGGTGATGCCCATTGGGAAATCCCATTGGGTGCTAGAAGATGAGTGAGTATAATTTTCAGTTCATGACACTTTGTTATGTTTTCCAACTCCTCTTGGAATCTCAAGGGATATTGTATGTTCTTCTGGATAGACTGCATAGCCTCTGGGAATGACATTATTTCAGTTTTTCTAAGAGATATGGAGTCTATGTTCAATTTGGTATTTGGAGAAACCCACCTGTTCAAGGGAGAAAAAAAAAATACAAATACAATAGTGTTGTGCTCAGATAACTACCCAAACTGGGGAGGGAGGAGATAAAACTTAGTTTTGGATTCTCTTTGTTATTAAAAAGGTCTCTTCATTTATTCTATCAGGGACTGGCTCCAAACATTTGTTAGTCACACTTATATCTGCCTTCCAATGACACCATTTAAATTTTTTATAAACTAGGCTATGATAACATCTGTACCCAGTGAGAACAGGAGAAAAGCAGTAGTTTTTATCACTATGACATATGAGGATTCTTCTCTCTCCCCATGCCCTGCTCCATCCTATCTGTCCATTCCCAAGAACCTTTAGAATGTCACAGCCTCCTTATTGCCATGAACACAAAAATTGACAATACATTTAAATAGTGTACCATCATAAGTGTAATTGCAATTTGTTGTAATTTCTGCTTAAATTCCTCCCTGACACAGTTGATTTATTTTTCAAATCAGTGCATCTGGAGTGTATACTGTGTCACATTATGGGCCTTTGATATAGAACCTTTGTTTTATAACAGGGGGAATAATTAGCTTTTGGATAAGCCTGAGTTGTGATGTCAGACTCTATCCATGGTGCTGAAAGAAGTAATTAGCGTTGAGCTAATGAAGGCACTCAGCCAGGCTCTGCCACCCTACTAATTTGTCTCTTTGGGATTTTAGTAAAATTAAAAATGATGTAAGCATAAAAACTGGGGTGGGGAGAGGATTTTTCTAGCAAGAAATAAGGAAATTGTTGATAGGCTTTTGCAGAGACCCCTGAGGAAGCTGATGCAAGGGGGGAAATTTGCCTACCCAGTAGTTTGTTTTCATGCAAGCTTCATTTCCCTTAGTGCCAAGGATGGAATTGTTTAGGCATTTTAAAAAATAATTAATTATTTTCTTATTGTTTTCTGTCTCCTGATTTCTGGAGCACTCTCAGAATTATCAACTAGCTGAAATTCATGTATTCCAATACTTTGTCAGTGCCCTATTTAATGTTATTTTATATGGAGCTCTCTAGATGGCACATTGGATAGAACCCCACACTCAGGGATGCTTGGTTCAAACCTGGTCTTAGAAATGTACAAGCTAGTTTTGTGATCCTGGACATGTCACTTAACATTTCTCTTCTTCTCTGCTTCAACTTCATCATCTGAAAAATGGGGATGATAATGGTACCTACCTCACAGGGTTATTTTGAAGACAAAATGAAATATTTGAAAAGTCTTTTGCACACCTTGAGGTGCTGTATAAATTCTGTAACTTTTTTTTATCCACCTCCTAATGGGCACATATCAAAAATATTTTTATTTTACATTTACATATATGACAGATATCTAGCAATGATAAATCACATAGAAGAAATGTTGGACTGAGTAAGGTGAGCTAGGGTTCTAAACTTAAGTTTGTTACTAAATAGTTCAGTGAACTTTGCCAAGTCATCTGCCTACTATGGGCTTCAATTTCTTCATGTTTAAAAATAAAGGACTGTGACTTAATCATCTTAGAAGTGACTTTCAGTTTTAATAGTCTAGGTTCCAAGGCAATTTTCAACAATAACATTGCATCTTTCACACTCCAACCTTCCATATTCTAAGGTCTCTTTTAGTTCTAATATTCCATATTCTATGTTTTAACATTCTATGTTTCAAGTCTATTCTATTTCTGACATTTATAAGACCATATAATAGTAGATGACCTTACAAATAATTTAATCTAGTTACTTAAAAGAATAAACATTTCACAACATTCAAATGATACTCAGGTTATATGTTTATGTTCTGCTCTACCAATCTATGAACCAATATTTATTTTCAATACTTACATCCTAGATTCTATGTTCTCACAACATTTAATATTCTATGATATAAATGAGAAGGCATAAGTTCATTTTTAAGACCATGAAATTATTGATGCGTGACCCACCTATCACAGATTATTTAACTTTTTAATGGTAAATGTTCAATCTACTTTGTGAAATTTTGTTCTAAATGTGAGTCCTCAATTTTTTCACTTTATTGAACCCATGTTTGTAGAACAACCAATAGCACATACAAGTATTTGAAAGTGAATTTGGGAAGCATTTAGACTCAGCTTTAAACAGAATCATCACTAGTTGGTTATTCTTTACTGCTATTAGGCTAGAAAATAGCAGTGAGGTATACAACAGTAATCATGAAACTGGGATGCTGGGGGAAAAAATAATCACTTTAAATTGACCTTCATGAATAACGAGTGAGGTTCCATTTCACCTCATTTCTGTTCATTTTAAAACCAGCATTAGCTTTTCTGGCACATAATTTTTCATTGTTTGCTGAACACAGCTCGATTAGAATGATTCATTGTCTTTAGTATTAGTGATTATGGTCCATTTCAATTACAAGATGTGTTATACAGTTTGTTGTATTACTTTCTGTGTTCCTGTTGTTTTCCTCTCAGGGCAAGAGTATCATGCAGTGCAGGAAGGGTTCTGGGGGATGGGAGAGAGCTTCCAAATGTATGGATAATTCCTAAGCAAAATGGGTTGATATGGACAGATACTTTTCAAAATGTCCACTTTTGAACACATTGTGGGAAGATAGTGGCATATAAAGACATTGAGTAGCAATTCAGAATTCACACTAACTCTAATAAAGCTAAAAAAGAAAAAGAAAAAGAAAATCAAAGGTAATAATCTATAAACTTCTCTGTCCAGTCCAGGACTGAGAAAGTCCTGAATAAAGACAAGTTAGGGTGGGTGGAAAGAATAGTGAAAAACAGTTGGTCATAATAGAGAATATACAACTGGATGCAGACAGAAGACCCTGGAAGGAGACCAGTCTTGAACAATATCCAACTCAAGGGAAACCCAGAGTCCTTCTTGCAGTAAAAGATAGTCTCAGAAAAGTACTGAGAACAAAGAAACTCCAAAGCTGCCATAGGAGACAGACCTGGATCAGTATCTAGAACCAGGCAGCCTTCATCCCTGGATACAGAAGGAAGCAGGTTCAGAGCAATATCCAGTAAGGAGGAGCCCTGGAACTCCAGAAGAAGATAGGTTCAGAGCAGAATCCATCCAGCCTGTGTCCCACTCTGCATTCAGGAAGGCTTGGCCCAACCAAGCATCGAGGCAGCCTAACCTTGATTCACATCATTAGACTAGGAAACCCATTACATACAAGACAAATCAGGGTTGACCACACCATCCAGGAGTATGAGGGTGGAATGTGACCCAAGCACATACCCTCAATGTGAAAACTTAGGGGAAAATTTGAGTACATAGAAGAACCCTCTGAACACAATGAAGAAATATGTTGAACTGAGAAATGTCAAAATGGTCAACCCAGAATAACAATAACTACATAAGTCTAAATAGAGCCTCATGAAAAATAATAGGCTGTTCATAAGGAATAAAAAGTACTTGAAAGAAATGAAACAAAAATACAAAATATAACAGCCAGGGAGAAAAGAATGATAAACAGACTGTGGTAAAACCTGCCCTAAAATTGAAATTCCAGAAAATTATAATGGAACAGATTCCTTAGAACTAAAGTACAAGCAAAAAAGAAAGAGAATCTAATTATCACCTCCTGAATGATACTCTGAAACAAACAAACAAACAAACAAAAAACCTAATAATATCAAAGACAAAATCTAGAGGTTCCAGGCCAAAGGGAAAAAAAAAACTGTAAATATATGGAGAGTGCAAATACCAAGGAGCCAGTATCAAAAAAATGCAAGATATGGAAGCTTCCATTTCAAAGGACAGAAGAGATTGAAATATGATATGCCAAAAGGTAAAAGGTAAAGGATTACAACAGAAATACCATATTCAGCAGAACTGAATTTAAGACTATAAGGGTAGGGAGAATAAACATTTAATGAAATATATTATTTCCAAATATTCTTCATGAAAAAGCTAGATCTGAGTAGTTATTTTTTTAAATGGAAATACAATATCCAATAATAACACTGAAAGGTAAATGTATTTGATAATTTGGAAGAGATTATGTGAGGATAAATTGTATATATGCAATAGGGGGAAAAGAAACAAAATGTCCTCAAAACCCTGAAATTTACAATGGTTATAGAGAAAGTTAGATAAAACTGAGTGCTTTGGGTGATTTTCATATGTTTTGATGTTCTTTGGAGAAGATAGAAATGGAAAAGATGGGAGACTATACTAGGAAAGAAGGGAGAAGGAAAGGGAGAGATCACACTATTTCACACAATAGGGTGGATATGGCAAGTATTCATATATGGAAGAAATGGAAGAGGAACCATTAATTCTGAGTCTCACTCTCTTCTTAATCATACACCTCCTGAATGTTGAACATACTCACTATTGAAGGGAGGGAGGGAGGGAAGGAGAGAGAGAGAGAGAGAGAGAGAGAGAGAGAGAGAGAGAGAGAGAGAATGGTGTATAAAATATATCAACTCTATCAGGGAAATAGAGATAGGGAGGTTTTAGAGGAAGGGTAGGATAAGTAAAAGAATAGTTACAACCAAAATGAATTACAATGTTAGAAGTGCAAACATTAAAATGAAAGGAGGAAAGAGTGAAAAGATCTGTGATCAGGAGTGGGAAAAGTTTGAGAAAAGGAGCAATAGAGAAGAAATTGTTTCATTTATAGACCACAAGTGTAGACAAATTCATGTTTTAGCACTTCCTTTGTACACAGGGGACAGGATCAGGGCAAAGGGAGGAAAAAAAAACAGTACAAGAAGAGAATCTGAGGGGAAAATACAATCAACAATTGTAACCATAACTGTGAGTGGGAACACTTCAATCATAAAATGGTACTGGACAGCAGAATGGTTTAAAAACTGCAACCTAACATTTTGTCATTTATAAGAAACACACTGGAAACATCTAGATTCACAAAAACTTAAAATAAGTAATTGGAGTAAAGTCTTCAGATGAACTTCAGAAATCATGATTCTGGACTGGGATACAATAAATATAGCTACAACAAAATGATATGAACAGTGGAGAAACTATATTTTCCTAAGTTCATCAAAGGTAATGAATAAAATGAACACTATTCACAGACACACCCCCCCCCCACAAAACAACATTGAATTTAAATAAAGTTAAAACTTAATTGAATTCTAGGAAGAAATAGACAAAAATAGACAAAAATATGTAGTAAAATAATATACCCCTTTCCATTCTAGTTAAATCTAACTAAACATAAATAAGAAAAAAAAGTTAAGGACCTAGATAGAACATTAGAAAAATTATACATTAATCTTTGGTGATGAATAGGAAAAGAAAAAATGTGAAAAAATAAAGTTTACATAATTTCAATATATACATATCACTTTTTATAAAATGGACACCTATTAGTATTCAGAAAGCAAGACATACTTGTTTCCTTTGTTTATCACAATGCAATGGCAATTACATTCAACAAATGCCTTTAGATAAATGATGTAAAATTATTTGGAGAATTAAATAATAATTCTAAAGAATGTGTGGGTCAAAAACCAAATCCTGTAAAAATAGAAAAGATAATGAAAATATATTTAACAATTAGCATATTAAAGCACATGGAATGTAGTCCAAAGAGCCCTCAGAGGAAAATGTATACCTCTAAATACTTTTAGCTATAAAAGATAAAAATAACAAACCAATGTATTGGATTCTCAACAAAACAAATAAAAAGCTAGGAAAAGAACAAATCAAAAAGCCAAAACTAAACACCAAAGTAACAATTTTGAAAATTAAATGACAAATTAAAATTGACAGAATAAGCATAGAATTGATTATTAAAACCAATAATTGCTTTAAAAAAACTCTAAAATGGGCATGTTAATCAGATTTTTTAATACAGGAAAACCAAAGTATTCATAACAGAAAGGAAAAAAAGAGAACTTTTTAAACAATTGGGTGACAAATGATAATTAAAGGGGAAGTAAAGGAAAATATCAGAAACAATTTTGCCTAATTATATGCCAAAATATTTCCAATTTGGATGAAATAGTTGAATACTTATTAAATTATAAAATACTCAAATTAGCATAAAATGATATTTTAATAACAACATTAGATAAGTAAATTGAACAAGCTATACATCAACTCTCCCCACTTCCAAACAAACTAAAACTCAAGGACCAGATGGTTTTAGAAGTGCCTTCTACAAACATTCAAAGAATATTTAATTCCAATATCACATATTCTGTTAGCAACAATAAAGAAGAAAGGTACTTTTCTTTTTTCCCCCACTTAATATTATTTTATTTTTTCCAATTATATGTAATGATAGTTTTCAACATTCACTTTTATGAAATTTTGATTTCCAAGTTTTTCTCCCTCCCTCCTTCCTTACCTTCCTCACCAAGACAGCAAGAAATCTGATATAGGTTATACATATACAATTATATTAAATATGTCCACAATATTCATGTTGTGAAAGAAGAATCAGAACAAAAGGGGAAAACCACAAGAAAGGAAAAAGAAAAAACAAAAAAGTGAAAATAGTATACTTGGACCTGCATTCAGACTCCATAGTTCTTTGTCTTGATGTGAATAGCATTTTTCATCTTGAGTCTTTTAGAATTGTCCTGGATCATTGTATTTCTGAGAAGAGATAAGTCTATCATTGTTCATCATCACACAGTGTAGCTATTACTGTGTACAATGTTCTCTTGGTTCTGCTCTCTTCACTCAGCATCATTTCATGTAAGTCTTTCCAGCCTTTTCTGAAGTCTGCCTGCTCATAATTTCTTATAGCACAATAGTATTCCATTACATTCATATACCACAACTTGTTCAGCCATTTTCAAATTCATGGTAATCCCCTCAATTTCCAATTATTTGCCACTACCAAAAAAAAGAGTTGCTATAAATATTTTTGTACATGTGGTTCTTTTTTTCCTTTTTTAATGATCTCTTTGGGACACAGACCTAGTTGTGGTATTGATGGATCAAAGGATATTCACAGTTTTCTAACCCTTTGGGCACAGTTACCAACTGTTCTCCAGAATGGTTGGATCAGTTCACAACTCCACCAACAATGGATTAGTGTTCCAATTTTCCCACATCTTCTCCAAAATTTATCATTTTTAAAAAGACACTTTTTAAATCTCATTCTATGATACTAGTATTTTTGGGTACCTAAAATACATTAAAATTATTATATAGCTTGATCATCATGGTTAGATGCCAGAATGGTTTGATATAAATAAAATGAGAAATATAATAGGCTATAGTAATAACAAAACTGAATTATATTAATAAATGCTAAAAAAGAGACTTTTAACAAGATTCAACACTTTTTCCCTTTTTAAAAACAGCACTAGAATACATTTCCTTAATGTTACAGGTAGTAGCTCTCTAAGACCCAAAGAAAATATAATATGCAATAGAGTAATGTTAGAGGTGTTTCTAGTAAGATGAGGGGTAAAACAAAAATGCTCATTCTCATCACTACTATTTAATATAGTATTAGAAATGTAAGCTATAGCAATAAGAGAAGAAAAAGTAACCAAGAAAATAAACATAACCAAAAAGGAAATGCTAACACTTTTTTTCTGATATGATAATCTACATAAAGTATTCTAAGAATCAACTAGAATTAATTAAAACAATAAATTTAATAAATTTTCAGGACAACATAAGACATTAGATTTCTTATATATCTCCTACAAAACCTAGGAGGAAAGATGGAAAGAGATATTCCATTCAAAATATTCAGAGAAGGCAAAAAATTTGGGAAGCTCTCTCTTAAGATAGAGACAGAATCTATATCAATGCACCTCAAAAACACTATAGAAATAAATGCAGGCCAAATTAATTGAATAAATATTAATAATATACTAGTACCAATGCCATACATTAATACACACCAATTTGATAAAAAAGTGATTCTATTATCCAAATTATTCTACTTACTCAGTGTCATACAAATTAACTACCAGAAGATTGATTTATGGAGGTAGAAAAATATAATAAAAATCAACTAGAGAAATAAAAGGTCAAGAATCTTCAGGGAAATAATGGGGGGGAGTGATAAGGAAGGGAGTTTTCAGTACTAGATGTCAAACTATATTACAAAGTAGTAGTCATCCAAACTTTTCTAAAATTCATTAAAAACTCATTCAAAAATAGAGAAGCTGATTGGTGGGATAGATTAGGTATAGTACATAAAGGCACTATTAAATGCAGTAATAATTTTAATAAGCTGAAAGACCCCAGTTACTGAGGTGACCATTTGAAAAAAATTGGGAAAACTGAAAAGCATTTTTTCCAGAAATTCAATATAGACTACCATCTCACATTATGTACCAAGAGAAACTCTGAAAGAATACATGACTTAGTTATAAAATAAGATATTATAAACAGAGCAATAATGAAAAAAATACCTTTTAAATCTATTGATAGAACAGTTCCTGACCAAACCAGAGGTAAAGAAGATCATGGAAGGTAAAGGGGAAATTTTTTGACTATATAAATTTTTAAAAAGTTTTCGCATAAACAAAACCAATGCATCAAAATTAGAAAGGGAAGAAGTAATTAACCCTCAGTTTTTCCTGGTAAATAATATAAATATTTCATTTTTCACTGACATAGTACTATATTATGTGTGTGTGTGTGTGTGTGTGTATATCAACTCTATATCTTATCAATCAATCATCAGTGGTATACATTAAATTGTGAGTTTTAGCAGACAATGACAATATCTACAATCTCAAGCTCAGTGCTTTTGAGATATGTTGCTTGAGAAAAGTTGATTCTTGGTAATATTTTGAAGATCTTGACTTTGAGTGATGTAAAAAAGATTCATGAAATATTAGATTTGGAAGGCACTTTAGAGCAGTGCTTCTTTTTTTTCTTTTTAGTAACTCTTTATTTTTAAAAATTATTTTTAATTAATTTATTTTTATTTATCAACAATCACTTCTATAAGCTTTTGAGTTTTAAATTTTTCTCCCCCTCCCTCCCCATCTCTCTCCCTAAGACAGTGTGCAATCTGATATAAGCTCTACATATACATTCCTATTAAACATATTTTCACATTAGTAATATTGTAAGGAAGAATTAGAACCAATACAAGGAACCACAAGAAAGAGGAAACAAAATGGAAGGAAAAAAGAGAGCAAATAGTATGCTTCAATCTGCATTCAAACTCCATGGTTCTTTCTTTGGATATGGATTGCATTTTCCATCATGAGACCTTTGGAGATGTCTTAGATCTTTGGATTGCTGAGAAGGGCTAGGTCTATTAAAGTCAGTCATCACACAATGTGGCTTTTACTGTGTACAACATTGTCCTTGTTTTGCTCACTTCACTCAACATCAGTCCATATGAGTCTTTCCAGGTTTTTATGAAGTCTGCTTACTCATCATTTCTTATAGCACAATAGTGTTCCATTACATTCGTATACCACTTGTATATGTTTGTTTAGCCATTCCCCAATTGATGGGCATCCCCTCAATTTCCAATTCTTTGCCACCACAAAAAGAGCTACTATAAATATTTTTGTACATGTGGGTCCTATTCCCATTTTTATGATCTCTTTGGGATACAGCCCTAGAAATGCTATTGCTGAGTCAAAGGGTATGCATATTATTATAGCCCTTTGGGCATAGTTCCAAATTGCTCTCCAAAATGGTCGGATTTGAAAACTCCACCAACAATGCATTTCTTAGAACACCACTTCTTAAACTGTGGGTTGAAACCCTATGTGGGGTTGCATAACTGAATGTGGGGGTTGCAAAAAAAATTTGGCTATAGTAAAAGGTTTCTGAATGGTTAATGACCAAAATTAATTCAAAATCAAATGTGTAATGAATCCAAGATGTTTCTGGCAGTGTTTGCCCGTATTGCATCATGCAACTTCACTGTGGTTCTGAACACTTTGCACTGCCCATGGTGTCACACCATACAACCCCAACAAATGCTGCCAGGAACACCTAGGTGCAGATTCAAGACTATTGTATGTTATGAATTACAGTGTTTTCTCTACACATAAAAAATTGTTAAATTAATTTTGGCTTGGGATTAGGATAGAATTTCCAACAGTTTCTGAAATGGCCCTAAATGTACACCTGCCCTTTTGTGCTATGTATTTAGGCAAAGCAGCATTTTCAGCATTGACAATTGTAAAATCAAAATATTGATCAACTCTGAGAAACATTGAAGATACTCTATATCCTGTGGTATCAAATATTCTGCTGTGATTTAATTCTTTATGTAAAAATAAATAAGCACATCTATCTTATTATTGTGCAAATTTGCTTTCATCTTTAATAAATGGTAACATTATATGTATACCTAAATTATTTTAAAAGAAATTTCTTTATGATATATTATCAGTAAATGACCTATATACCCATTGTCACATAAAAGTTTCTCAGGGGAAAACGGTTTGTGAGTGGAAAAAGTTTAAGAAGCACTGCTTTAGAATATGGAATATCGAAGTGCAAAGGATGTTAGACCTGGAAAGACCTTAGAGACTTCATAGGCATTTCCCAGTTGAAGAAATTTAAATACATATGGGAAAATTTTTAAAGTCACATAATGAGTTAGTGGCAGGGCTAGACCTTGAACAATGGTTAGGACTACAGATAGGCAAGGCTGTAATCTGTTTAAACTTAACATTGTAAGGGAGTTGGTAAAGGAGGGGTATTTTATTTATTTTTTGCAAGGCAATTGGGGTTAAGTGACTTGCCCAGGGTCACACAGCTAGTAAGTGTCAAGTATCTGGTCTGAGACCGGATTTGAACTTAGGTCCTCCTGACTTCAGGGCCGGTGTTCTACCCACTGCACAACCTAGCTGCCCCAAGGAAGGATATTTTAAATGCTTTTAATGACAGAAAATTCTGGTCTCCCTAGCATTTACAATTTTGTTCTGTGATAACTCATTGTATAGTGATGAATGGTAAAAGTTATCAATGAATCAGATGGAGTTTAATTTTTAAATTTTGCTTATAGGACATAAATGTCATGGCCTGGATTTGCCCACTTCCTCTCAGGCCAACCCTTTTTCCATCAGACCAAATAGTCACACACACACACACACACACACACACACACCCTTGTGCACATGTACATGCATGTATATGTGATTGTGTATGTGTGTGTGTGTGAATGTGTGGCCAAATATAACTCCATTAAAAATATTTTTACTTTTTGAAAGAATTAGTACTTTTCTTCTTTTACTTGGATTGTCTCTTCATTCTATGCTCTCAGGTGGATTAGAAATACTGAAATATCACAAGAAAGGTTGTTCCTATTATATTTTTAACCTAGATGGTATGGATATATAAAGGAAAGCTCAGGAGATGACTTGTTCTAATAAGATTTAAACTTGAGGTTAGCACACTGAAAGGTTAGGAGAAGGTTGGTACAAGCTTCTGAACTTTTAGGGCTCATCAGGACTGAACTCTATTCCTTTTGTGCCATATTGACCACTGAGTAGCCGCAGCTATAAAAATCAGATACAAGCAACTCAAGGTGTTCTACAGTTTCTTGAATCTACTAGATCTGAAATCATCTATGACCTAGTTATATTCAAAAGTCTTACACATGCAGACTTCTGTACCTGTCTGGGTGCCCTGGAGCTATAGGTAGATTGTAGATGTATAGGCCCCATTCCCAAATCCTTTTCCCTATCAGCCATTTCCAATGCCTGAAATTGCCACCACTGTTATCACTGCTGAAGGGCATAACAACAACAGCAACACAACAACAGTGACAGCATTAATATGATATCTACTATGTGCCAGGCACTATACTAAGTCTTTTAAAATATTATTTCATTCGATCCTCATAGCAACCCCACAAGGTAGGTGCTATTATTATCTCCACTTTTACAGATGAGGAAACTGAATTATTCAGAGATTAAATGACTTGGTCAGGGATGCTCAGCTAGTGTGTGAGATGGGGTTTAAATTCAGGTATTCCTAATTCTAGGACTAGCACTCTATCCATTGTTCTACCTTTCTGACTTCAAAAAATATTATTTGGGAGACGTAATTCATTATTGAATTGAATTCTATATTTTTGTGATACTGGTTTCACTCTGTTCTCCTACCTATCTGACTGCTCCTTCTATTTCTTCTTTGCTGGATCCTCCTCCAGATTATACTTGCTAACTTTAGGTGTTCCACAGTGTTTTATCCTGGGATATATTTTCTTCCTCAATATGACCTCACTTGATCATTTTATCAGCTCCTATGTATTTAATTATCATCTCTATGCTGATGATTCTCAAAATATCTTTTCTCTCCCAATCAGTCTTGCATCTCCAATTGTTGTTCACTCACCTCAAACAGGATGTCCAGTAGACATCTTAAATACATTATATTCAAAACAGAATTTATTGTTTTTTTTTCTTTAAGTTCTCCTCCCCTTACTTTCCTATAAGTAGAGACCAAAAGTGTCCTCCCAGTCCCTTAGGCTTGAAAACTAGGAGTCATTCTGGATTCCTCACTCTCTCTCACACCTTATATACAAGGTCTGTCAATTTCACTTTTGTAACATCTCTTAAAAATGTCCCTCTCAACTTCCAGGAGCCAAAATGGAGGAGTAGCAGTAAATAGCTATTCCTTCCCCATATTCACCTTCAAATAACAAAAGAACCATAAAATAGCACCCCAGAACAAATTCTGGAACAGCAGAGTCAACAGAAAGATGGGGTGGAGCAGTCTTTTAGTCCAGGAGACTTGGAGGATCGACACAAAAGGTCCATATCACTTGGATAAAAAGGGTGTGCAAAGCATCCCAGCAAACCCACCTTAGGAAACTAGTGGGAGATCCTAAGCACCTGAGTAGTGAAGCAGGCAAAAGCCAGCACCACGACCCTTCATGTGCCTTAGGACAACCACAGGAACCCACAGACTCCAGCTCAGAAAACCACCATAGCTTCAGCACAGCCCAGGGCAAGCAGGGGACCTCCAGTGGTCAGACCTCAACTAGCTTCAGCACAGCCCTGAGCTGGCAGGTGTCCTCCAGAGGCCATACCTCCACTTGCTTCAGCACAGCCCAGGGCAGTTGGGCATCCTCTAGCTACTGAGCCTCCAGGTGCTTCAGTGTAGCCCAGGGCAAACAGGCATCCTCCAGGGGCCAGAACTCTACATGCTTCAGTGTAGCCCTGGGGAAATGTAGAAAATCCCCACCTGGCCTCAGCACATGTCAGACACCACCACTACAATTCCAGCACAGCACTAGGTCAACTGCTAGACCCCTACTGCCTCCAGCTGCCAGCACTTGAGGTCTCAGTGCACAAAGCCAGTGACCCCTTGCCCCCAGCACAAGAAGCTAAGGACAGTGCCCTCTGTGCTCCAACAGGAGAGCTCAACTTTAAAAGCTAGGAAATGGGCAAAAACATGAGCAAGAAGCAAAAGTGAAACTTGACCATAGAGAGCTTCTATGGTGACAGGGAAGATCAAAACAGAAACTCAAAGGAGAACAGCATTGTCAATATATGTTCAATCAAAACCTCAAAAGGGAATATGAATTGGTTTCAAGCCCAAAAAGCCTTCTTGGAACAGCAAAAGAAGGATTTTAAAAGTGAAAAATAAAAGAGAAGTATAAGAAAAACTGGGGAAAGAAATGAAAGTATTCAAGAAAGAGTCAACAGTTGGAAAAGGAAGGACAAAAATGCACTGAAGAAAACAACTTAAAAAGGAGAATTAGCCAAATGGAAAAGGAGATACAAAAGCTCACTGAAGAAAATAATTCCTCAAAATTCGAATTGGATAAGTGGAAGCTAATGATTCTATGAGACATCAAGAATCCTCAAACAAAATCAAAGGAACGAAAAAAAAAAAGAAAATGTGAAGTACCTCACTGAAAAAAAAAAACTGACATGGAAAATACATCCAGGAGAAATAATTTAAGATTTATTGTACTGCCTGAAGGCCATGATAAAAAAAGAGCCTGGATAACATCTTTCAAGAAATCATCTAGGAAAACTGCCCTCAAGTCCTAGGACAAGAAGGCAAAATAATCATTGAAAGATTCCACAGATCACCTCCTAAAAGAGATCCCAAAATGAAAATTCCAAGGAATATTATAGCCAAATTCCAAAATTATCAGGTCAACTAGAAAATACTGCAAGTAGCCAGAAAGAAACAATTCAAATATCATGGAACCCAGCCAGGATTACACAGGACTTAGCACTGGAGTGAGAAACTTGTGGCCTCAAGGCCACATGTGGCCCTCTAGGATCCCAAGGATGAATGAATCTTAATTTTACAGAACAAATCTCCAAAAGGATTCAGTCAAAGGGCCATATTTGGCATCCAGGCTGCAGGTTCCCCACCTCTGACTTAGCTGCTTCTACATTAAAACATCAGAGGGCTTGGAATATGATATTCCAGCAGGCAAAGGAGCTTGGATTACAACCAAGAATCAATTACCCAGCAAAACTGATCACAATCTTTCAGGGGAAAAGATGGATATTCAAAGAAATAGGGGACTTTCAATCATTCCTGAGGAAGAAAAAAACAGAGTTGAACAGGAAATTTGATCTTTAAATACAAGACTCAGGAGAAGCATAGAAAGATAAACAGGAAAGAAAAAAAAAACCATGTTATTCAATTAGGTTAAACTGTTTACATCCCCATGCGGGAAGATGATAATTGTAATTCTTGAAAACTGTATCTTATTATGGGATTTAGAAGGGGTATACATAGAAGGTGTGGGTATAATTTGAATTTTGAGATGTGATGATAAAAATAATTAATTAATTTAAGGGTGAAAAAAAAAAAACATTGTCCTGAGAGAAGAGGAAAGGGGGAGGCAGAATACAAGTAAATTACATCACATGAAGAGGTGCAAAGATCTATTAGAGTAGAGGGAAATATGGGAGGAGGGGGCCAAGAATTGATTGAACCTTACTCTCGTTAGGTTTGGCTCAAAGAGGGAGTAACATGCAAATTCATAGATTATAGGTTATAGAAATCTTTCCTACTCTGTAGGGAAGTAAGAGGAGAAAGGGGAAAGAAAAAAGAGGGGTGAATAGAAGGCAGAGAAGAAGGGAGAGAAGAAGTAGTAGGGGAAATGGGAAAGAAAAGGGAGGGTGGGTTATAGAAGGGAAGGGAGATGAAGAGAGTCAGTAGTTAGAAGCAAAACACTGGTGAGGAAGGAAAGGGTGAAATAAGAGAGTAAAGTATAAACAGGGGAAAATAGTATGGAGACAAAGACACAGTTAGTAATCATAACTATGGATGTGAATGGGATGAACTCTCCCATAAAACAGAAGTGGATAGCAGAGTGGATTAAAAACCAGAATACTACAATATGTTGCTTACAAGAAACACATTTGAATCGGAGAAATACACACAGAATAAAGGTGAAAGGTTAGAGCAAAATCTATTATGCTTCAGCTGAAGTTAAAAAAAAATGAAAACCAAGGGTGGAAATCCTGATCTAAGACAAAGCTAAAGCAAAAATAGATCTAATTAAAAGATATAAGGAAAGAAACTACTTGCTAAAAGGTACCATAGTCAAGGAAGTAATATTAATACTAAACATGCATGCACCAAGTGGTGTAGCATCCACATTCTTAGAGGAGAAGTTAAATGAAATACAGAAAGAAATAGATAGCAAAACTATACAAGTGGGGGACCTCAACATCCCTCTTTCTACTAGATAAATCTAACCACAAAATAAACAAGACAGAAGTTAAGTAGGTGAATGGAATTTTAGAAAAGTTAGACATGGTAGAATTGTGGAGAAAATTCAATGGGGATAGAAAATAATATACCTTTTTTTTTTTCTCAGCAGCAAATATCACCTACACAAAAAACTGACCTTGTAGTGGGGCACAAAACCTCACAATAAAATGCATAAAGGCAGAAATATTAAATATATAATTTTCAGATCATGAAGCATTAAATATTACATGCAAAAATGGCCATGGAAATATGGACTAGAAATGAATTGAAAATTAAATAATCTAATCCTAAAGAATGAATGGGTCAAAAAACAAATCATAGAAATAATCAATAAATTCATCAAAGAGAATGATGATAATGACACAACATACCAATCCTTTTGTGATGTAGCCAAAAAGTTCTTAGGCAAAATTTTATAACTCTGTGCTTTCATGAATAAAATAGAGAAAGAGAAGATCAATGAATTGGAAATTGGGGAATTGGGAGGGAAAAAAAAAACTAGAAAAAGGGGGTGGAACCAAGATAGCAGAGTAAAAGCAGTGAATTGCTTGAGTTCTCCTGCAAACCCCTCCAAATACATGTAAAAATGACTCTAAACAAATTCTAGAGCAGCAGAATCCCCCAAAGACAGAGTGAAACAAATTTCCAGCCCAAGATAACCTAGAAGGTCAACAGGAAAGGTCTGTTGTGATGGACTGGGAGAGGAGTGCAGTTCAGTTTGGGCCCACCAGCAAAGATAAGGCCTCACCAAACCCATAGCAGGCCTCAGGGAACTGAATCATGGGGCAGCTGTGGTGGTTTCCAGACTTTCCAACCTACAAAAACCAAAGACAATTTAGAAAGTCAGTGGCAAAGGTCTGTCAGACCTGGATGGGAAACAAGTGTGATCCAGCCCTGGCACTAGCACAGTCCCAGGGAGGCTACCATAGTGGCAGCAGCTTCTGGAGCTCTGGGCCCACAGATTGTTTGGGTATGAAGTGGCTGATCAGAGAGGGATTTCAGGGATCTCTTTTCTGGTGCTGAGGCAGGATTCTCTTGCTTTGGCCTTGCTAGGATCTGGGTCGAAATCCTAGGTGGCAGTCCTAGTGTGAGGAGGAGCACTAGTGTAGCAGAGCTTGTGGCAGTAGTGCAGAGGGAATCCTCCTCACAGTCACAAGGCAGGAAAGAGTGCTTGTGGTCACTCATACACCAGAGTACAGGCCAGGAAAGGAGTAAACATCTCTCCTTTGATCATACACCTTGGAAGAACTGAAAATTTAAAAATCCCTAGAAGTACCTCTGAAAACAGCTACACAAAAACCCCAAAGCTTGGGACAATACAACCTCCACACTGGAAGCAGAGCCCTACCTTAAGAAATAGTTTATAACTCAAGTAATTGACTGGGAAGATGAGCAAACAGCACCAAAAACCACACATTATAGTATCTTACTTTGGTGACAAAGAAGATCATAACATACAACCAGAAGAAGGCAACAAAGTCAAAGTTCCTACATCCAGAGCCTCCAAGAAAAATAAGAATTTGTCACAGACCATGGAAGAGCTCAAAAAGAATTTTGAGAAAGAAATAAGAGAAGTAGAGGAAAAAATGGGAAGAGAAATGAGAGTGAGGCAAGAAAATCATGAAATACAAGTCAACAGCTTGCTAAAGGAGACCCAAAAAATACTGAAGAAAAAAAAAAACACTTTAAAAATATACTAACCCAAATGGCAAAAAAGGCGCAAAAAGCCAATGAGGAGAAGAATGCCTTCAAAAGCAGAATTGTCCAAATGAAAAGGAGTCCCAAAGTTCACTGAAGAAAATAATTCCTTCAAAATTGGAATGGAGCAAATAGAAGCTAATGACTTTATGAGAAACCAAGAAACTATAAAACAAAACCAAAATAATGAAAAAATAGAAGACAATGTGAAATATCCCATTGGAAAAAAAAAACTGACTTGGAAAATAGATCCAGGAGAGATAATTTCAAAATTATTGGACTACCTGAAAGTCATGATCAAAAAAAAAAAAAAAGAACCTAGACATCATTTTTCAAGAAATTATCAAGGAAAATTGCCCTGATATTCTAGAACCAGAGAGTAAAATAGAAAAAGGAGATCACAAATGGAAAATTTCTAGGAATATTATAGCCAAATTCCAGAGTTCCCAGGTCAAGGAGAAAATATTGCAAGCAGCCAGAAAACAACAATTCAAGTATTACGGAAACACTTTCCACATAACACAGGATTTAGCCCCTTCTACATTAAGGGACTGGGGGGCTTGGAATATAATATTCCAGAGGTCAGAGGAGCTAGGATTAAAACTAAGAATCACCTACTCAGCAAAACTAAGTATAATCTTTCAGGGGGAAAATGAGCATTCAGTGAAATAGAGGTCTTTCAAGAATTTTACATGAAAAGAACAGAGCTGAATAGAAAATTTTACTTTCAAATATAGGTCTCAAGAAAAGTATGAAAAAGTAAATAGGAAAGAGAAATCAAAAGAGACTTATTAAAGTTGAACCATTTATATTCCTACATGGAAAGATGATATTTATAAGTAATTAGACCTTTCTCAGTATTAGGGTAGTTGGAGGGAATATGTATACATACATACATACATACATACATATATTATATATATATATATATATATATATAGAGAGAGAGAGAGAGAGAGAGAGAGAGAGGGCACAGGGTGAGTTGAATATGAAGGAATGCTATATAAAAAATAAAATTAAGAGGTGAGAGAATTGAACTGGGAAAAGAAATGCAGAGGTATAATGGGGCAAATTATGTCACATAAAAGAGGCAAGAAAAAACTTTTACAGTACAGAAGAGGGAGGATGGAATGAATGAATCTTAACTTTCATCAAATTTGGATTAAAGAGGGAATAATATACACACTCAATTGGGTACAGAAATGTATCTTACTCTACATGAAAATAGGGGAAAAGGGGATAAGAGACAGGTGGCGGGATGATAGAAGAGAGGGTAGATTTGGTGAAGGGGCAATCAGAAAGAAACACTTTTGAGGAGGGACAGGGTCAAAGGAGAGAATAGAATAAACAGGACAGCAGGATAGGATGGAGGGAATTATAGTTAATTTTTCACAACATGACTACTATGAGAAGGTTTTGCATGACTACATGTATAACCTATATTGAATTGCTTGCCTTCTCAATGAGGGTGGATGAGAAGGGAGCAAAGGAGAGAACTGGAACGCAAAATTTTAAAAATGAATGTTAAAAAATGTTTTTACATCCAACTGGGACATAAGATATACCAGCAATGGGTTATAGAAATCTATCCTGCCCTACAGGAAAATAGAAGAGGAAGGGGATAAGAGAATGGGGGTGTGATAGAAAGGAGGGCAGATTGGGGGGAGGGGTATTCAAAAGTCTTGGGCTGGGAAAGGTGAGAGATAGGGAGAAAATTTGGAACTTAAAACTTTATGGAAGTGAATGTTAAAAACTAAAAATAAATTTAAAAAATAGAAAAAAGAACAAATTAAAAATCCACAGTTAAATAGCAAATTAGAAATTTTGAAAAACAAAGGAAGGATCAATAAAATTGAAATTAAGAAAACTATTAAACTCATAAATAAAACTAAGAACTGGTTTTATGAAAAACAAAATAGATAAAACTGGTTAATTTGATTAGAAAATGAAAGAAGAAAACTGAATTATCATTATCAAAAATGAAAAGGGTGCATTCACCACCAATAAAGAGGAAATTAAAACAATAATTAGGAACTATTATACCCAAATATATGTCACTAAATCTGACAATCTAAGTGAAATGGATAAATAATTACAAAAACATAAATTGCCCAGATTAATGGAAGAGGAAATAAAATACTTAAATAACCCCATTTCAAATAAAGAAATTGAGACTAATTCATATTTTCTTGGATGCTTTGGATGTAGGAGCTTTGAGTTTTTTGTCTTATTCTGAGTGTGTGTTTTGATATTGCTTGTCACCATAGTAATTTTCAATAGAGTTTTTTTTTTCCTGTTGTTAGCTCTTTCCCTCAGCCTATTAGTTGACTTTTAACTCTTTGTTAACTCTGCTTCCAGGGTGGAGGGCACATTGTCCCAAGCTTCAGAGGTTTTATGCAACTCTCTTTAGAGATATTTCTAGGGACCTGTAAGTTTTCATTTATTCCAAGGTGGTAAGATCTAAAGAGAGGTATTTACTCTTCTCCTGGCCTGTGCTGTAGTCTGTGAGTGACCACAAGCACACTTTTCTGCCCTGAAAATATGAAGAGGTTCTCCCTTCCAATGTGGCTTCAAGTTCTGCTATGATAGTGCTTCTCTGTGCCCTGAGACTGCCACCCAGGATTGCAATCCAGATCTGAGTATGGGCAAAGCAACAGAATTCTGCCTCAATGTTAGTAAAAGGACCCCTGTAGTCTCCTTTTGACCAGTTGTTTGACCTCCTTACCATCTGTGGGCTGAGAGCTCCTGAAGCAGCTGCTGCAACTGCCACTGGTGATTCAGTCACTTCCAAGGTCTGCTCCTGGTTTCTTGGGGCCTGATCTGTGCTAGCATGGTCTGCTTTAGACTGCACTCCTCTCTCATCTTGGTGTAACAGACCTTCCCGGCCAAACTTCCATCTTGTCTTGGGCTAAAAATTTGTTTCATTCTTTATTTGTGTGGGTTCTGCTGCTCAAGAATTTGTTTAAAGTTATTTTTTAAAGGTATTTGGAGGGGTTTGGGGGAGAGCTCAGGAAACTCCCTGCCTGTACTCCACCACCTTGGTTCCACCTCCCAGAAAAAGAAACTGAAAAAGCCATCAATGAACTACCTAAAAATAATCTTCAGTACCAGATGAATTTGCAAGTGAATTCTACCAAACATTTTTTCTTTTTTTTACTTTCTTTTTTATTTTTATGTTTTTTATTAATTTATTTTATTTATCAATAATCACTTCCATGTGCTTTTGAGTTTAAATTTTTTCTTCCCCTTCCTCCCCATCACCCTCCTCAAGACAGCACACAATCTGATATAGGTTATACATTTACATTCATATTAAACATATTTTCACATTAGTGATGTTGTAAGTAAAAATTAAAACCAGTAGGAGGAACCATCAGAAAGAGGAAACAAAACTCAACAGAAGAGAAAAAAATAGCAATTCAACTTCCATAGTTCTTTCTTTGGATGTGGATAGCATTTTCCATCACAAGGCCTCTGGAGATGTCTTAGATACTTGTATTGCCAAGAAGGGTTAAGTTTATCAATATTAGTCACTCAACGTGGCTGTTCTTGTGTACAACGTTCTCTTGGTTCTTCTCACTTCACTCAGCATCAGACTATACAAGTCTTTCCAGGTTTTTCTGAAATCTGCCTGCTCATCATTTCTTATAGCACAATAGTATTCCATCACAATTAAGTACTACAACCTATTCAGCCATTCCCCAATTGATGGACATCCTTTCAATTTCCAATTCTTTGCCACCACAAAAAGAGCTGCTATGAATATTTTTGTACATGTGGGTCCTTTTCTCATTTGTGTGATCTCTTTGGGATATAGCCCTAGAAGTACTATTGCTGGGTCAATGGGTATGCACCTTTTTATAGCCCTTTGGGCATAGTTCCAAATTGCTCTCCAAAATGGTTAGATCATTTCACAACTCCACCAACAATGCATTAGTGTTCCAATTTTCCCACATCTTCTTCAACATTTATCATTTTCTTGTTTTGTCATGTTGACCAATCTGATATGTATGATGTGGTACCTCAGAGTTGTTTTGATTTTCATTTCTCTAATCAATAGTGATTTAGAGCATTTTTTCATATGACTATAGATGGCTTTAATTTCTTTATCTGACGACTGTCTGTTCATATCCTTTGACCATTTATCAATTGGGGAATGGCTTGTATTCTTATAAATTTGACTTAATTCTCTATATATTTGAGAAATGAGACCCTTATCAGAGAGACTGCTTGTTCATTATTTCAAGTAGTTTTTTACTTGATTCTCTGGGATTCTCTAAGTATAGTATCATGTCATCTGCAAAGAGTGATAGCTTTGTTTCTTCTTTACCTATTCTAATACCTTCAATGTCTTTTTCTTCTCTTATTGCTAAAGCTAACATTTCCAGTACGATGTTGAATAACAGTGGTGATAATGGACATCCTTGTTTCACCCCCGATCTTATTGGAAATGCTTCTACCTTGTCTGCATTACATATTATGCTTGCTGAAGGTTTTAGATAGATGCTATTTATTATTTTAAATAAGACTCCATTTATACTTATGCTCTCTAGTGTTTTTAATAGGAATGGGTATTGTATTTTGTCAAAAGCTTTTTCTGCATCTATTGAGATGATCATGTGTCTACCAAACATTTAAAGAACAGTTAATTCTAATGCAATATAATCTATTTGTAAAAATAGGTAGAGGAGTCCTGCAAAATTCTTTTTAATGATACAAACATGGTGCTGAAACATAAAGCAGGAAGAGCCAAAATAGAGAGAGAAAATTATAAACCAATTTCCCTAATGAATACTGAGGCAAAAATTTTAAATAGATTATTAGCAAGGAGATTTCAGCAACTTATCACAAGCATAATACATTATGACCAGGTGGGTTTTGTACTAGGAAGGAAGGGTTGGTTCAGTATTGGGAGAACTATCAGCGTAAGTTAACAAAGCAATAACAAAATTATCAAAAATCATATGATCTCAATAAATGCAGAAAAAAGTTTTTGACAGAAATATAGCACCCATTCCTGTTGAAAAAAACAAAACAAAACAAAACCCTAGAGGGCATAGGAATTAATGGAGTTTTTCTGAATGTGATATGTAGCATCTATTTAAAACCATCAGCAAGCATTATACCTAATAGGGATAATATGGAAGCATTCCCAATAAGATCGGGGTGAAATAAGGATGTCCATTATCATCAGTGTTATTCAATATTGAACTAGAAAAGTTAGCTTTATCAATAAGAGAAGAAAAAAGTGAAGGAGTTAGAACAGGCAATGAAGAAACAAAGCTATCACACTTTGCAAATGATATAATGGTATACTAAGAAAATCCTCAAGAATCTATAAAAAAAAACTTCTTGAAATAATTAACAACTTTAGTTCAGTTGCAGGATATTAAATAGGGCCACATAAATCATTAACATTTCAATATATTAACAAAGCCTAACAGCAAGAGATAGAGAATTTCTATTTAAAGTTACTGTAGATATTATAAAATATTTGGGCGTCTACCTGCCAAGACAAACCCAGAACCATATGAATACAACTATAAAACACTTTTCACACACATAAAGTCAGAACTAAATAATTGGAAAAATATCAGTTACTCATGGGTAGGCTGAGCTAATATAATAAAAATGAAAATTCTACCTAAATTAATTTAGTTATGTACTACTGTACTGATCAAACTACCAAAAATTATTTCTTTCAAGCTCTTTTTTTATCATGGCTTTCAGGTAGTTCAAGAATTCTTTTTTTTTTTTGCAAAAATATTTTTATTAATAAATTTGTTTATTTTTAGTTTTCAACATTTACTTCCACAAGATTTTGAGTTCCAAATTTTCACCCCATCTCACCCCTCCCCCACCCCAAGGTGGCATGCATTCTGAATACCCCTTCCCTAGTCTGCCCTCCCTTCTATCTCTCCCCCCCCCTTCTCTTATCCCCTTCCCCTTCTATTTTCCCATATGGCAGAGTAGATTTGTCTACCCCATGTCCTGTATTTCTTCTTTCCCAGTTGCATGTGAAAACATTTTTTTTAAACGTATGTTTTTAAAACTTTAGGTTCCAAATTTTCTCCCTTCCTCCCTCCCCACTCACCCCCATTGATAAGGCAAGCAGCTCAATAGAGGTTATACATGTGCAGTTATGCAAAACACTTCCATTGTAGATGTGCTGTAAAAAACTAACTTTATCTCCCTTAATGCAATATCCCACACCCCTATTTATTCTATTCTTTCTTTTCACCCTGTCCCTCCTCAGAAGTATTTGCTTCTGGTCACCCCCTTTCCCAATCTGCATTCCTCTCTATCATCCCCCTACTCTATTGTTCTCTTCCCACCCTTTTTCCTGTAGGGTAAAACAGATTTCCATACCCAACTGAGTGTGTAGGTTATTCCCTCCTTAAGTCAAATCCTATGAGAACAAGATTCACTTATTCCCTCTTACCTTCCCCTGTTTTCCCTCCACTGTAAGAGCCTTTTCTTTCCTGCTTTTTTTTGTGAGACAATTTACCCCATTCTACCTCTCCCTTTTTCCTTCTCCTAGTATAATCCTCTCTCACCCCTTAATTTTATTCTCCAGATAAGACTCCTTCACCTTCAACTCACCCTCTGCCCTCTATCTATCTATACATACATATAATTTTTTTCCCTCCAACTACCCTAATACTGACAAAGGTCTCATGAGTTACAAATACCATCTTTCCATGAAGGAATGTAAATAGTTCAACCTTAATAAGTCTCTTATGATTTCTCTTTCTTATTTACCTCTTCATGTTCCACTTGAGTCTTGTATTTGAAAGTCAAATTTTCTATTCAGCTCTGGTCTTTTCATCAAGAATACTTGAAAGTCCTCTATTTCACTGAATGACCATTTTTTCCTCTGAAGGATTATACTCAGTTTTACTGGGTAAGTGATTCTTGGTTGTAACCCTATCTCCTTTGTCCTCCAGAATATTATATTCCCTGCCATGCACTCCCTTAATATAGAAGCTACTAAATCTTTTGTTATCCTGATTGTGTTTCCACAATACTTGAATTGTTTCTTTCTGGCTGCTTGTAATATTTTCTCCTTGACCTGGGAACTCTGAAATTTGGCTACAATATTCCTAAGAGTTTTCCTTTGGGGATCTCTTTCAGGAGGAGATCAGTGGATTCTTTCTATTTCTATTTTGCTCTCTGATTCTAAAATATCAAGGTAGTTTTCCTTGATCATTTCTTGAAAGATGATGTCTAGGTTCTTTTTTTGATCATGGCTTTCAGATAGCCCAATAATTTTTAAATTCTCTCTACTGGATCTATTTTCCAGGTCAGTTGTTTTTCCAATGAGATATTTCACATTGTTTTTTAATTTTTATTTCTTTTGGATTCCTTTTACAGTGTCTTGATTTCTCATAAAGTCACTAGCTTTCAATTCCTTTATTCTAATTTTTAAGGAAGTATTTTCTTCAGTAATCTTTTGTACTTTCTTTTCCATTTGGCCAATTGTGCTTTTTAGGGCATTCTTCTCTTCATTGGCTTTTTGGACCTCTTTTGCCATTTGGGTTAGGCTATTTTTTAAGGTGTTATTTTCTTCAGTATTTTTTTGGGTCTCCTTTAGCAAACTGTTGACTTGTTTTTCATGATTTTCTTGCATCACTCTCATTTCTCTTCCCGGTTTTTCCTCTACTTCTTATTTGCCTCTCAAAATGCCTTTTGAGCTCTTCCAAGGACTGGGACTGATTCATGTATTTCTTGGAGTCTTTGGATGTAGGAGCCATGACTTTGTTGTCTTCTTGTGGTTTTATGTTTTGATCTTCTTTGTCACCAAAGTAAGATAATATAGTCTGACTCTTTTTACACTGTTTACTCATGGTCCTGGCCAGTTACTTGAGTTTTAAACTCTTTGTTAAAGTAAGAGTCTGTTTCCAATGTGAAGAAAGTACTGTCCCAAGCTTTGGGGGTTTGTACAGCTGTTTCCAGAGATACTTCTAGAAGCCTGTAAATTTTCAGTTCTTCCAAGGTGGTATGATAAGGGGCGAGGTATTTCCTCTTCATTACCACAACAAGCTCCACCACACCAGCACTCCTCCTCACCCCAGGACCTCCCCTCTGAACTGTGAACCAGATCCAAGCACAGGCAAAGCAAGAGATTCCTGCCTCAGCACTGGCAAAGAGATCCCTGCAATCCCCCTCTGATCAGCCACTTGATTCCCCCTCAGTCTGTGCACCAGAAGCTAAGGAGGCAGCCACTGCCCCTGGACCACAAGCTGAGACCACTGCACTTTTCTCTCTCACCTCAGACACAGACTTTTCCCACTGGTCTTCTAAGTTGTCTTCAGCGTTCATGAGTTGAGAAGTCTGGAAACTGCCACAGCTGCCTGTGATTCAGTCCTCTAAGGCCTGCTCCAGGGTCGCTGCAGCCCTGAGTCCATGCCAAACTGTACTTCTCTCCCAGCTCAGCGCGATATACCTTTCTGATCAACCCTTCAGGTTATCTTGGGTTCAAAATGTGTTTCATTCTGTCTTTTTGTGGGTTCTGCTGCTTTAGATTTTGTTTAGAGACATTTATTACAGGTATTTGGATGGGTTTTGGGGAGAGTCCAAGCAAGTCACTGCTTTCATTCCACCATCTTGCCTTTGCCTCCCCTGTGTCTTGATTTCTCATAAAGTCACTAGCTTCCAATTGTTCTATTCTAATTTTTAAGGAAGTATTTTCTTCAGTAATCTTTTGGACTTCCTTTTCCATTTGGCCAATTTTGCTTTTTAGGGCATTCATCTCCTCATTGACTTTTTGGACCTCTTTTGCCATTTGGGTTAGGCTTTTTTTTAAGGTGTTATTTTCTTCAGTATTTTTTTAGGTCTTCTTTAGCAAGCTGTTGACTTGTTTTTCATGATTTTCTTGCATCACTCTCATTTCTTTTCCCAGTTTTTCCTCTACTTCTCTTACTTGCTTCTCAAAATGCCTTTTAAGCTCTTCCAAGGCCTGGAACTGATTCATATTTTTCTTGGAGGCTTTGTATGTGGGAGCTTTGACTTTGTTGTGTTCTTCTGGTCTGACCCTTTTTGTGAGGTTTGCTCATGATCCCAGCCAATTACTTGAGTTTTGAACTCTTTGTTAAGGTAAGAGTCTGCTTTCAATGTGGAGAATGTATTGTCCCAAGCTTTAGGGGTTTGTACAGCTGTTTTCAGAGATTCTTCTAGGGACCTGTAAATTTTCAGTTCTTCTAAGGTGGTATGATAAGGGGCGAGGTGTTTCCTCTCCACTGCCACAAGCTCTACCACACCAGCACTCCTCCTTGCCCCAAGAGCACCCCTTAGAACCGTGACCCAGATCTAAGTATGGGCAAAGCAAGAGATTCCTGCCTCAGCACCAGCAAAAGATCACTGCAATCTCCCTCTGATCAGCCACTCATTTCCCCCTCATTCTGTGGGCTGGAAGTTCAGGAGGCAGCTGCTGTCCCGAGGCACCACTCGGGACTTCAGGATGAGACCTAGCTTCTGTCTCACTGCAGTCACAGACTTTTCCCACTGACCTTCTAAGTAGTCTTTGGTGGTTGTGGGTTGAGAAGTCAGGAAATCACCACAGCTGCCAGTGATTCAGTCCTCTGAGGCCTGCTCCAGGTTTGATGAGGCCTGCGTGCCCAATGCCAAACTGTACTCCTCTCTCCTCCTGGTGCGATATACCTTTCTGATCAACCATCCAGGTTGTCTTGGGCTGGAAATTGTTTCATTCTGTCTTTTTGTGGGTTCTTCTGCTTTAGAATTTCTTTATAACCATTTTTTATAGGTATTTGGAAGAGTTTGGGGAGAGCTCAAGCAAGTCGTTGCTTTCACTCCGCCCTTTAGGCTCCGCCTCTGGTCTAACTTTTTTTTTACAAAATTTGCTCAAGATCCCAACCAATTACTTGAGTTATAAACTATTTGTTAAGGTAGGGGTCTGCTTCCAGTGTGGAGAATGTACTGCCCCAAGCTTCAGGGGTTTTGTTCAGCTCTTTTCAAAGATACTTCTATGGACCTGTAAATTTTCAGTTCTTCCAAGGTGGTACAATGAAGGGTAAGATGTTTACTCCTTTCCTGGCCTGTGCTGTTGTCTATGAGTGACCACAAGAACTCTTTTCTGCCTTGGAACTTTAAGGAGGATTCCCTTTCCACCTCCATTGCAAGCTGCACCATGCCAGCACTACTCCTTGCCCTGGGACCTCCACCCAAAACTGTGACCCAGATCTGAGCACAGGCAAAGCAAAAGAATCATGCCTCAGCACCAGCAAAGAGATCCCTGCAATTCCCCTCTGATTAGCCACTTGATTCCCTCTCTGTCTGTGGGCCAAGCTCAGGAAGTAGCCGCCACCTTGGGACTGTGCCAGGACTGGGGTTGGGACTGAGCTCCTCTCTCAAGGTAGTCACAGAGTTTTCCTACTGACCTTCTAAGTTCTCTTTGGTGTTTGTGGATTGAGAAGTCTGGAAAATGCCACACCCACCCATGATTCAGTCCTTTTAAGCCTGCTCTGGGTTTGTTGAGGCCTGTTTTGCCTGAGTGCCCATGCTGAACTGTCTTCCTCTCCCAGCCTGGTATGATATACATATCCAATCAACCATTCAGGTTGTCTTGGGCTGGAAATTTGTTTCACTCTGTCTTTTTGTGGGTTCTGTTGCTTTAGAATTTGTTTAGAGCTATTTTTACAGGTTTTTGGAGGGGTTTGGGAGAGAGCTCAAGCAAGTCACTTGTTTTACTCCACCATTTTGGCTTAACCTGCCCCATCACCTTTCAAGAAATTATTAAGGAAAACTGCTGTGGTATCCTACAACCAGATAGCAAAATAGTTATTGAAGGAATCCACTGATCACCTCCTGAAAGAGATCCCAAAATGAAAGCTCCAAGGTATATTGTAGTCAAATTCCAAAATTATCAGGTCAAAGAGAAAATACTGCAAGCAGCCAGAAAAAACTACTTAAAAAATCAAAGAGCCACAGAAAGGATTATATAGGAATTAGTAGCTTCAACATTAAAGGATCTGAGGGTTTGGAATATGATAGAAGGCAAATGAGCTTGCATTACAACCAAGAATCAACTACTCAGCAAAATTGAGCATGATCTTTTAGGGGAAAAGATGGACATTCAATGACACTGGGGACTTTCAAACTTTCCTAAGTAAAAGACCAGAGCTGAACAGAAAATTTGATCTTCAAATATAAGACTCAAGAGAAGCATAAAAAAGTAAACAGAAAAGGAAAAAAAAATGTTATTCAGTGAGATTTAAACTGTTTCCCCTACATTGGAAAATGATACTTGTAACTTTTTTTTTTTAGCAAAATCTCTTTAATAAGGAAACCTTAGGTGTTGGATATGTGTATGGGAAGGGCAACTACCACTCTTTTCCTATATGCAATTGCCACAGTCATAATCTCTTCCCCCTAGGGCCAGAGTTTCCTAACCCCTTTCTGGCAGACACCATCAGGGATGAGAAGCCCAAGTTCCAGGACCTCACATAGCACAGCTTTCCCTGTGTCCAGGCCCTTCAGAGGAGACTGGGAATTTGCAGGGAACAGGATCAGCAAGGGCTGAATTTAGGGAACAGACACTGCTATCCTGGAGTGGGAATGGCTCTGCACACCCCAGTTTGGCAGGATCCTGGTCAACTAGACCATGGCAGGTGCCAGGACACATCTCAATTACTGAATCCCCAGTCAGCCTTCAATGGCAGCAGGATCAATTTGGGCATGCTGGACTCACCCCTTCCCCCATATCCCCAGGTTGACCTTGGGCAACTACCCCAGCCCCACTCTCCCATTCTACCCCATGTAGGTGGGTCCTGGAAGAGGCCCCTATAGGACCAGGTGGGGAAGGGGGGCAGCTGGAGGCACAGGAATAGCTGGTACAGTCACTGGACCTGGATGATGGGTGCCCAGGGGCCACACTGTATGGGGGAGGTGGAGTTCCAGGTTGGCAAGCTACATCCTCATAGGCAGGAAGCTTGAAAGAGGTGAGAAGGCATAAGTCAAGCATGGAGCCCCCTGAGCCAGGGACACTTCCATGGTAGGCTCCATGATAAGCTAACAGGTTGATCTCACTCTGGCATTGTTGTTGCTGCAGGCGGAATTTGACTCTATGATGGAAGAAGGCACAGCAGCAGCTAAAGAGGATGAGGATGGTCCAAAGCCATCAGAACCAACACAGCTTATAGTAGTAGGTGCGGTAGCCAGTCTCTCCACAACAGTGGCCACTCTCACAGACATAGGGCTGATTGTTCACTCCCAGGTACAGTTCTCTGTTACCCCTGGAGAGCCCCTCAAGTTTTGTGGCTGCCGTTCCCAGAACCGGCCCACTCCATGCTGCTGCCTACAGGCCCAGGCAGGGAACTGCCACCTCCTCCACCAGCCAAGTTGCCACCAATACTTGTAACTTTTGAGTACTGTATTTCAATTGGGGCAGTTAGAAGGAGTATATATAGACAGAGGGAATGGGTATGATTTGACTTTTGACATTTTGATACAAAAAAAATTAAGGGTTGAAAAAAAGATTGATCTGGAGAAGATAAGAGGGAGATGCAGAACAGGTTAATTATATCACAAGAAAAGGCACACAAATCCTGTCATAGTAGAGAGAAAGAAAGGAGGGGTGAGCATTGTTTGAACCTTACTCATTGGATTTGGCTCAAAAAAGGAATGACATATACACTCAAGTTGGGTATGAAAATTTATCTTATCCTATAGGGAAGTAGCAGGGGAAAGGTGAAAGAAAAGGGAAAGGGAAGGACTGATAGAAGGGAGGGCAGAAGTAGGAGAGAAAAGGGGAAAGAAAAGAGGGATATTAGAATGGAGGGCAGATTGAGTGAGGTGGTGGTCAGAAGCAAAAAATGGTGAGGAGAAATAGGGTGAAAAAGAAAACTATAAAGAGGGAGGAAATAAGATTCAGGGAAATATACAGTTAGTAAACATAACTGTGGATGTGAATGGGATGAATTCTCTTATAAAATGGAAGTTAATAGCAGAGTGGATTAAAAACCAGAATCCTACAACATCATGTTTACAAGAAACACATTTGAAGCAGAGAGATACACACAGAGTAAAGGTAAAAGACTGGAGCAGAATCTACTATGTTTCAGCTGAAGGGAAAAAAAAAAGCAAAAACAAAAACAAAAACAAACAAAAAAACAGAGGCAACAATCCTGATAACAAACTTAGCAAAAACAAAACTGGATCTAATTACAAGAGATAATGAAGAAAACTGAATCTTGCTAAAAACCACAGGAGATAATGGAGTAAAATCAATACTAAATATATATGAATGAAGTAGTATAGCATCCAGATTCTTAGAGGAGAAGTTAAATCAGCTACAGGAAGAAATGGACTATACTAGTAGGGGAACACAACATCCCTTTCTCAGAACTAGATAAATCTCACCACAAAATAAACAAGTGATGAAGTGAATAGAATTATGTTTTATTTTTTCATTAAATATGTTATATCTCTGGAGAAAATTGAGTGAGGATAAAGACAAATATGCCTTTTTCTCAGCAGTACATGGCACATATACAAAATATGACCATGTAATTTGGAACGTAAAAACCTCACAATCAAATATAGAAATTCAGAAATATTAAATACATCCTTTTCAGATCTTGATGCAATAAAAAATTATGTGTAATAAAGGCCAAGGAAAGATAAGCTAAAAACTAATTGGAAACTAAATAATCTAATCTTAAAGAGTGAGGGGGTCACACAACAAATGATAGAAACAATCATTAATTTAAGCAAAGAGAATGAAAATAATGAGATAACATACCAAAACTAATGGGATGCAGCCAAAGCAGTTTTTAGGGGAAATTTTATATTTCTAAATGCTTACATGAATAAAATAAAGAAAGAGCAGATCAATGAATTGGGCATGTAACTAAAAAAGCTAGAAAAAGAACAAATTAAAAACCCCCAACTAAATACCAAATTAGAAATTCTGAAAATCAAAGGAGAGATTAATAAAATTGAAATCAAGAAAACTATTGAACTAATAAAGAAAATTGAGAGCTGATTTTATGAAAAAGAAAACTATAAAATAAATAAGCCTTTGGTTAATTTGATTTTAAAAAAAGAAGAAAACCAAATTACCAGTCTCAAAAATGAAAAGGGTAAATTCACCACCCGTGAAGAGAAAATTAAATCAATAATTGTGAGTTATTTTGCCCAATTGGATGCCAAGAGATCTTTCAATCTAAGTGAAATGGATGAATATTTACAAAAAATATATCCCAGAAGAGGAAATAAAATACTTAAATAACCCCATTTTAGATGAAGAGATTGAACTAACCATCAATGAACTCCCTATGAAAACATCTCTAGGGCCAGATGGATTTACAAGTGAATTCTACCAAACATTTAAAGAACAATGAATTTTAATACTATATAAACTATTTTAAAAAAACAGTCAAAGAAGGAGTTCTACCAAATTCCTTTTATGACACAAATATGGAGCTGTTATTTAAACCAAGAAGAGCCAACACAGATCAGGAAAATCTTAGACCAATTTCACTAATGAATTTTGATGCAAAAAATTTAAATAAAATATTAGCAAAAAGATTACAGCAATTTATCCCCAGGATAATACACTATGACCAGGTGGGATTTATACCAGGAATGCAGAACTGGTTCAATATTATGGAAACTATCAGTATAAATGACCATATCAATAACAAAACTAACAAAAATCATATTATTATCTCAATAGAGGCAGAAAAAGCTTTTTACAAAATACAGCACCCATTACTACTAAAAACACTAGAGAACCTAGGAGTAAATGGAATTTTCCTTAAAATGATAAGCAGTATCTATCTAAAACCATCAGCAGGCATTATATGTAACAGGGATAAGCTAAAAGCATTCCTAATAAGATCAGAGGTGAAACAAGGAGGCCCATTATCACCACTATTATTTAAATTTACTAGAAAAGTCTGCTTTATCAATAAGAGAAGAAAAGACAATTGAAGGAATTAGAATGGGCAATGATGGAACAAAATTGTCACTCTTTGCAGATGACATGATGGTATAGTAAGAGAATCCTAGATAATCAACTAAAAAAACTACTTGAAACAATTAGCAACTTTAGCAAAGTTGCAGAATATGAAACAAACTTATATAAATCATTGGCATTTGTATATATTTCTAACAAAGCCCAGCAGCAAGAGATAGAAAGAGAAATCCAATTTAAAATTATTGTAAACAACACAAAATATTTGGGAGTCTACCTGCCAAGACAAACCCGGGAACTATATGAAAACAATTACAAAGCACTTTTCACACAAATGAAGTCTAAAAAATTGGAAAAATATCAATTTCTCGTGGGTAGGCTGAGCTAACATAATAAAAATAGCAATTCTACCTAAATTAATTTACTTATTCAGTGCCATACCAATCAAACTACCAAAAAAGTATTTTGTAGAGCTAGAAACAAACATGACAAAATTCATCTGGAAGAACAAATAGTCAAGAATATCAAGGGAATTAACGAAAAAAAAATGCAAACTGAGATGTCCTAGTTGTACCAGATCTGAAACTATATCATAAAATACAATCATCAAAATATTTGGTACTGGCTAAGAAATAAAGTGCTAGTTCGCTGGAATAGGTTACTTACAGAAAATACAGTAGTAAATGACTATATTAATCTACTGCTTGATAAACACAAAAACTCCTGCTTCTGAGATAAGAATTCACTATATGACAAATAGTCAGTTGGAAATATTGGAAAATTGTATGGCAGAAACTAGGCATAGGCCAACATTTTACATTGTATACCAAGATAAGGTTGAAATTGATACATGATTTAGACAGAAGGGATGATACCATAATCAAAGTAGGAGAGCAAAGAATAGTTTCCCTGTCAGTTGTATGGAGAATGGAAGAATTTATGACCAAAGAAGAGATAGAGATCATTATGAAATAAAAAATAGATAATTTTGATTACATTAAAAAGTTTTTGCACAAACAAAACAATTCATCCAAGATTAGAAGGGAAGTAGAAAGCTGGGAAACAATTTTTAGAGTCAGTGTTTCTGATAAAGGCTTCATTTCTAAAATACATAAAGACCTGAGTTAAATTTATAGAAACACAAGTCATTTCCCAGTTGATAAATGGTCAAAAGATATGAACAGTCATTTTTCAGATGAAGAAATTAAAACTATCGATAATTGTATGAAAAAAATGATCTAAATTACTATTGATTAAAGAAATACACATTAAAATGACTGTGAGGTACCACTTCACACCTATCAGATTGGCTTATATGATCCAAAAGGAAAATGATAAATATTGGAAAAGTTGTGGGGAAATTGGAATACGAATCCATTGTTGGTGGAGTTGTGGACTGATCTAACCCTTCTGGAGAGCAATTTGGAACTATGCCTAAAGGGCAACCAAACCATACATACCCTTTGATCCAGTAATACCACTACTAGGTCTGTATCCCAAAGAGATGATAAAAAAGAGAAAAGGACCCACATGTACAAAAATATTTATAGTAGCTCTTATTGTGGTGGCCAAGAATTAGAAATTTAGGGGATACCCATCAATTGGGGAATGGCTGAACCTAATACTCTTATTTCTGCTCTTTTGAACCAAAGAGAATTAGTCTAAACCCTTTATGACATGGGGATTCTTCAAATATTTGAATATAGCTTTTGTGTACCATTTTCTCCTCCTAAGGCTCTTCTCCAATCCACAGTTATTTCAAGTTATCTCCTTATGGGATGCTTATGAGTCCTTTCACCATCCTTGCCACCCTTTTCTGGATACACTCCAGTTTACCAATGTCCCTCTTCATTGTGTTGCTTATAACTAGACACAAAACTCTTAGATCTTTAATTCTCCATTACATGCCTTCCCATTCCATTTATATATGATTATTCCTAAGCATTCAATGCCTGCATTCAACACAAAGGATTACAAAGAGTTGAAACAGTGTTTTGAATTAACCTAGTGTGAGACATACATACACACACACTCAAACAATATATATACATATACATGCACACATAAATATATACATACACACATGTGTATGCATATGCATATACACATATGTGTTCATATGTGTGTATATCTAGCATATACATACATAAGGTATAAGAAAGGTGTATATATAATGCATGCATACATATATCAGCATATCAACTCTGATATATGTGTATGTACATATATATGTATATATATATATCTGTGTATATATGTGTGTGTATATGTATGTGTGTGTATATATATATATATATATGTATAGTCATATATCAGTGTCGACTTTAGTTATAAATGGTTTCTAACCATCACCACCACCAACACCACCACCACTATCCCCTCCCCATAGTGGTAATCTAGCCTTTTTGTATACACTTAACTACTTCATGAGGCAATCCATTTATTCTATTTTTTGGAAGTCTGTGATTTATCAGGAAATACCTCCTTATTTTCAGATTAAAACCTTCTTAAAGTAAATGCAGGCTGACTAGTATAGGTAACTTTTCTTTCTCTGAACATTATACTTTGGTAATTCAGCCTGATCACATTATCTTTTTTGACCCATGACTTAGACTAAACATTTCAAAACATATAGTCACATACTCCCACACACATATGTATGTGTGCATACAATAATTACAGGTCTTTGAAGTCCCATCTACAAAAGAAAGGGATTACACTAGATCAGAGTTTCTTAACCTTTTTTTTTTGTGTGATAGACAACTTTGGTAGTCTAGTGAATCTACCAACTCCTCAGAATTCTTTTTAAATGTGTAAAAATAATTTAGATAAGATTTTAAAGCAAATTAATTATTTAGCAATACAGTTATAAAATACTACAAATAACATGTACATTCATATATGAGTTGATATGCTGATATAAGTGTGTATGTATGCATTGTATACACACATCTTCCTTATATTTTATATAAATACATATGTATATGTGCATATACATATACATTTATGTGTACAGGTGTGCATATGTGTATACATAATTTCTATATACATACATATACACATAAATGCACATATACATATACATATATTCGTATATACACATTCCAGGTTAAGAAATTCTGGTTCAAAGACATCTAACATTACTTGTAGTTATAAGTAATATAACTTTTTTTCCATGAGAAAGAGCCTCTTTTTGGCCAATGGTTTTAGGCATCAAGAAACAGAAAGGCAGAGTAGCTTTGAAGAAAGTATATTATTTTCTATAAATCTAGAGGTCTGGGTTTTATTCTTGATTCTTAAGCAAGTCATTTTTTCTTGGGTTCTCAATTTCCCCCTGTGTAAAATGAGTGATTTGGATTAGATGATCCATCATTCCTTTTCAACTTTTAGGTTTATGTCCTTCCAGTCCTGAGAATCATGATACCTGGGGAAGACAGACATTGAAAGAGATTGGAAGAACCCTAGAATAAATGAATATCTCTCTGTAATTTTGTCTACTTTTTAACTTTGCTTAGGGATGGAAATGGAGTTCAGTGACAGAGTTCCTTGCCTGAGAAATTAAGGTTTGATTTCCTAAGGCAGAGAGTCAGTTACATAATAGACTCTGAGAACGTTTTCTGGAACAATTGTTGGAAGTTAATTTTCTTTTCTAACTGACAATAATAAGGGTTAAGTGCACATGGGGGGCTGAAAATTAGCATCAACATTGGGTATTGTAATGGGAGAGTTAGTTCTGCTACAAGAAAAATGACTGAGAAACCAGCACAATTCTTTTGAGCTGATGCATTTCCTCCTGAGTTAGTTCTTAATTATGAGGTTAAGACAACAGCCTAAGTGTTTGTTTTTATTTTTATTTTTGTTTTTTTGGTCATAATTGTTGTTGACATTCAGTTGTGTCTGATTTTTCGTGATCCCATTTGGAGTTTTCTTGGCAAAAATACTGGAGCAGTTTGCATTTTCCTTCTCTAGATCATTTTGCTGATGAGGGAACTGATGCAAACAGAGTTAGGTGACTTGCCCAGGATCAGCTATCTAGTAAGTGTCTCAGGCTGGATTTGAACTCAGATCTTCCTGACTCTAGTCTGGGTGCTCTATCCACTGTACTACCTAGCTACCCAACTGTATCCATTGGTTCAATGTAAAGTCAGACATTTTCAGAACAGGATATCTCTTTTATTTAGTCCAAATCTCATGTGCATCCAAAATGGAACATTTTGAATATAATACATATGAAGCAATAAGGGTTGGAGCTCTCTTAGTGATTACAGAATTATTAACATTTATATGTGTGTGTGTGTGTGTTAGAAATGAAAAAGACCAAAGAGTTTATTAAAACCATCACCTTAATTTTACATTTGAGGAAACTGAGGCTTAGAATGACTTGTTCATGGTTACATAGGTAATTGTGCACATTAATAATATGATAAAGCTATTGTAACTAGTGTCATATCCACAATTTTGTATATAGTAGGTTGACTTAGAAGTAGCACGGCATGGTAAAAACAATTCTAAACTAGTATGTCAAGAAATCTGATTCTAGTCCCAAATCTACCTCTTTCTCACAAGCTGTGTGACTTCTGACAAGTTTCTTCATCTCTCAAGGTCTTAGTTTCCTCACCTCTAAAGTGAGAATATTGGACTAGATTATTTCTGAAGTTACTTCACTTCTACTATTTTATATCCCAAGGTTTCTACTTGTTCCAACTTTCTGTGTTCCAAGGTCCCCTTCCAAATATAACATTGTATAATTCTCTCTGTAGTTAGAAAATGGTGTTGTGAGATTAAAGCCATGGATTTGATTTTCAAGTACTACTTTCAGAGAACCAGTAAAGAAAGGGTGTATAGACAATACTTTCCCTATTACATTCAATGACCTCTGAGGTCCCTTTCAGTGCTAAGATCCTCTACTTCTCCACAATCCTTTTTTTCTTCATATAGCAACTTGTAAACACATAAAGGCTACTTATTATTGGTTCTAGCCCAGATCGGATTTGTAAGTGAATTAATCCTGAGCCAATATTCTCTGAGTTGTATATGGATCTGATTTGATAAGTAAACTGCACAAGAAAGGTAAGTAGAAAATCCCACAGAACTTTAGGCCTCTTTATAAAATACAGCCACCATGCTGGTTGCATGTTGAAATGACAGAAAAAGCAATAGGGTGATGAAATCAAGGAGAATGAATTTTGAAAAGTGAAATTTCACCTTTTTCCTACAATTTCCCACAAATCAACAAGCACAAAAAGATATGAGATAGAGGGTCAAGTATGCCTCAAGTGATCTGAATATATTAAAAAAGCAGACTGCCCTTTAAATAGTTTTTAAAAAGAAAATAATATATAAACTTGCTCATGTGACAATATTTTTCAATGAAGGATGAAAGGTGGTGGGAAGAGGGTGAAAGAAAGAACATAAATGAAACCCAAGAACAGAACAAAACCATAGAGTAGGCAGAAAGGCAGGAGAAAAGTATTATGAATTGCTAGGAACATGTTGGCTTCATGGTTATTTCACTGCTCAGTAGCATGGAAGACAAGCCTTTTGCTGTGGGTAAAAATGGTCTTCCTATATTCTTGTCCAGGACAATACTCCAGGTTGACACAGTAAGCCTTTTGTACATATTATTGCCAGAAAGGTTGACAAAATGAGTTGTTGACAATTATGAACATGACAGCAGCTGATATAGTGAGACCTTAAGACTTCTGGAAGGATATGACTGTGACTTACCTGGCATAATTTTTTTTTTCGCTAACCAAGATAATGTGCCCATTTTTTTTAAAGGAAAAGATGGGGCTAGGGTGCAAAGGAAAAAAACAAAACAAAACAAAAGAAAACAAAACACCGTCTCTGATATAAATCTATTTTCATCTCATGAAAAATATCTTAATTTTCACTGATATTCCATGCCTGTAGCTAAAGGCTATTAAAACTAATAAAACTAAATCATTTGTGACAGATCTTAGAAAACAGTTTCTGCAATCTACCGCACACTCCCATGCTCATTAGAAATAGTGGTTCTCTTTTCAGAAGAATGCTCTCTGAATGCCTAAAATGTGTATTCTCCAACTTTTGACAAGCTATGTTAGCAATGGGAGGCTTTGAAGCAAAGGCTTGACATAAAAAACACGGTGTGCCACTGTATCAAATACGACCGAGAAAGGTGCATCAAAGCAGAAAGTGTCAGGATGAAATGTGGTCGGTCAGGAGAGAGTCAACACATTTGTTTCTGCTTTCAACATTTGTTGGCATCCAGATAAACAAGTGATTTGCATTTGCTGTCTTCAGAAGATTCTCATCTTCACAAAAAAGCATTAGTACAAATCACCAGGGGCCCCCAATCCTTTGGGGGTAGGAAGCATTGACCACAGATCTAGTGATTCAGATGAAAGCTGATTGGCAGATTCATTTCCCGAGGAACATGATCTTTATACACGGGCCAAACTCTGTTGGAAGCAACAAGTGTTATTATTATCCCTAATTTATAGATGAGGAAACTGAGGTAGGTAGAGATTAAGTGAATGGCTCAGGAGTACAGAGCTAGTATGTGTCTGAGACTGGATTTGAACTCAGGCCTTCCTAACTCCAGATCTAGTGCTGTATCATTGTGCCACCTAATTGTATCAAGATCTGTGTGTTTTAGCAGACTACAAGTTCAATTTTATCCAACAATGTGATCATAGGCTATATAAAGGAAGTATGATATCTATAATAAGGGAAGCGAAATCCCACAGTACTCTGCTCCAGAAAGACCACATCTTGTTCAGTTCTGGGCACCATATTATTGAAAGGATATGGAGAAGTTGTTGCACATCCAGTGGAGAGTGACAGTGGTCATTAGAGAATTAGAGGCTATATCATACAAAGATCAATTAAAGAAATTGAGGATCCTCCAGAAGGGGAAAAAAAAAACATAGATGGATTTGAAAGTGATTTTATTGAGGTATTTGAAGGGCTAACATATGAAAAATAGATTATATTTTTCCTACTTGTACCCAGAGGACAGAATAGGAATCAGCTGATAGAAGTTATAGAAACAGATTTAAGCTTAATAAGAAAGAACTTCCTAACAATTAAAGTTATACAAAAGTAGAACAAACTGCCTTAGGAGGCAATGATTTCTCCATATCTGATGATCTTTTAGATGTGAATGAGTGACCATTTTTAGATAATCTTATAGAGAGGGCTGATGTTCAGGTACATATTGGTGTAGATGACCCTGAGGTCCCTTCCATATCTGGGATTCTGTGATCAATAGTTTCTTGCACATAATAATTCAAGACATGAAATGATCAAAGTTCTAAGAAAAATATTTTAATGAAGCTCCCAGGACTCCTAAATATATTCCCTTATGCTATATTATTTAAAAATTCTTTTCATAACCATTTGGATATGATATATACCATTTCAACAACTGGCAAATTATTTGTTTTGGTCCCACCATACTAGTACTCAGGGCTGACTCAAGATTGAGGCCAAGTGGACTGTGACCTTGGATTTCTCTAGGAAAGGAAGAACCTACCCTGGTGGCTTAACTATGGAATTTTTCAAAACTCTAAAGTGTGACACCATATGTCAGAAAGAATTCTAGACTAAGAGTTTGGAAACCTGAGTTTCAGGCCTAACTTTGATACTTATCATTCATTTAAGCTTTGTACTAATCACTTAGGATCATATGAGTAGAGAAATTGAGGAGGGACCTTAGAGGTAATTAGTCCAACTATGGAAACTGAGTCCCATAAAGTTTAAAGAATAGACCTGAGGTCACACAAGTCATAAGTGGCAGAGGTAGTATATGAACTTATGGATTCTGACTTCAAATCCAGGCCTCTTTCCAATATATCTTAGTTACTTATTTTGACTTAGTTCTATGACTGCAATGGTTCTGTGACTCTCCTTCCTCCACATGACAGAATAGAGAAGTATTCATAAAGTATTTTCAAGCACACAGCTTCTACTGACTTTATTGTGTTGGATCATCACCACTCAAGCATTTGACATATTTTCTGCCTATGACCTCAAACAACATATAGAACATTCCAGTTCAGGCTGCATTCTACTCAGCTTCTCCAGGGATACATAGAACATGTTATTGTTGTTCAGTGTTTCAGTCATGTCTCCCCCTTCCTGGCCTCATGGTCCATAGCACACCAATACTATCCATGGTATTTTCTTGGCAAAGATGCTGGAGTAGTTTGCTTTTCCTTCTCCAGTGGATTGAGGCAAAAGAGGCTAAGTGATATGCCCAGGGTCACACAGCTAATGAATGAGGCCAGATTTGAACAGAGGTCTTCCTGACTACAGGCCCAGCATTCTATCCACTGAGCTATGTAGCTACCTCCACTTAGATCATAGGGGAATACAAATATTGAGATGTGGAAAACCACTAAGGTAACCAGATTCCCTATAGTTGAACCGTTTGACCACAAAGTGTTCTCAGCTGCCTTGCTTGTTCTCATTCCTTACATGTTAAGCTCCACAGTCACAGTAAAATGCCTTGCCTAATAATAACCCAGAGGCCTTGCCTATCTTGGCTACCCTTGCTTTAATTTGTAACCTATAGGGAGCTTTAGAGTAGAAGAGAGGTTGACGTCCTAGTTAGTGTTATTGGCAGTAGCTGCTGTCTTACTCCACAGGTCAACTTGTACCACTCTGGTAGTTTATGGTTTGTCTCCAAAGTGGAAGATATGGAACTTGAGCTACCTATCCCATGAATATTTTTTGTTCTTGTTCTTGTTCTTGTTCTTGTTTTTGTGGGAAAAAAGTCATTTTCAATGCATTATATAAATATACACTCTTATGATGAGTGGCTAATACTTCAAAGGTAATGGAAATAACAAAAACAAAGTCAGAGATAACTACTCATGCTATGAATTCATGAAGCAGTTTGGGATCAGTTAAACTGCTATATATTTTCCCCAAATATAATGCCACTTACTCTTTTCCATCTATTATGGGTCCAAGTCATTGTCTTTCTCTATTCACTGAGTAGATATGGCTAACTCAATGGATTGCCCAAGTGCATAGTTTTTCTTTGTTTTTTGTTTGTTTTTTTTTTTTCAGGGCAAAAGAAATCCTGCAAAGTTTGTTAGGTCAATTTCCTTTGTGTGGTAGTCTTGAGTAGCTCCTATAATATTCTTGGACTTAATACAATGACAATTATACCCCAGTCCTCAGTTTTCCTATAATATGAAAAATCTCATTTAACATATATATTTTCCTGGTGATGTTATATGGCTTTGAAGCATGGAATATTATAATCTCAGAAGAAAAAAAAAATTGTTCATGTGATTAAACAGGCAATGAAGTGATGCATGATGCAACATATTTCAATTGTGTGGCTAATATACAAGTATAAAACAAATGAAATCCAGGAAATACATGATTGAAAAAAGTTATTGGCCAACCATATAGCAGGAACATTAAATAGCAAATAGACATGCTAAGTACTATATTGATGTCCTCCAAAATCTTGAAAAGATCTGAAAGAAGCCCCTAGCACATTAGCTAAATTCTCTATAACTTATTTTTAGAACATATGGACAAAGTTGAACAGATCAAAGAAACAAAGATGGTCTGTGAACTGTACTACTTGATATTGTCTGCACCCACTTCAATTATATCATGGATCTATTACTACTGAACCTCAAAATAATCAAACTGTTTCTTAAGTTCTTTAAAACTTAAAAAGTCATACAGCCTTCATAATAATAAGAGCTAAAATTCCTATAACACTTTAATTTGGAAGAAGTAAGGGGTGAATGACTTCAAACTATGCTGTTAAACACAAACTCAACCACTGAATTTTACTTGAAAAGAGGTATTTGAGGGATTGTGGGAAGACAAGAACATCAATACCATTGATGGTGCTGTGTATTTGTTCAATCATTCTGAAAGGAATTATGCTAGGAAACTTGCTAAGTTGTACATACCCTTCAAACTATAAGTCCCACTTCTAAGCATATACACAAATGGGGTAAAATATATATCCCATAAGCACCAACATATTTGTAACAACATTTTTTGAATTAGCAAAGAATCAAAAATAAATAGGGTGTTCAATAATGGGAAATGGATGAATAAATTGTGATACATGAATATAATGGAATATAAATATGCTGTAGGATATGGTGAATCTGAAGAATATGGAGAAACATGAGAAATAGTATATTAACTCATTCTAAATGAAGTAAAAACCAAGAGAACAATATGCACAATGATTATAACATGGCAAATAACAACAACTAAAAGTAAACTAAGCACTTTATAATTATAATGACCAAACCTGGCTCTCTCTTTTTCACTACTATGTAGGTGGCCATGGAACTATTGCATATCATAAATGAATTTATTTTTAAAATCATCATTAAGCACTTACCGTGTTCTAAACAATATACTGAGTGCAATGAGACAGTCTGAATTCTCAAATAGCTCACACTTTAAATGAAGGATACAACACATGTGTAATTACCAGTTGTGAGGTTCATGGAAAGGCTAGAAAATCCTAAGAGGGCAACATCAAGACAAATTTCAAGGCCTGGGGTTCATTAAAATGCATAGCCGAATATCATGGCAGTCCTGGGGTCTGGGAGGCCAAGTTGTGGGGCAAATGATAAGGCCTATAGTCCCATAGGATGCTTATGGTAGAGCAAATGATATGACCTGGTGGTCCTCAATTTTACTAGAAGGAATATAGTTGTTGATGACTCCCTGTTTTACCAAGGGGTGTGAGTAGCTATGTCTGCTCTGCAGTCCAGAAGGCCTGGAGGAGTCCCACCTCCCACCCTTGGGAAATAGAATGAAGATTCTAGGTTACTTTTGGCAAGGGAGAGGATGGAACTGGCTCCTCTGAGCAGGAGAAGAAGAAGTGATTTGTAGAAAATGTGGCTAATTAAAGCAAAGCATAGGAATACAATTTTTAAAGGATATATTACACATACATTTAGTAAACATATTATTTCTAAATAACCATCATAGCAAGATGAGCACAGGAACCTCTGGGATGGCAATATCTCCCTTACCACAGGCTCTACTTCCATACCAGCCCTTATGGCCATTGTATGGGAAAGCAATTCTTTTGGAGAATGGAGCAGCTATTCTTAGTAACTGTCAGCCAACTGCCATTCACAGGTCAGGCAGACCAGCCTAGCTGAAACAGTGAGACACCTTGAGGGAGAGATAGGTAGAAGAACATGCCTGACAAATCTACCACGGACCACTACCTTGACCACAATCTCCCCTCAGACCCAGATGAAGATAGCACAATACTCTGGACCCAAGAACTTTTGACATACAATGGTTCCAGTCCAGTATTTTAAGTCACTGTCCCAGGAAGCAGCCCTATAGAGAAGCAGCCCAGCAATTGCTCCTGCAGGCCCTACAGACACATGTCCTGAATACCGAGAAAAGAAAGTTCTTGTCTACAAAGTCCTTGTCACTGTCAAGTGCTAAGACTTTATTAGTGGAAATGCCGTTCAAAAAGAGGTTATTATCATCTGCATTGTCACCACATCCTAAGGACCATGGCTCCTTTCCATCTGACTTATAGTGAAAACTTTCCATATATGTTGTTTTCCCCATTAAAATCTGAGATTCTTGAGAACAGGGCTATCTCATGATTGTATTTGTATCCTCAGTGCTTAGTACAATGCTTTGCACAAAGTAAGTGCTTAATAAATACATCATTCATTCATTTAATTATCCATGTTCCTAGCCCTATAGTATATGTTATAGACTACATTAAAAAATCCCTTCTCTTAAAGAAGTTTCAGTCTACTTAGACCATACTTATAAACTTAGGGAGAGTAAAATAAAAGCAAACACAAGGTAGCAGGCAACTTTACATTAAGTTGTGTAGTACAGCTTATTATGTAAGAGAATCATAGGAAGGAAGGAAAATAAACATTTAAGTGCTTCTTGTGTGCCAGATAATGTGCTAAGTGATTTATAAATATTTCATTTGATCCTCCCAAACACTCTGGGGAATAGTTCCAATTATTATCCCTATTTTATAGTTGAGTAATCTGAGGCAGACACAGGTTAAGTGACTTGCCTAGGGTTACACAAGCAGTAAATGTGTGAGGTAGGATTTGTACTCAAGTCTTCCTGACTGCAGGCCCTGTCTTCTATCTACTATGCCACCTTTCTACCTCAGACTATGAGAGGTTTGAAAAACTGGAGAACACAAGAATGACAGAACAAAAGACAGAAAGTTAGAGCTGGAAGATGTTAGGACATAGAATTTTATAGCTAGCAGGGTTACTTGGAATGAAGAGTGTTAGAACATGGGACATGAGATCTGGTAGAGATGTCAGGAATCATTAACCTGGTAGGTTTAAATAGAGGAAATCAAAGGACATGATGTGGTACAGAAATTCCTCAAAGGATAACACAATGATAGTGACTTTCCTAATGATCTTTCATAGAAATTGAGAGTGTAAGAAAATAATACAGTAAGTGTCAAGGGACAGAAATTATGCCAGCACTTCAATGATCACAGAGCCATGAGGAATAAGCAAGCTGGGTTTACAGAGAATAAATCATGCAAGGGAAACTTGATTACTTTCTTGATAGAATTAGAATATTAGTAGATGGAAGGAACAGAGTTGATATAATATATCTTGATTTTTTAGAAAATCTAGTCAGTTGAGGAATCTTACATGAAAAATTAATTACAATTGATGTGACTATGAATCCTGTCAGCTGAGCAACAAATAACTGACGACAACAAAGAAGAGTTTGTCAAGTGGGGGAGGACAAAAACTGGTATGTGTTCTGGTCCAGAAAACCAACTCTCTCTTTTAATTAGAATGCTATCTGATGCTCCCATTTCTTCAGAAAGATACTATATAGTAATATCACAGAACTAGAGAACGGGGATAGAACTCAATACACCATAATCATAGTCATAAAACCATAGAATTTTAAGAATTACAAAGCATTTTGTCAAAATAACCCATAAGTTAGATAGAAAAGTGGAAACTAAATTTTAGCGAGGTTAAGTAACTGGTTTCTCAGAGTTACATAGATAGTGTCAGTCCAAAGTCAGTTTCCCCCATCCCCCAAACCTAGTGGCTTTTATTTCTTTATTTATCTATGTACGTGTTTATTTATCTATTTATCTATCTATGTATCTATTTATTTATTTATTTATTTTTTGGCATGCTGCCAGACTATTTAACGAGGACAGTTAGGTGGTACAGCAGAAAGAGCACTGGGACTGAATTCAAATCCAGCTTCAGACACTTAATAGCTGTGTGACCCTGGGTAAGTCATTTAACACTATTTGCATCAGTTTCCTCATCTGTGAAATGCTGGAGAAGGAAATGGCAAGCCATTCTAGTATCTTTGCCAAGAAAACCCCATGGACTTTTTTACTTTGTCAGATAGAGTAAGACACGAGTGAATGACTGAACAACCACAAATACTATTTCACACTGGTCAATCCACTTATTTTACCAGGAGATTCTTCAGTTCATTCAGTACATAGTTTGACTTGAAGGTCACTAGAAATGGTGAACCCAATCTTCAGTGTTCTATTACAAGTACTGATTATCTACTGGCTGAGAATTATTTTTATAATTTATAAAATTAAATATATATATAATATTTGTGTATATATATATATATATATATATATGGGGGTGGCAAACCAAGATGGTGGAGAGAAGCTGGGAAATTGCCTGAGCTCTCCCCGGTTTCTTTCTGAAACAACATTAAATAAAGCTTTTAAAGGGGTTCTGGAGTGACAGAACACAAAAAGATGGAGTGAAACAGTTTTCTAAATTTAGATAATATGAAACGACTTCATGAAAAGTCTGTCTCACTTGGATAAATGGAGAGTACAGCTCAGAGCAGACGGTATCTGGACAAGGCAGCAGGAGGCTTTTAGCCACAGCACAGATCAGCAACCAAGGCCACTTGGACCTGTCTCAGAAGGCCAGCAGTGAGGCTTCTAGCCCCAGAACAGACGACAAATTGTGAGTCTGGATACCTGTGCACAACAGGAGCAACAAGGCCAGGACACCCCCAATGCAGTGGGCAAACCGTAAGTACCTGAGGCCCCGGTATGGAAAGCCAGTGACCAGGCTCTAGCCCCTAGGATAAGAAGGTTGCGATAGTTACGCCTGTGCCTGAGGAGCAAAGATCACTTTAAAAGTCAGGAAATAGGCTGAAAATGAGTAAGAAACACAAAAGATCTATAACCATAGAACACTATCATAGCAACAGGGAAGATCATAACACAAACTGAAAGTACCTATATGTGAAGCCTCAAAGAGGAATTGATTTCAAGCCCAAAAAGTCTTCTTGGAAGTTCAAAAGGAAGTTAAAAATCAAGTAAGAGAAGACCACAATAAAAAAAAGAGCCTGGACAGCATATTTATAATAAAGATATTATCAAAAAATTATCAAGGAAAATGTTCTGATATCCTAGAACCGGAGGGTAAAATAGTCATTATAAGAATCTACCGAACACCTTCTGAAAGAGATCCCCAAATGAAAACTCCAAGGAATTTTGTAGCCAAGTTCTAGAATTATCAGGTCAAGGAGAAAAAGCTTCAGGCATCCAGAAAGAAACAATCCAAATATCAAGGAGCCACAAATATGATTACACAGGATTTAGTAGCTTCTGCATTAAGTGATAGGGGGCTTGGAATATGATATTCCAGAAGGCAAAGGACCTTGGATTACAACCAAGAATCAACTACCCAGCAAAATTAAGCATAATCTTTCTGGGGAAAGATGGATATTCAATAAAATAGGGGACTTTCAAACTTTCCTGATGAAAAGACCAGAGTTAAACAGAAAATTTGATCTTCAAGTACAAGACTTAAGAGAAGCATAAAAAAGTAAATAGAAAAAAAAATTATTGAATAAGATTTAAACTATTTTCCCTACATAGGAAGATGATACTTGTAACTCTTGAGAATTATATTTCTATTAGAGCAGTTAGAAGGAGTATACATAGACAGAGGGTATAGATAAAGGGTGGATTTAAGGGAATGACAAAATAATTAAGGGATGAAAAAAGGACTGTATTGGGAGAAGAGGAAAGGAAGATACAGAATAGGTTAAATTACATCACATGAAGAAAGGCAAAAGACCTAATACAGTAGAGGGAAAGAAGGGAGGTGGCGAGCATTGTTTGAAATTTACTGTCATTGCATTTGGATCAGAGAGAATAATATACACATTTATTTGGGTAGAGAAATTTATCTTACCCTAAAGGGAAGTAGAAGAGGAAAGTAGAATAAAAAAGGAAATGGGGGCAATAGAAGAGAGGGCATATTTATGGAGGTGGTGGGTAGCGGTCAGGAGCCAAACTCTGGTGAGGAGGTACAGGGTGAAAGGAGAGAGAAAAGCATAAATGGGGAAATAGAATGGAAGGAAATAGACAGTTAGCAATCATAACTTTGAATGTGAATGGGATGAATTCTCCAATAAAATTGAAGTGGATAGCAGAATGGATTAAAAACCAGAATCCTACAATATGGTGTTTACAAGAAACATATTTGTAACAGAGAGATATATACACAAAATAAAGGCAAAAGTCAGGAGCCAAATCTATTATGCTTCAGCTGAAGTTTAAAAAAAAAAAAAGGCAGGGGTAGCAATCCTGATCTCAGACACAGCAAAAGCAAAAATCAATCTAATTAAAAGAGATAATGAAGGAAACTACATCTTGGTAAAAGGTACTATAGACAATGAAGTAATATCAATACTAAACATATATGTACCAAGTGCTATAGCATCCAAATTTTAAGAGAAGTTGAGTGAGTTACAGGAAGAAATAGCAAAACTATACTACTAGGGGACCACAACTTCCCCCTCAAAGAACTAGATAAATCTAACCTGAAATTGAACAAGGAAGAAGTTAAAGAGGTTAAAAGAATTTTTAAAAAAGTTAAACATGATAGACTTCTGGAGAAAATTGAATGGGGATAGAAAGGAATATACCTTTTTTTTCAGTGAGAACATGGTACGTACACAAAAATTGATCATGTATTAGGACATAAAAACCTAACAATCTAATGCTAAAAGGCAGAAATATTAAATGGATAATTTTCAGATTATGATGCAATAAAAATTATGTGTTATAAAAGGTCAAGGAAAGATAAGCTAAAAGCTAATTGGAAACTAAACAATCTAATCCTGAAGAATGATTGGGTCAAACAGCAAATCATAGAAACAATCAATAACTTCATCAAAGAGATAAACAATAGTGAGACAACATACTAAAACTAATGGGATAAAACCAAAGCAGGTTTTAGGGGAAAATTTATATTTCTAAATCCTTATATGAGTAAAATAGAGAAAGAGCAGATCAATGAATTGGACATGCAACTAAAAAAAAGCTAGAACAAGAACAAATTAAACATTGCCAGTTAAATGCTAAATTAGAAATTCAGAAAATAAAAGGAGAGATTAATAAAATTGAAAAGAGAAAATGATTTAGCTAATAAGCATAACTAAGAGCTGATTTATGCAAAAAAAACTACCAATATCAAAAATAAAACAGTGAATTCACCACTAATGAAGAGGAAATTAAAGCAATAATTAGGAGAAATTTTCCCCAACTGTGTGCTAATAAATCTAATAATCTAAGTGAAATTCATGAATTCTTACAAAAATATAAATTGTGCAGATTAACAGAAGAGGAAATAAAATACTGAAATAACCCCATTTTAGAAAAAGAAATTGAAGCAGCCATCAATGAACTCCTTAAAAATATTTCCAGGGTCAGATGGATTTAAAGAACAATTAATTCCAAAACTATATAAAATATTTGGAAAAAAAATAGGTGGAGTCCTACCAAATTCTTTTTATGACACGAATATGGTGCTGACACATAAACCAAAAAGAGCCAAAGCAGAGAAGGAAAATTATAGACCAATCCCCCTAATGAATATTGATGCAAATATTTTAAATAAAATATTATCAAAGATATTACAGCAGGATAATACACTATATCCAGGTGGAGTTTATTCCCGGAATACATTGCTAGTTAAATATTAGGAAAACTATCAGCATAATTGACTGTATCAATAACAAAACTAACAGAAATCATATAATTATCTCAATAGATGCAGAAAAAGCTTTTGACAAAATGCAGCACCTATTCCTATTTAAAAAAAAAAACTTGAGAGCACAGGAATAAATGGAGTTTTCCTTAAAATGATAAGCAATATCTATCTGAAATCAACAGCAAGCATCATATGCAATGGAGATAAGTGAGAAGCATTGCCAATAAGATCAGAGGTGAAACAAGCATGTCCATTATCATCACTGTTATTCAATATTGTACAAGAAATTTTAGCTTTAGCAATAAGAGAAGAAAAATAAATTGAAGGAATTAGAATATTCAATGAGGACACAAAATTATCACTCTTTGCAGATGATATGATGTTATATTTAGAGGATCTTAGAGAATCAAATAAAAAAAACTACTTGAAACAATTTGTTAACTTAGCAAAGTTACAGTATAAAATAAGTCCTTATAAACCATCAGCATTTCTTTAGATTACCAACAAATCCAAGACAGAAGAGATAGAAAAAGAAATCACATTTAGAATAACTGTGGACAATATAAAACATTTGGCAGTCTACCTTCCAAGATAAACTCAGGAACACAATTGCAAAACACTTTTCATGCAAAGTTAGATCTAAACAATTGGAAAAATATCAATTGCTCATTGGTAGACTGTGTTAATATAATAAAAATGACAATTCTACCTAAATTAATATACTTCTCCAGTGTCATACCAATCAAGGTGCAAATATTATTTTATAGAACTAGAAAAAAATAATAACAAAATTCATCTGGAAGAACAAATGGTCAAGGATATCAAGGGAATTGATTTTTAAAAATGCAAAGGAAGTGGAAATCATTAAAACTCTTTGTTACTGGCTAAGAAATAGAGAGGTGGGTCAGTAGAATACATTAGGTACACAAGACACAGTAGTCAATTATTATAGTAATCTACTGTTCAATAAAGTGAAAGACTCCAACTTCTGGGATAAGAACTCACTATTTGACAAAAACCTCTGGGAAAACTAGAAAAGAGTAAAGCAGAAACTAGGTATAGACCAACATCTAACAACGTATACCACGATAAGATCAAAATGAGTACATGAGTTAGACAGAAGGGTTGATACTATAAGCAAATTAGGAGAGTATGGAATAGTTTTCCTGTCAGATCTATGGAGAAGTGAAGAATTTATGATCAAACAAAAGATTGAGAACATTATGAAATGCAAAATGGATAATTTTGATTATGTTAAATTAAAAAAAAGTTTTTTGTACAAACAAAACCAATTCAACCATGATTAGAAGGAAAGTAGATAGTTGGGACATAATTTTTACTGCTGTGTTTCTGATAAAGGCCTTATTTTTCAAATATTTAGAGAACTCAGACAAATTTATAAGAATGCAAGTCATTCTCCAATTGATAAATGGTCAAAGGATATAAATAGGCAGCTTTCATGTGAAGAAATTAAAGCTATCTATAGTCATATGAAAAAATGCTCCAAATCACTATTTATTAGATGAATACAAATTAAAACAACTCCAAGGTACCCCTTCACACCTATCAGATTGGCTAATAATATAGAAAAGAAAAAAAAATGACAAATGTTGGAGAAGATGTGGGAAAATTGGAACACTAATGAATAGTTATTGGAGTTGTGAACTGATCCAACTATTCTGGAGAGCAATTTGGAACTATGCCCAAGGGGCAACTAAACTGCATAACCTTTGATCCAGCGATGCCTCTACTAGGTCTGTATCCCAACGAAATCATAAAAAAGGAAAAGGACCCACATGTACAAAAATATTTATAACAGCTACTTTTGTGGTGGCCAAGAACTGGAAATTGAGGGGATGCCAATCAATTGGGAAATGGCTAAAGAAATTGTGGTGTATGAATATAATGAAATACTATTGTGCTATAAGAAATGACAAGCAATTTACAGTGGAGAGGAAGTGGGGGAAAGTGAGAGAGAATGAGTGAATCTTATTCTCATCAGATTTGGCTTAAAGAGGGAATAACATACACACTCAATTGGGTATGGAAATCTATCTTACCCTACAGGGAAATAGGGGGGGAAGAGGAATAAGGTGATGATAGAAGAGAGGGCAGATGGGGGGAGGGCATAATCAGAAGGAAACACTTCTGAGAAGGGACAAGATCAAAAAAGAGAATAGAATAAATGAGGGGTGGGATAAGATGAAGGGACATATAGTTAGTTTTTCACAACATGAGTATTATGGAAGTGTTTTGCATGACTTCACATGTATAACCTGTGTTGAGTTGCTTGCCATCTCAAAGAAGGTGGGTGGGAAAGGAGGAAGGGAGAGATTTTGGAACCCAAAGCTTTAAAAAAACGTTAAAAATTGTTTTTACATGCAACTGAGAAATAAGATATATAGGCAATGGGGTATCCAAAAAGAGAAGGGGAAGGGAATAAGAGAAAGGGGGAGAGGGTAATAGAAGGGAAAGCATATTAGGGTAAGGAGTATTCAGAATGCATACCGTCTTGTGGTGGGGGGAGGGGCAAGATGGGGAGAAAATTTGGAACTCAAAATCTTGTGGAAATGAATGTTAAAAAACTAAAAATAAATAATTAATTTTAAAAAATGCCAAGCAGTATGATTTCAGAAAAAAACCTGGAAAGACTACATGAACTGATGCTGAGTGAAGTGAGTTGAACCAGGAGAACATTGTACACAGCAACAGCCACATTGTGCGATGATTCACTATGATAGCCTTAGCTCTTTTCAGCAATGCAATGATCCAAGACAACTCCAAAATACTCATAGTGGAAAATATGAGCCACATGTAGAGAAAGAATTATGGCGTATGGATGCAGATCGAAGTATACTATTTTTACTTTTTATTGTTTTTTTTCCTTTCTCGTGTTTTTCCCTTCTGTTCTGATTCTTCTTTCACAACCTGAATAATGTGGAAACATGTTTAACATGCTTATATGTGTATAATCTATATCAGAGTCCCTGCTCTCTTGGAAAGCGAGGAGGGAAGGGAGAGAGGGAAGTAGAAAAATTTGGAACTCAAATTTTAGAAAAATGGATGTTGAAATTTATCTTTACATGTAATTGGAAAAAATAAAATACTATTAAGTAAAAATACACGTGTATAGAACTTTTCATGATTTAAGTAGCCCCTTTCTACTTGTATGTCTCCCCACTCAACCACCCTAACCTCACAGACCCAGAGAATGGTCTATACTCACAATAAGCTCTTTATAATATTGAAGACAAAAATAACATCCTTGGTCTTTTCTTCTCATAGTGTATTGCATCTAGAGGAAACATTAGGACTGAGTTTCCTCATGTGTAACATGAGCTTAGACTTGATCAGAAGTGATAAATACATGGCTTGTGGGCCATATGTGGGCCACCACACTCCCAAGTGCAGCCCAAATGGAATTAAAATACAATTGTGAAATATTTGAGAAGAATAATGACAAGGCATAATAAAATAGATAATGCAAATATGCAGTTTTCTAAGTCAATATGTCCCACACACAAACTCACATATGGTTTGGTGGCCGCTGTTTCTATATGAGTTTGACCTAAGTGGACTTCTAAATGAACTCTAATGTGTCTTCTAGCTTTCACATTCTGTGCTAGTAGAGCAAGATCAAGATCAAAAGATTCCAGGAGTCCTGAGAGCCCAATATATTTGTGGACAAAGCAGAATCAATAGCTGAGGAAAGATATTTTTTAACATGGGTAAATACAGAACACCCACAAACACAAGACTACCAGGATGGTGAAAGTCATATTCCTATTTATAAATTGTAATATCATGGTCATGGTGTTGTTTTTTTTATTAATAAATTTATTTTTAGTTTTCAGCATTTACTTCCACAAGATTTTGAGTTCCAATTTTTCACCTCATCTCGGCCTCTGCCCAACATGGCATGCATTCTGAATACCCCTTCCCCTAGTCTGCCCTCCCTTCTATCTCTCCCCCACTTCTTTTATCCCCTTCCTCTTCTATTTTCCTGTAGGGCAGGATAGATTTATGTACCCCATTTCCTATATTTCTTATTTCCCAGTTGCATGTGAAAACATTTTTTTGAACATGTGTTTTTAAAACTTTGGGTTCCAAATTTTTTCCCTTTCTCCCTCCCCACCCACCCTCATTGAAAAGGTAAGCCTCTCAATATAGATTATACATGTGCAGTTATGCAAAACACTTCCATAGTAGACATGCTGTGAAAAAATAACTCTATTTCCCTTAATCTTATCCTGTCCTCCCCATTTATTCCATTTTTTCTTTCGACCCTGTCCCTCCTCAGAAGTATTTGCTTCTGATTACCCCATTTCTCAATCTGACCTCCTCTCTATCATGCCCCTTCTCTCTTGTTCCCTCCCCCACCCATTTTCCTGTAGGGTAAGACAGATTTCCGTACCCAAGTGAGTGTGTATGTTATTCCCTCCTTACGTCAAATCCTATAAGAATAAGATTCACTCATGCCCTCTCACCTTCCCCATTTCCCCTCCACTGTAAGAGCCTCTTCTTTTCTGTTTGTTTTTTTGGGGGGGAGATAGTTTACCTCATTCTACCACTCCCTTTCTCCTTCTCCTAGTATAATCCTCTCTCACCCCTTAATTTTATTCTCCAGGATGAGCCTTTCATCTTCAACTCACCCTGTGCCCTCTATCAATCTATCTATCTATCTATCTATCTATCTATCTATCTATCTATCTATCTATCTATCTATCTATCCATCTATCTATCTATCTATCTACATACATATAATTTTTCCCTCCAACTACCCTAATACTGACAAAAGTCTCATAAGTTACAAATATCATCTTTCCATGCAGGAATGTAAACTGTTCAACCTTAATAAGTCTCTTATGATTTCTCTTTCCTGTTTATCTCTTCATGTTCCACTTGAGTCTTGTATTTGAAAGACAAAATTTCTATTCAGCTCTGGTCTTTTCATCAAGAATGCTTGAAAATCCTCTATGTCACTGAATGACCAATTTTTCCTCTGCAGAATTATACTCAGTTTTGCTGGGTAGGTGATTCTTGGTTGTAATCCTAACTCCTTTGCCATCCAGAAAATTATATTCCATGCCCTCTGGTCCCTTAATGTAGAAGCTGCTAAATCTTGTGTCATCCTGATTGTCTTTCCACAATATGTGAATTGTTTCTTTCTGGCTGTTTGTAATATTTTCTCCTTGACCTGGGAACTATGGAACTTGGCTACAATATTCCTAGGAGTTTTCCTTTAGGGATCTCTTTCAGGAGGAGATCGGTGGATTCTTTCCATTTCTATTTTGCCATATGTTTCCAAAATATCAGGGCAGTTTTCCTTGATAATTTCTTGAAAGATGATGTCTAGGCTCTTTTTTGATCATGGCTTTCAGATAGTCCAATAATTTTTAAATTGTCTCTCCTGGATCTATTTTCCAGGTCAGCTGTTTTTCCAATGAGATATTTCACATTGTGAAATAATTTTTGGTTCTTTTGGATTTGTTTTACAGTGTCTTGATTTCTCATAAAGTCACTAGCTTCCAATTGCTCTATTCTAATTTTTAAGGAACTATTTTCTTCAGGAATCTTTTGGACTTCCTTTTCCATTTGTCCAATTATGCTTTTTAGGGCATTCTTCTTCTCATTGGCTTTTTGGACCTCTTTTGCCATTTGGGTTAGGACATTTTTTAAGGTGTTATTTTCTTCAGTATTTTTTGGGTCTCCTTTAGCAAGCTGTTGACTTGTTTTCCATGATTTTCTTGCATCACTCTCATTTCTCTTCCCAGTTTTTCTTCTACTTCTCTTACTTGCTTTTCAAAATGCCTTTTGAGCTCTTCCAAGGCCTGGGACTGATTCATATTTTTTCTTGGAGGCTTTGGATATAGGAACTTTGGCTTTGTTGTCATCTTCTGGTTGTATGTTTTGATCTTCTTTGTCACCAAAGTAAGATAATATAGTCTGACTCTTTTTGCGCTGCTTACTCATAATCCCGGCCAGTTACTTGAGTTTTAAACTCTTCATTAAGGTAAGAGTCTGCTTCTAATGTGAAGGGTGTACTGTCCCAAACTTTGGGGGTTTTTACAGCTGTTTCCAGAGATACTTCTAGATGCCTGTAAATTTTCCGTTCTTCCAGGGCGGTATGATAAGAGGCAAGGTGTTTCCTCTCCACCACCATAACAAGCTCCACCACACCAGCACTCCTTCTCGCCCCAGGACTGCTCCTCAGAACTGTGACCCAGATCCAAGCATTGGCAAAGCAAGAGATTCCTGCCTCACCACTGGCAGAGTGATCCCTGTAGTCCCCCTCTGATCAGCCACTCGATTCCCCCTCAGTCTGTGGGCCAGAAGTTCAGGAGGCAGCTGCTGCCCCATAGGCCACGCTTGGAACTTGGGACTGAGACCTAGCTTCTATGTCACTGCAGACACAGACTTTTCCCACTGACCTTCTAAGTTGTCTTTTGGTGTTCGTGGGTTGAAAAGTCAGGAAACCACTACAGCTGCCTGTGCTTTAGCCCTCTGAGGCCTGCTCCAGGGTCACTGTGGCCTGGAGCCCACACTGAACTGTACTTCTCTCCCAGCCCAGAGCTATATATCTTTCAGATCAACCATCCAGGTTGTCTTGGCCTGGAAATTTGTTTCACTCTTTCTTTTTGTGGGTTCTGCTGCTTTAGAATTTGTTTAGAGTCATTTTTTTACAGGTATTTGGCGGGGTTTGGGGGAGAGCTCAAGCAAGTCACTACTTTCACTCCTCCACCTTGGCTCCACCCCCCTGTTGTTGGTTTTGACAATAGCACTACATACCCTTCTTATTTTTCAACTATCTAGAGACCCTGCTAATTTTAGGATGCTTAGCTAATACATTTTTGACTGACCGATTGAGTAAGTGAACTTGCTTCTACAGAAGACCAGAAGTCAGTGCAACTGGCATGAAGCCAAACACCACCTTCCCTCCATCCCTGCTAACTCTTGAGAGAAATTTTCCCTTTTGACAAGATGATTTTGAAAGCAGGTTACCTCCTAGACAGGTCATTCCTTACTGCAATGTTTCAGCATTTGTTGTGATGGGCTCCTTCCCATATAAGAATGCAACCCACCCAAATCTCTATCATGGTTTTGACAGCAGGTTTCCCCCATGTGTGACAGGACTTTGTGGGTATTTAAATACAGTACAGATGGGATTAATCTACCTAGATGTCATTCAAAAAGTCAATATATTGACTTATTAAGAACAAGGCCCTAAGCAGACAGTAAGAAGATGCAGAGGAGGAACTGATATGTGTGGGGGGGGGCATGAGAGGGTTGTTATTTAATAAAAGACCATAATTAGATATATAGGACACTTTAAAGGCAATCTAATTCTTTCCTCACCTCCCCAGTTCAAAAGTGAGTAATCTGAAGCTTAGAGTTAGGAAATGACTTTTTCTCCAGACCAAACACTGATTTAGCCACTCAGGCTAGGACTAGAACCTGGGTCTAGTTCTGTCTCAGGGATAGGCCATTGTCATAGACATGCCATAATGGAATGTCACAAATGTGATCTCTCTTGTTGTTGAGCTACTTACAAAGGAGATGATTCCAAGAAGGGACAGAGGGATTATAAAAGGAAAAGTGGGGCAGGGCATCAATCAGAAAGTATACCTACACTAATTGTATCCTAGAGTGATCTGAATGGTTTCTCTTCCATTTCAGGCTTAGTTCGTGCTGTGAAAATTGAGGTTCATAGATAAATCATCAAAGGGAAAAGAGAAGGAACAATGAGAGAAAAGGATCCCTTGAGACAAATTTTCCATGTAAAGTAGAGTAAACATAAAGTGCAACAAGGAAAAGTTATCTATAAGGATTGTTGTTGTTTGTCCTTCATTCTCAAAAAGGACCATGGCATCAGGAAGGTGATGCCATGACTTGCAAGTGAATTGTATTTAAATGAAGAAGGTCTCTTCAAAATCTCCAGCCTCATTTCCTGCTCTGGAACCATCTGAGTCTAGTGACAAGATATAGATCAAAACAACTGGAGATGGTCCCACATGCCCTGGGAGACCATGGCCTTTTTAATATAAGGTATTTACCAGGTCTCAGTCTGACTGAGGCAATGCCCATTAAGTGATTAAGGTTAAGTAAGAAATGAGACAAAAAGAGGCAGTTAGGTGGCACAATGGATAGAGCTCTGGCCTTGGAACCAGGAGGACTTGAGTTCAAATCTGGGCTTAGACACTTGACACTTTCTAGCTGTTTTAAAATAATGTGACCCTGGGCAAGTCACTTAACCCCAATTGCCTCACCAAAAAGCAAAACAAAATTAAACAAGACAAAACAAAAAACAAAACAAAACAAAACAAAAAAATAAATGAGACAAAGAATGGCCTCTTTTACCTAATCAAAAAATATCAGTTTGGGATGGGAAGACCCTCAAAGTTTCTGAGCAAAACAGAAATAATTTCTATTGTTGGCCAATCAATGAGAGCCAGAGTGATTTGGGGTTAAGTCATGGTCCTTAAGAAAGAAATCTATACCATAAAGTGCAAGATATTTAATTACATTCTATAGAAGTCAAAGGTGATGTTCACCTTCCCTGTCTTATTTCCTCTTATTAGTCAATACTAAACTCTGTCAACTTGTAGGAATTTTGAGAGGTCATCTAGTTCATCTCTGGATTCAGTTAAGTCAAAAACATCTCCAGGATAGAAGATCATCTTTTTATTAAGAATTTAGGGAGTAGTGAGTCAAGTCTGTATGTATCCTATGAAACATTTACTATATATCAGGCATTGTGATATACCCTGGGGGCACAAAACAAACAAAAAAATAAAATGTGACAGGGTTGGAGACTCAGTCCTGAAAACAGGATTTTGTAAGTCACTGTTGTACTTCTGGCCAGGCTTTCCTCTTTCCTTTCTTCCTTCTTCCCTCCCCTCTCATATCCCCACCCTTTGGAATTAGATGCAATCACAGAATTTCAGAGTTAGAAAAGATCTCAAAGATCATCTATCCCAACATGTATTTGAAAAAGATTCCATTATACAACACATTGAGCAAATGTTTATCCCATCTTTTTATCGTTCTTCCTTTGTTCTCAAAGAGGATCAGTGGCATCATCGGGATTGTCTTGACTTGTGTGTGAAATTGAATTTAATTGAGGCAGAGTTGGACAAAGTTGTCAGCCTCACTATTGCCTCCAGAGTCATCAAAGTCCAGTGGCAAGCCAAAGTCAAGATGACTGGTGATGGCCCAGGATGTAGTGGGAGACCTTGGCCTTTTTAAATTAAGGTCTTTCCCAGGTCTCAGTTTGTGTGAGGCAATGCCCATACAATGACCAAGGGCAAGGTAAGAATGGTTAGCTCTAATTGTTAGGAAGTGTTTCCTATATCAAGCATAAATTACTCTCTGCTACTTCCAGCAAACACAAGTCCTCCTATTCCTACCCTTATGGATCAAGCAGAACAAATATAATCCTTTTCCATTTATATTAGTCTTTTAAATATATAAAGAGATATATTATGTTCCCCACTTCAAGTCTTCCTCAGGCTATAAACGCCACAAGTTCCTTCAACTAATTCTCATATTGCATAAACTCCAGAACTTAGAAGTACATCAGAGGACATCTAGTTCAACCTCCTCTGAAATGCAGAAATTCTTTCTACAGCATACCTGAAGTTTGCTAATATGTTCCATGGTTTTCAGATGTCCCCTTATCTCTCTGCATAGATGATATAGATTTTGTCATTGTTAATCTTTCAACATTCCTTTGTGCTTCAACATCAGTCATCCCCAACCTTATATGTTTCTTTCTTTTTTGTGATTTTCTTTATTTTTATCTCTTCCATTTTAATGGCACTAAACATTATTTTTGAGTTTTTGGATAATAATAACTTAAGGCTGTACAGCATTTTAAATATTATGAAACATTTTATACATATCTCATTTGATCCTCATGACTACTATCTGAAGTAAGTAGTGTGAGCATTTTTCTCATTTTACCGGTGACAAAACTGCTGCAACTCAGAGAGGTTAAGTGCCTGGGCTAAGGAAGGATACACATGTATGTGGCAGAACTAGGATTTGAACTCAGAGACCTTGATTGTAAACTATCCTACCTCCTCAAATAGAGTACAGAACTGTATCCTGTATGCTAGTGATGAAGCAATATTATACTAAAGTACCCTATCTAACATATTTCCATTTCCACCACTCTTTATATATTTCCCTTAGGACTATTCAGAATGTTGTGATGTAGATGATAGACCTGAATTCTATTCTAAGTACATAGGTGTATGGAATAATATCCTGGGATCTGTTTATGTCATTACTGTGCCAGGCCCTAAAAGGGAAATGACATTTGTTATCCATCCCTTGAAGGCATCTGGGGAGTTGTTTTTCAGGTCCACCTTCCCTGTCAGTGGTTGCTGTTAATCCTAGTTAAAAATGCTGTTAAATGATAATTTATCAAGAAGATAAAATGGCAAGACCATCCTCAAGGCTCTTGCTCCCCATGTTAAAGGAAGGATTGTCTAACAGCAAAGGGAAACTATGAATTGCACTGCTGCTTCTTATGACTGCCATCCATATTTTATCCCCTCTGACTCCACCTTGGCCTCAAGTCCTTAGCCCCCAACATGATCAGCCTTCATGGTCATTCCAGTCAGAAGGTGATTTGTTCTGATGAAATAGAAAATTGAAATGGAGCTGGTGCTGGATACAACACCGTCCACTTTTTCTATTTTGTCAAAGTGCTCTGGCTGTTCATTTTTTCATGGTCATGAGTTGAAATAAATTAAACTTCCTAGGGGCGAAACTTCTCTAAGATCAAATTGGAATATATTGATTAGACTCTTTGAGGGCTGATGGATTGGAAGTTCTTGCTTTATAAACACATTTACCAACACGCTTTCAGAAATAGTTGCTTAGTGTTGGGTAGACTGATTGTGTTTATTTAAAACGGCTCTGGGAGAATATACCTGCAGCCTCTGTTTGAACCAATGAATGCCTCACACCCCAATCAATGCAACAAGCAGAGTTCTGCTCCCTAGAAGACTTCCAGGACTAGCCCAAGGGCACATTGACTGGCCATTTGTCAGCTGATACATTGGCATCTCTGGAAAAATTTAGATTGTCTTTGAGGGACGAGCTACTAGTACCTGGGAGACCTGTCTCTTAGTAGGAGGAATTCAGAGGCTCCTAATCATAAGTTGTTTTTTCAAAGACCCATTCTATTCTTTCAGCCTTGAGTTGTTGATGTTTTAGAGCACTGAACTAAGTCAGAAGACCTGGGTTCTAGTCTTGACTCTGCTGCTAACTGTTTTAGGATTGTTATTTCTATATCATTCCTTAGAGTTCTGCGTGGTATATGTGCACACACACACACACACACACACACACACACACACACACACACATAATGATTACCATTTTAAGGGTATTCTTGGTCAAGTCTAGTTGTACTAAATTATTTTCAAAATCTTAGATTTGGACTTTCTAAATCTTAGATTTGTGACTTTTAGACTCTGCAAGACCTTTAGTCATCCAACCAAGATGTCTCCAAATTGACTTTGTTTACAAAAACAGAAAAGGAAAGGTCAACATATCAAATTAGTTTACTACAAAATTTGCAATAAAATGGGGTTTTACTCTTGGTTAAAGAGAAACTCAATGAGTTAAAAACAACCAGTTGTTCTCAGTTATAAAATAAGAGGATTAGTTTAGATGATATCTAAGCCCTTCCCCCAACTCTAAATAATCAATATCACTCAATGATCATATTCTTATTAATAATACTGATAGTAGTTCAAATCTGGCCTCAGACACGTAACACTTACTAGCTGTGTGACACTGGGCAAGCTGGGCAAGTCACTTAACTCCAATTGCCTCACCAAAAAAAGAGAGAGAGAGAGAGAGAGAGAGAGAGAGAGAGAGAGAGAAATAATCCTGATAGCTGACACATGCATATGCTTATCATTTTTAAAATGATTTCAGAAACAGTATCTCAACAGGACCATAACAATAATCCTGTAAGGGAGGTAATTCAGGCATTTTTATCTCTATTTTACAGATAAGGAAATTGATGCTCAGTGAGGATAAGTGACTGGCCCAAGGTCATACAACTAGTAAATGGCCACTCTGAGCTCAAAGCTAGCTCTTCTAACTTGAAATCCAGTACTCTTTAAATATTATCATGCCTTCTTTACTCCAAAGATCATCATGTTCCATTTTCTCTTTGGCTCTGTGTCACATATAATTTCTTGTTACATCATATTTGACTCTGCCCCACTGAACCATTCTCCTTCCATTGATGCTTATCCCCTTTAACTGCTTGGAGATGGTTATTGGCTTCAGAAAATAGAGAGGGAGAGAGTTATGAGGCACATCGGGAACACTGGGGGGAAGGCAGCGTGATTTTGTTCAGATTCTATTATAGCAGGAAACATGCTGGATATCAAAGGGAAATTTATGTAATGTATTCCAGCATTGTTCAAGATATAACATCATGTTTTATGCAAGCAGAGGCAGTCAGGGCAGGCAGTGTGAGAACTCTTTCCCACAAACTGAAACAAACAATATAATAGCAATGAGAAAAATGGACAGAAAATAAACCTTTCTTTTTATGGGCAACTTCCTCAGTTCAAAAGCTATGACAGTCAGAATATTTGACACATCTCTATTTCAGGTTCTATGGAAATCACTGGACATTTCTCAACTTCTAGTGCTTGTTACATGACTTTTGAAAGTGATCTTCAGGGCAGCTAGGTGGTGCAGTGGATAGAGCAACGGCCCTGAAGTCAGGAGGACCTGAGTTCAATTCCAGCCTCAGACCAAACACTTGACACATACTAGCTATGTGACCCTGGGCAAGTCACTTAACCCCAATTGCCTAAAAAGAAAAAAAAAGAAAATGATCTGGACACATTAAAAAAGTTAGAGTTGGGGGAAGATCAAGGAAGGGGAGCTGGCCTGGATCAAAAGAAAATAATCTTAATTGAATTAATCTGCATTATCTGGCGCTAGACAGTAACATTTTAAGAATGACTTTGAAAAGGTACCCAGGGCATGGAGCATGGAATTGTGACTAGAAAAAACCTTAACAATCATTTAGCTTAGTCCCTTAATGATATCGATAAAGAAATTGAGGCACAGAGGGGATAAATTAATTACAACAGGTTATATAGGAAGTAAGTCCCAGGGTTGTAGAAAGGGTATTGGATTTGGAATCAGAAGAAGTAGGTTTCAATTTTAGCTCTATTATTTACTAGCTACGGAAAGTGAGAGAGTTGGACTATATAATCTCACAGATTCCTTCCAGCTCTGAAGGTTATGATCTTATGTGGGGTGGAGCAGGATTTTAAACACAGTTCTCCTGATTTTGTATTCATGCATTTTGAAGGCACTAGGGAGAAGACTCAAGACTTTAAAGCTTCATCCAAAGGAGATACAGCATAGGGAAAAAACTAAGCTAAATATCAAAGAAGTATAAACGTAGGTGATTAACACCCTTAATATAAACATCAACTGCATAGAAAATGAAAAAAAACTCTTAGTCCAAAAGCTATAAAACATATAATTGTAGAATAAAAACCCTTAGCGTAAGTGTAGAAAAGGTAAATGTAACTTATTCTTCCATATGGATATATTTGAATGGGAACTCCACATTCTTCAGATATATGATCCCTTTGATTGGGCATTATATATCAATCCAACCATTTACTCACTTATTCATCCATCCCTTTACCCATCTACTTATCCTTTCCAATTATTCATCCACCTAGCCTTACACCCACCAACCTACTGAGTTTTTGCAAAGCATTTTGCAATGCACTGGAGAATATAAGAAGTTACTACAAGATGTGGTTCCTGACCTGAAGGTCTATAAAGGGATAAATCTTCAATAGACAATTAAATTAGATTGAGCAAGACATTCAGCCCAAGACTCTTCTGCCTTGATATAAGCCTAAATCATTGTCCATGAAGAATAATCACTCAGATTGAGGACCAAGGAAGTAGTGCTAAAAGAAGTTTGAGGGTACACAAAATGGACAAGGACTTGTGCCAAAGGCAAGCTTTGCCTTCCACAATTTGTGATGTTTTTACTAGAGAAGGAGTATTGTGTCCTGGGAAAAGCAATGGATACTACTTCTGATACTAATTCTGTGGCAAGTCAGTTTCTTCATCTGTAAAAGGCAGATAAAATGTATAAACTCCTTGCTTTTTAGGGTTTTTGTGAGAAAAAAAATATTTGTTAAACCTTAAGACATTGTGAATATGCAAAGTGTTATTATTCAAAAAAATGTCCTCTATGGTCTAATAGAAAGAGTACTAGATGGGGCATCAGAGAAGCTGAGTTCAAATAATAACTGGAAATTACTGCCTGTGTGACTTTGGGCAAGTTTCTTAATATATATGGACTTAGGTTTTCTTATTTGTAAAATCAAAAGAATTAACTGATTCTCAAAGCTCATTCTGTTTCTAAAATCTTATGATCTGATGTACCATACCTATTTGGTGATAGTTCTGTGGCTGGGAGGCTGAATGCAATATTAAAAATAATGCTTGATCTGGCATCAGGAGATGTGGGCTTAAATCTTGAATATGCATAAATACAGAAATAATGCTTTATCTCTCTGAGTCACTGTTTCTTCATCTATAAAATAGGACTAAAATTCTTGCATTCTATACTTCATAAAATGGTTGTGGTGAAAGTAGTATGTAAATTATGAGTTCTGGAGCAATTCCAGGGTGTAGAGGAAAGAGCACCAAATGTTGATTTATGACAGCTGGGTTCAAATTTTGACTCAAGTACTTGCTAGTTGGGTTAGCATGGGTGAAACCCTTGATCTCTCTTTTGTTTCCCTAGCTGCAAAATGAAAGCAGTAGTATTTTTACTAGCCTACCTCATCCAGTTGTTATCAGTCTTGTGCAATGGAATTTGTTGTCAATAGCCTTTCTTGGCCTCTAAGGTCCCTTCCAACCCCAAAGGTCTATAATTTTATACCTGTGTAGGCTAGTGATTATTATTATTATTATTATTATTATTATTATTAATATTATTATTATTATTATTATTATTATTATATCTTCAATTAGGACCAACCTCATAAGGCTGGAGATGTTTTTTGTCTTTGGTTCTTTGTATAGCTTCTAATTGTCAAGAAACTTTCCTTTGAGCTCCTATGGCAATCTGTAAGGCAGCTGAGAAACCCCATCAGTAATTTTATATATGCACAGATGAAAAAACAAAATGTATATAATATATATACACAGATACTCATATGCATACAAACATATAATATATAGTGCAAACATACATGTATATACAAATACATATAGTGTGTATATATACATATCTTTATCTATACATATATGTATGCTTTTCAAGGTTTGCAAAATGTTTACCATATGTTTTCTCGTTACATCCTCAAAGTAACCATAGGAGGTAGATAATATTATGAGCAAACTGAGACTTGCCCAGGTCCACAGGGTCAATACTTGGAGTAGGATTTAATCTCATGTCTTCTCAATTCTAAGTCCAGCATCTGAATAAAAGTGTCTTAGTAGTAGAGGAAATTCTTCCTCTGGTCCCTACATAGATAGTCAATTAGGTTAGTTAAAAGGATAAACAAAATCAAGGAATAAGGAGGCCTTACAACATAAAAAGGTTAACCAAGATTCCCAGGTTTGTGTATACATGTACGTATACACAGCAAAGCAATAAGGTTACTGACTTTAGGAGACAAAGGGAAATTTCCACTTTCAGAAATTATTCCCATGTTAAAAAAAAAGCTTAAATTGCCATGGAAACAGCTCAAAGGCTCATCATATTGGATAGTGAATTTCCAAAGGAGTCCTTGAGACATCTTTTGTTTCTTTTCTTTGAAGTAGGGCAGAAGTGGTCCTCCAATCCGGGAGGCAGAGCTTTGTACTCCTCCACCAAGGTTCTGAAAGTGGGGAGAGGAAGGGAGAAATGTTTTCTCTAAGAATTCCTGTCCCACCCCCACCCCCACAGTGTTGACTGCAACTTGAGTAGACAAAGTGGGGAAAGTGGGGTAGGAGTAAAAAAAAAAGAAGCCCTCTTTGGAAAACATGATGCTAATTTAGTCTGCCATTGATTTGGGAGGAAGGTCTATCGAAGAAATTCAGGTCAAAGATTCTAATGTAGCAGGGAAAATGGAGAAATGATCTTTTACTCATTCATCGATTCAAGAAGCATTTATTAAATAACTAGTGCATGCTATACAAAAATGAAAATTTCAAAAATGAAATTTTCCCAACAATCTTACATTTTGTTGTGGGAAGCAATAGGAATATTGTTAAAAATTAAACACAAAATTTATACAAATCCATTTCAACTGGCAGGGTCCTAGCAACTTAGGGGATCAGCAGAGCTTTCCTATAGGAGGAAACATTTGAGCTGAGTTTTAATTAAAGCTAGGTATTCTATAATAAAGAAATTAAGAGGAAGTGTATTTGAGGTATAGAACAGCCTGGGTAAAGGCAAGGAGACAGGAGATGGAACATAGAGTATGGACAACAGCAAGACTGATTGGCAGGAATGGCAATGTGAAGGAAAGTCATTAAAGCAAGGCTTGGAAAGTTTGGCTGGAACAAAATGACAAATTCCAAGTGAATTCATCCAATATGTTAAAGTCATTTCTACAGTTATTTTACTACTTTATGTGTAACCAGACAACAGATGATGTAACATACATATTATCATTGCAGAAGTAATAGGTACATATGCAGTCAAAAGTAGTTTGTTGGTCTGGTTTTCCTTAATTATTTTTACTTGTTTTAAGAAATGATCCAATTGGCTGGGGGAAGGTCAGAAGAGGTTATGTTGGTAGATTAACATATCAAAAATAAGAAGCATCAGTAAAATTTGAAAAATGTTTTATGGATACTATGCATTATTTGGAGTATCTCTCTGTTATTTTAATTCTCACTACATGACCAGCTCTCCTTATAGAGGTCCTTGTCATGCCTCTTCTAATACTTCTTGTGTGAAAATAATCATTGATAATGTGATTAAGCCTCTTTCTACCCTTTTTGTATCTTGAGTCATTCAGAAATCTGATTCTTCTGTTATCACAATGTTCCCGTGATTCATATCTACGTAGCATCTTTGGGAGAATATTTATGGACGTATACGCATGCATGTATACACACACCTCTAGATTATGTATATTGACATATGTCTATATGCATATACATGTATGTATATATTAACATATGTATACATATATTGGTATATGAATACATACATATGCACATGTTCATATTGCATAAAACGATATAAATGTACTAATTCAATGGGTTATAGGATTAATTACATTCCATATTCTGGTTAATATATAGTCATCATCCAATTTAATTTTTGTGTGGATAGTTAAGTCAATTTCATCTGAGTGGGAAACTTTTCCACTGTGAATAGTTCAACCAATCTCTTCTGAATGAAATCTAATCTCACTGGAAAGGTATTGTAGTATTTGAGACCCAATGAAATCTGCACAATATCTTCAAGAAAATGGGAGCATTTTAAGAACATCTTCATCAGTAGGGAAACTACTTTATTTTGATTTTCCATAGGGCATTCTGCATGTTATTATAAAATACCTTTGATGACTATATTTCTCTTTGTTTTATGCTTTCCTTGATACCAAGCCCAAATGAACCTTTTAACAAAGTCTTTACCAAGGTTTCATAGGTCATGAAATCTTATAAGATTTTTACATGTAGATAGAAAATAGCATATCTGAGTAACTGCTTAAAAATTGAAGGTGCTTCACTTGTCTGCAGATCAACATCATCTTTGAAAGTATTTTATGCAAAGACCAGATGTAGGATGGCTTTATGTATCAGATGAGACTAGGAGTATACTGAGGACCCTTCTATTTGAAATGTAGATGATTGTGCATTCTGTCTAGGTCCTCACAATAGTGTCATAAGGTAGACAGAGAATACACGATATTTCCTGATGTTTCTCACTTTAGATATGAGAAAATTTATGTCCAGCCAAAGAAGTGACATACTCAAGATAATTATGCATTGAGTTACTGTGACATTTTGGACCAGATTTCTTATGAAGTGACCTAACCCAGTACTTTGAGGGCAGGTAGGTGGCCCAGTGGACAGAGCTCTGTGCTTGGAATAAGGAAGACTCATCTTCCTGAGTTCAAATCTGGCCTCAGACTCTTAAAAGATTTGTGACCTTGGGCAAGTCATTTAACCCTGTTTGGCTCAGTTCCTCATCTGTATAATGAGTTGGAGAAGGAAATGGCAAGGCACTTCAGTATCATTACTAAGAAAATCCCATATGGGGACACAAAAAAAATTGGACTTGATTGAAAGGACTGAAAAACAACAACAACCTAGTACATTTGATATTACACTATGATAAATAATATGGGAAACTCAAATATGTGTGCATGTGTGTGTTTGTGAGAGAGAGACAGAGAGACAGAAGCAGAGAAAGACAGAAAGAGACAGAGAGAGAGAAAGAAAGAGAGACAGAGAGAGAGACAGAGAAAGAGAGAGAGACAGAGAGATTGAGAGAGAGACAGAGAGATAGAGAGATAGAGAGAGAGAAAGAGAGAGAGACAGAGAAAGAGAGAGACAGAGAAAGAGAGAGAGAGAGAGACTTTTAAATAAATGATTATAAATGGGAAATAAAAGAAAGGATTACCTTGTGGCAATGTAGAATACCAATGATAAATGGTTCATTGGAAAAAATATAGCTATTTCTTAGCTTTCAGCTTTCCTCCATTTTCTTTCTGGCCTCACTTTGTCTTGCTCTGGATATCTTGTTTAGACAGCCTAGCATGGCCCATAGCGGGCAGTCAGTAAATATTCATTGACTGATGGATTGATGTAGAGGATTCCCAATCCTCACAGCTTGATGAGTTGCAAGCAAGAACATTTCCTTTAATAAATGAATAAATACTTATCATTTTCCTCTAAGTTTTGAACTTTTCCTCTGTGGAGTCACAGAGGTACCCCAAAAATCTGAGTTATATTTCCTTTCCCACTTATTATGGACACCTTCTCATGGTTAGAAAGAACTCAAGAATAATGAAAATCATTTCAGCTTCTTTCATTGACCACTCCTCTCTTGTCACATGGTGCTATCTAATCACTTCATGAAAATTGTTTTTAGAAGCATGAAGTAGTGAAAAGGGATATGAAGTCAAATGATCTGTGTTTGAATTTCAGCTCTACTATCACTTGCTGGGTAACTCTAAGCAAGTCAATTCATTATCTCTGAGACCTAGGTTACTTATCTGCATAATGAGGGGGTTGGATTAAAAACATTTGAAGGGTCTTTTCCACCTCTATTCCCTAATACTGATCTGTAATAAAAATCAACAGTTCCAAATTGTAATAAAAGCCACATTCTAGAAACCTTCAAAACTCTATTAGGTTTAGTTGGGCTGTGTCAATATGGTAGAATACTGAAAGAAATTTAGCTGAACTCTCCTAATATTCCCCTTCAAACAACTTGAAAATGTTGCCTCAAATCTCATTATGGAATGGCAAAACCAACAAAAGGTCAGAATGAGACATTTTCAAGATTAAAAAAAAAAACTTAGGAAGTTGGCCAGAGAGGTCTGTGATACTATGGCAAAAAGACAGCCCACACCATGGCACATGCCACAACACCAGAACAAAGCCTTGGAGGTAGTTGCAACAGCAGCAATAGCAGCTTCAGAAGCTCTCATCCCAGAGATGGTAAAGGGTTGAATAATGGGTCAAAAAGGAAACCTTTTTCTGTTACTCAGTGAAAGATCCTGTTGCATTGCCTCTATTCAGTTTCAGATCCCTGTTGCAGGGTGAAGAGTAGCTTGAGCTATCAATTGTAGGAGAGGAGGGGTTCTAGTCACAGTTCCAAGATGAAGAGGAGCACTTTTGGTTGCTCATAAGAGAACAAGGTACCCTGTCTCAGTTCCAGGACCAAGAGGAGCACTAGCATTTTTAAAAGTGAGTAGCAGCCCTAGTCATAATTTCAGGGAGTGAAGAGTGCTTCTGGTCACTTACAAGAGAGCAGGGAACCCTGTCTTAGCTGGAAGGCAGAAAAGAACAGTAGTGCTTGCAGATTCAGGAGATCAGGGGACCTGGTTACAGTTCCAGGGAAAAGAGAAGCATGAGCACTGGTCCCTTTCTGGGTAAAAACTGGAGATCAATGATCAAAATTCTTCTTGGTTCATACCACATTGAACAAATAAAAACTTACAACCCCTTCCCCCCACAAATTAGTTCTGAAAACAAGAGCATGAAAAACATGAAGCTTGGGACAGTGTCCACTCCAAATCAGAAACAGAGTCCAACTTTGACAAAAAATTAAAAGTCAAGAAAGAGATTAGAAAAGTGAACAAATAACAACAAAAAAGAATATTACCATAAAAAAAGCTACTGTAATGACAGAGAAGATCAAAACACAAACCCATAAGACATCAAAAGTCTAAAAAGAAAAAAAAAGAAGTGAATTAGACAAAAGCCCAACAAGAATTCTGGGAAAAGCTCAAAAATGATTGTTAAAAATCAAATAAGAGAGGTAAAGGGAAAAAATGGAAAAAGAAATGAGAGGGGGGGCAAGAAAATTGTCAAAAGAGAGTCATCTTGGTAAAAGATGCACACAAATACTGATGAAAATAACAGCTTGAAAAAAAATTATAAAAGTGGCAAAAGAGGCACAAATATTCACTAAAGAGAAGGCTCTAAAAAGCATAATTGATCAAATGGAAAAGGAAGCATAAAAGTTTACTGAAGAAAATAATTCCTTGAAAATTAAAATTGGGCTCTTCCCTTGACTCGTCCTAGGTAATCATTTAAAATGGTGAGGTACTCCCTTGATCCAGAGAACCCCACAAAATCATGCCAGTTAAGGGGTTCAAATCTCTGGATTCACTTCAAGAACACCCATGAAACAGCCCCAGTTATCAAGGGCATGCATATCTGAAAAGGTACCAAGTATTTGAAAGATGTCACATTGAAGAAATAACGTGTTCCCTTCAGGCGATATAATGGTGGAGTTGGCAGGTGTGCCCAGGCTAAGCAGTGGGGTTGGACACAGGGTCGTTGGCTCAAAAAGAGTGCTGAATTTTTGCTGCATATTCTTAAAAATGCAGAGAGTAATGCAGAACTGAAGGGTTTGGATGTGGATTCTCTCGTCATTGAGCATATCCAGGTTAACATGGTGCCTAAAATGCGACGGCGTACTTACAGGGCTCATGGTCAGATCAACCCATACATGAGTTCTCCTTGCCATATTGAGGTGATCCTTCTGAAAAGGAACAAATTGTTCCTAAACCAGAAGAGGAGGTTGCTCAAAAGAAAAAGGTATCCCAGAAAAAACTGAAGAAACAAAAGCTTATGGCATGGGAGTAAATATGACATTAGAAAGCAAATAAAAGTGAAATGAAAACATTTGTTAACAGTAAAAAAAAAAAAGAAAATTAAAATTGGACAAGTGAATGATAATTCATTCAGAAGGCATCAAGAAACAATAAAACAAAATGAAAAGGATGACAAAATAGAATAAAATGTCAAATATGTGATTGGAAAAAGACAACTGATCTGGAAAATAGATTGAGTGGAGATAATTTAAGCTTTATTGGATTACCTGAAAGCCATAATTAGAAAAGGAGCCTAGAAATCATATTTCATAAAATTATAAAGGAAAACTGTTTTGTTATTTTATATCCAAAGAAAAAATAGAAATTGACAAATCCACCAAGCACCTCCTAAAAGAGATGACAAAATGAAAACTCCATGGAATGCTATAGCAAAATTCTACAGCTTCCAGTTCAAGGAGAAAATATTTGTAAATGACTAGTATGAAACAACAAGAATATCTTAAAACCACAGTCAGGATCACACAAAATATAGCAGCTTTCACATTAAAGGAGTGAAGGGCTTATAATGTAATATACTGGAAAGTAAAGGAGTTAGAATTACAACCAAGGGTAATCTACTAAGCAAAAGTGAATATAATACTTCAGGGGAAAAAAGTAGTTATTTAAAGAAATAACAGACTTTCAAACATTTCTGATAGAGAGCAGAGATGAACAGAAAATTTTACTTTAAAATAAAAGAATCAAGAGAAGGAGAAAAAGGTAAGCATGAAAGAGAAATCATAAGAGACTTAAGAAGGTTAAATAATTTACATTTTTATATGGGAAGATGATACTTGTAACTCTTAAGAACTTTATCATTATTAGGTCAGTTAGAAGGAATATACATAGCCAGTAGGCATGGGTGTGAGTTGACTATGATGGCATGATGTGAAAAAAATGAAGGGATGAGAAAGAGGGATTCATTAGGAGAAGAAGAAAGGGAGAGGTAGAATGAATAAAATTATCTCACATAAAAGATGTATGTAGGAAGAACTTTTACAGTGGAGGGGAAAATGAGAGAGTGTGACAATCAAAATTTGACCCTGTGTCATCAGAATTAGTTCCAAAAGAGAATAATAGTCATACTTAGTTTGGGTATAAAAACCAGTCTTACCCAACAGGGAAGCAGGAGTGGAAGGGTTAGGAGAATGGTGGTGCTAGAAAGGAGGGTGGATTAATAGAGACAGTGGTAAGAAGCAAAACAGACTTTTGATGAGAAATGGGGGGATGGGAGGAAGAGAGAGAGACAGAGACAGAGAGAGACAGACAGAAAGATAGATGGATGAACAGACAGACAGAGAAAGACAGAGGCAGAGAGACATAAAGTAAGAGAAACAGAGACAGAGAGAAGGATAAACAAGAAAAAAATAGGATGAATGAGAATACACAGGTACTAATCATAACTGTGAGTGTGAAATGGGATGAGCTCAAGAAAAAATGGAAGCAGATAGCAGAGTGGATTAAAAACCAGAATCTAACAAAATGTTGTTTACAAGAAACACACCTGAAATGGACACACACTGAGTAAAAGTATGAGGCAGGAGCAGAATCTATTATGCTTCAGCTGTGGTTAAAAAAAAAGGCAGAGTTGGCAATCATGATCTCAGACAAAGCTAAAGCAAAAATATACTAATTAAAAGAGAGAAGCAGGGAAAGAAAAAATATTTTGCTAAAATGTAACATAGATAATGAAGTAATGTCAAAACTCAACTTATAGGCACCAAATGGCATAGCATCCAAATTCTTTTTTTTTAAACATTCATTTTATATTTTTAAAAATCTCCCCAGTTACATGTAAAATTTTTTTAAATTTATTTTTAAAACTTTGAGTTCCAAATTCTCTTCCTTCCTCCCTCCCCACTTCTCACTGAGAAGGCAAGCAGGTTATACATGTGTAGTTATGCAAAACATATAATAGCCATGTTGTGAAAGAAAACATAGGTAAAAAAAACTCAAGAAAAATGAAGTAAAAAAGTATTCTTCAATCAGTATTGAGACACCATCAGTTCTTTCTCTAGGCATGGATAGCATTTTTCATCACAAGTCCTTCAGAGGTCTCTTGGATCATTGTATTTTTGAGCATAGTTAAGTCATTCACAGCTGATCATTTTATGATAGTGCTGTTACTTTGTACACAAGACATTTCACTTTGCATCAGTTCATGCAAGTCTTCCCAGGTTTTTCTAAGAGCATCCTGCTCATCATTTCTTACATTTCAATAGTATTCCATAATAATCACATACCACAACTTGTTCAGCCATTTGCCATTTGTATGTATAGGTCCTTTTCTTTTTTGATTTATCTCCTTTGGATTCAAATCTAATAATGATATTGCTAAGTTGAAGGTTATGCATAGTTTTATAGCCCTTTTAGCATATTCTAAATTGCTCTACAGAATGGTTGAATCAGTTCACAACTCCACCAACAGTGCATTAATGTCTCATTTTTTCCCACATCCCCTCCAACATTTGTCATTTAACTTTTCTGTCCTATTAGCCAATCTAAAAGGTATGAGGTAGTACCTCAATATGTTATAATGTGCATATCTCCAGTCAATAGTGAGTCAGAGTGTGTTTTTTTAATATGGCTATAGATAGCTTTGATTACTTCACTGGAAAACTGATCATATCTATTGATCATTTATCAATTGAGGAATGGCTCTTATCTTTTTTATAAATTTAACTCATTTCTCTATATGTTTGAGAAATGAGGCCTGTGTCAGAGAAACTTGCTTTAACTTTTTTCAGTTACTATTGCTAACTGTATTTCCCTCCATCCTATCCCCCCCATTTATTCTATTCTCTCTCTCCTTTCACCCTGTCTCTCCTGAAAAGTGTTTTGCTTCTGACTGCTCCCTCCCCCAATATGCTTTCCCTTCTATCACTCCCCATCCTTTTTTATTTCCTTCCCCTCCTACTTTCCTGTTGGCTAAGATAGGTTGCTATACCCAATTGAGTGTGAATGTTATTCCCTCTTTAAGTCAATTTTGATGACAATAAGGTTCACTCACTCTACTCACCTTTTGCCTCTTCCTCTCCACTGCAGAAGCTTTTTCTTCCCTCTTTTATGTGAGATAATTTATCCTATTCTACCTCTCCCTTTCTCTTTCTCCCAGTACATGCCTCTCTCACCCCTTAATTTTATTTTTTAGGTGTCATTCCTTCATATTCAACTCACACCTGTGCCCTCTGGCTATATATGGTCCTTCTAATTACCCTAATAATGAGAAAAGTCTTATGAGTTACAGATATCATCTTCCCATCTAGCAATGTAAACAGTTTAATTTTATTAAGTCCCTTATGATTTCCCTTTCCTGTTTACCTTTGTAGGCTCCTCTTGAGTCTTGTATTTGAAAGTCAAATTTTCTATTTAGCTCTGGTCTTTTCATCAAGAATGTTTGAAAGTCCTCTATTTCATTAAATATCCATTTTTCACCTGAAATATTATACTAAATTTTGCTGGGTAAGTGATTCTTGGTTGTAATCTTAGATGTTTTGCACCCTCAAGAATATCGTTCTAAGCTCTTTAATCCTTTAATCTAGAAGCTGCTAAATACTATGTTATTCTGACTGTGGCTCCACCATAACTGAATTGTTTCTTTCTGGCTGCTTACAATATTCTCTCTTTGCCTTAAAGGTCTGGGATTTGACTATAATATTCCTGAGAGTTTTAATTTTGGCATCTCTTTCAGGAGGTGTCTAGAATTTCAGGACAGTTTTCCTTGATAATTTCTTAAAAGATGATGTCTAGGTTTTTTTTTTGTTTTTTGTTTTTTTGTCTTTTTTACCTTGGCTTTCAGGTAGTCCAATAATTTTAAAATTATCTCTCTTGAATCACTTTTCCAGGTCAGCTTTTTTTCCAATGAGTTATGTTACATTGTCTTCCTTTTTTTCATTCTTTTGGTTTTATTTTATTGTATTTTATTGTTTCTTGATTTCTCATAAAGTCATTAGTTTCCACTTGCTCCATTCTAATTTTTAAGGAATTATTTTCTCTAGTGAGCCTTTGGACCTCTTTTGCTGTTTAGTTTAGTCTGTTTTTTAAGGTGCTACTTTCTTCATTATTTTTTTGTGTGTGTGTGTCTACTTTACCAAGATGTTGAATTGATTTTCATGATTTTCTTGCATCACTCTCATTTCTCTTCCCATTTTTCCTCTACCTCTCTTACTTAATTTTCAAAATCCTTTTTGAGCACTTCCATGGCCTGAGAATAATTCATAATTTTCTTGGAGTCTTTGGATATGGGAGCTTTGACTTTGTTTCCTTCTTCTGAATGTGTGCTTTGATCTTTCTTATCACCACAGTAACTTTCAATAGTCTGAGTTTTTCTTTTTCCATTGTTTGCTCATTTTTGCAACCTATTACCTGACCTTTAACTGTTTGTTAAAGTAGGGCTCTGCTTACAGGGTGCAGGGTGCACTGTCCCAAGCTTCAAGAATTTTGTGCAGGTGTTTTCAAAGATACTTCCAGTGACCTTTAAGTTTTCATTTCTTCCAAAGTGGTATGATCTAAGGAGGGGTTTTTACTACTCTCCTGGCCTGTACTCTGGCAATCACAAGCACTCTTTTCTGCCCTGAAACTGTGAGGTGGGTCCCTCCTCCACTGTTGATGCAAGCTCTGGTGTGCTAGTGCTCCTCCTCACCCTGGGAATGTCATCAAAGAGTGCAACCTGGATCTGAGTATGGGCAAAGCACCAGAGTCCTTGCCTTCGTGGTAGCTAAAAGACCCTTGTAATCCGCTTCTGATTAGATGTTTGACCCACTTACATCTGTGGGCTGAGAGATCTAGAAACAGCTGCTTTGCCACTGCTAATTCAGTCACTCCCAAGGCCTGCTCCTGGTTTCCTCTGCTGGCATGGCTGTGCTCCACTCTCACTCAGGTGCAATAGCCCCTTCCTGCTGACCTTCTAAGTTGTCTTTGGCATCTGTGCACTGCGAGATATGGAAACTGCCACTGCTCCCAGTGATTCAGTCACCCTGAGTCCTGTGCCAGGTTAGCTGGGGCCCAGACTGCCCTGGAGAGGCCTGTACTGGACCATACTTCTTTCTCAAGCTGGTGCAACAGACATTTCTTTCTGACCTTCCAAGTTGTCTTGTGCTGGGAATTTGTTTCAATCCACCTTTTTGTTGCTTCTTCTGCTCTAGAATTTGTTTAGAGTAATTTTTAGTGGTATTTGGAGGGTTTTGGGGGAGAGCTCAAATGAGATCCTGCCTTTACTCTACTATCTTGGCTTTCTCCTCCCCATCCAAATTCTTAAAGGAAAAGTTAAATGATATGCAGAAGGAAATAGACAGTAAAACTATGCTAGTGGGAGACTTCAACTTTTCCCTGACAGAACTATATACATCTAACCATAAAATAAATGAGAAAAATGTTGAGAGATGAATAGAATTTTAGGGAAGTTAGCTATGATAGATATCTGTAAGAAATTGAATGTGACTAGAAAGGAGTATACATTTCTTTTTTCTGATTTGTACATTGTACCTTCAAAAAAAAAACTAATCATGTATTAGGGCATAAAAACCTCACAAACAAATGCAGAAAAGCAGAAATTTTCAAAACACACTTTTCAGACCAAAATGCAATGAGGATTATTTTAATTAAAGGTTGTAACAGTGTAGGTTAAAAGTTAATTGGATGCTAAATAATCTAATTTTAAAGAATGAATGGGTCAAAGAATAAATCATAGAAATAACAAAAAAATCTTATTAAAGAGAATTACAGCAATTAGACAATATATTTTGGGGATGCAGACAAGGCAGTATGTAGGGGGAATTTTATATCTCTAAATATTTACATCAATAAAATAGAAAAAGAACAAATCAATGAATTGGGCATGCAATTTTAAAAAAAATCTAGAAAAAAATTAAAAATCCCCAATTACACACCAAATTGGAAATCCTGAAAGTCAAAGGAGAAATTAATAAAATTGAAAGTAAGAAAATCATTGAGTTAATAAATAAAAGTAGAAGTTGGTATTATGAATAAAAAATAAACAATAAAATAAGCCAATGTTTAATCTGATTTTAAAAAGAAAGAAGAAAACTAAATTTCCAGTATCAAAATCGAAAAGGGTAAATTCACAACCAAAGAAGATGGCGTTAAAACAATTGTTAGGACATACTTTGCCTTGTTTCATGCCAATTAATATGATAATTTAAGTGAAATGGATGAATATTTACAGAAATATAAATTGCCCAGATTAACAGAAGAGAAAATAGAATGCTTAAATAACCTTGTCTTAAAAAAATAAATCGAACAAGCCAAAAATCTTCTCTCCTTCACACAAACAAAAAAAATATGATTACCAGATGGATTTATAAGTGAATTCTACAAAACATTTAAAGAATGATTTATTCCAATACTATACAAACTATTTGGAACTATTGGAAAATAAAGAGCCTTATAAAGCTCCTTTTATGAATAAATATAGTGTTGATGCATAAATAAGGAAGAGCAAAAACAGGAATGAAAATTATGGACCAATTTCCCTAATGAATATTTATGCAAAAATTTTAAATAAAATACTAGCAAATAGATAACACCAATATATCCCCAGGATTATACACTATGAACAGATGGGATTTATATCAGGAGTACAGGGCTGGTTCAGCATAAGAAAACTATCAACATAATTGATTATATCAATAACAAAACCAACAAAAATCATATGAATATCTCAACAGATGCAAGAAAAAAAATTTTCACAACACATGTTCTTTCCTATTAAAAAAACACTAGAAATATAGGAACAAATGGAACTTTTCTTCAAATAATAAGTGGTATGAATCTAAAACCAAGGACAAGCATTATCTGTAATGGGGATAAGCTAAAAACATTCTCAATAAGATCAGGAGTGAAGGAAGGATGTGTATTATCACTACTAATCTTCAATGTTGTCCTAGAAATTCTAGCCATAATAATAAAAGAAGAAAAAGAAATTAAAGGAATCAGAATAGGCAATAATGAAAGAAAACAATCACTCTTTGCAGATGATATGATTATATACTTATAGAATCAAGTTCTTTTTCCATCTTATTTCTTGACTTTTAACTTAATGTTAAAGTTCAGCTCTGCTCCTAGGGTTGAGGAAGCATTCCCCAAGCTTCAGAGTATTTTTTTGTGCAACTTGACCACAGAAAGTTTTTATGATGATAAGGAAGACTAAAACACAAACTCAGAAGGAGGCATCAAAGTCAAAACTGCCACATCTATAACCTCAAAGAAAAATGTGAATTAGTCTCAGTCCCACAAAAGAATTATTGTAAAAGCTAAAAATGATGTTAAAAATCAAATAAGAGAGATAGAGGAAAAATTAGGAATAGATGAAAGTGATACAAGAAAATAATGAAAAAGAATGAACAGTTTGGTAAAAGAAGCACAAAAATACTGAGGAACATAACATCTTAAAAAACAGAATGGGCCAAATGGTAAAAGAAACAAAAAAAAATCCCCTGAAGAGAAGGACTCCTAAAAAAGCAGAATTGACCAAATTTGTGGGGGGGGGGGGCAAAAGCTCACTGAAGAAAATAATTCCTTAAAAGTCAGAATTGGGCAAGTGGAAACTAATGGCTCCATGAGACAAAAAGACACAATAAAACAAAACAAAAGAAAATTTTTAAAAAAATAGAAGAAAATGTGAAATATGTCATTGGAAAAAAAATCTGACATAGAAAATAGGTGAAAGAGAGATAACTTAATAATTATTGGACTGCCTGAAAGCCATGATCCAGAAAAAAAGAGCCAAGATAACATCTTTCAAAAAATTATCAAGACGGAAACTGCCCTGATATTCTAGAACCAGAGGGTAAAATAGACATTGAAAGAATCTATTGATCACCTCCTCATATAAAAGAAGTGTGATATAGTATTTACAGTGGAGAGGAAGATAGAGGAAGCTAAGGGGAATGTTGAACCTTATTGTCATCTGAATTGGCTCAAAGAGAGAATAACATACATTAACATTTGAGTATAGAAATCTGTCTTACACTATAGGAAAGTAGAGGGAAAATAAGATAAAAGAAGGGGGGGTTGATAGAAGGGAGGCAGATTGAGGGAGTCAAGAGTAAGAAACAAATCACTTTTGAGGATGGATAAGGTAAAAAGAGGGAATAGGATCAATAGTGGAAAAATAGGATGGAGAGAAATACACAGTAATCATACTGAAAAAAATTATTGTACCAACTTTCTCTGATAAAGCCCTCATTTTTCAAATATATAAAGGAATGAATCAAATTTATTAAAAAAGAAGAGCCATTCCCTATTGATAAATGATCAAAGGGTATGAACAAGCAGTTTTCAGATGAAGAAAACAGTTATCTCTGGTAATATGAAAAAATGCTCTAAATCACTATTAATTAAAGAAACACAACTAAAACAACTCTGAGGTACCATCCCACATCTATCAGATTGACTGATATGAGAAAGAAGGAAGATGACAAATGTTGGAGGGGATATGGGAAAATCTAGTCACTAATGCATTGTTGGTGGAGTAGTGAACTGATTCAACCATCCTTGAGAGCAATTTGGAACTATGCTCAAAGGGCTGTAAAATCAAATATACCCATTGACCCAGCAATATTACTACTAGGTCTATATCCCAGAGATATTTTTTTTTTGCTTTTTAGTGAGGCATTCAGGGTTAAGTGACTTGCCTGGGGTCACACAGCTAGTAAGTGTCAAATATCTGAGGGTATATTTAAACTCAGGTCCTCCTGACTCCAAGGACAGAACTCTACCCATTGCACCACCTAGTTGCCCCCAGAGAGATTTTTTTTAAAAGGAAAAGGAACTATGTGTATAAAAATATTTTAGCAGCTCATTCTGTGATTACAATGAATTGGAAATTGAGGGGATACCCATCAATTGGGGAATGGCTGAAAAAAGTGTGGTAAATGATTTTGATGGAATACTTTTGGGCTGTAAGAAATTATGAGTGAAATGCTCTCAGAAAAAACCTGGAAAGACTCATATGAATGGATGCAAAGTGACTTGAGCAGAACCAGTAGAAATATTGTACACAGAAACAGTAAAATTGTAAGATGATCAGCTGTGAATGTCTTAAATGTGCTCAGCAATACAATGATCCAAAAACAATTCCAAAGGACTTAAGATGAAAAATGCTTTATGAATGTTATCTTGAACTAACTGATCTCATGCTAAACTCTTTAAGTTTTTACTGCCTACTTTTTATGACTTTTCCTCCTCTTCTGCATTTTAGCCTTTTAGTCGTAATTTGAAATAAAAAGAATCTATGATTCAGGACTTGAAAGACCTTAAATATCATGTGGTCCAAGCTCCTCATTTCACAGGTGAAAAAAGTGACCCAGAGAGAACTGACATTCTCAAAGTCATATTAGTCATACAATAGCAAAAAATGAGATTTGAACTCATGTCCTTAATACCAAATCTAGTGCTTTTTAAACTATACCCCTCCACTGCTTCTTTCAGTGATGCTGCCCTGAACAACTGTTTTAAATCTAGTTTGTTGCTTAAAATCTGCTGGGTCCAGTGGAAACCAGATAGCCCACCTTTGAATTTAGAGGGACTGTTTCTGAAGGAATGATTTAGAGGTTTTCTTCAAAGTAAAGTGTATAAATTTAGTTTTTGGTATTTATGGATCTACTTTAGCAACTCAGAGGACTTTTATTTCCATATTCTATTTGTATCAGTGTATATTATAGTTTATTACTGATAATAGGCACTAATAATTTGGTTAATTTATTTAATTGCATCCTTTCCAGTCCTTGGCTGTTTTTGATAGTCACATTTGCCACATAAAAGATACCTGACACTAGATTCCAAGCTCTATAAAAGCAACAATTATGTTTTATAGAAACCTTGCATCCCCTTTCAATGATGCTGCATACAGATGGTACTTAATAAATATTTGTAAATGAGTGAATAAATGAATGAGACATTACTATATTACCTTTTACATGAGCAAACCGAGGCCTACAGAGCAAAATTTCTTAAAACTTTTTGGGTTATGAATCCCTTTAGCAGTTTGCTAAAGTCTTTGAACCTGTTAAGAGTTTTGCAAAGCTCTTTCATTGCTTTAACAGGCTAGTGAAGTTTAAGGATCCTTTCTAAGAACAGTTTTAATTGAATAAGACAAAATACATTGGATGACATAAGAAACCTAATTATATTGAAACATACTTATTGAAATAATAAAATAAATAAGTGAATTTTTAAAAGTTTGCTTAAACCATGTTAAGAATTCCTGAAAGAGAGGTTAAACTGTTTGACCAAAATCATAAAGATAATAAGTAATAGGGAACAAATTCACACTTTGAACTCCTGGTCCCCAGATACAGGGCTCCCATCTTTAGCATGCTGCTTTCTGAATCAAATTACTTGACTCCCAGTCTCAAACTCTTTTTAAGTACCTCTCATGGTCAATAGGGACTATTTCTGAGGCATGAGTTGTGATCCATAATCCTGTCTGTCTCTCTCTCCATTTAGAACAGTCTGCCGCTATTGAATGGTCTTCTCCTATTCTTTCAAACTCCCAGAATTGCCCAAGGATATCGTACTAATTAGTTTCACTACAACATGAAGGCTTTCTTCTCTCCCATGGAGAATGTATCCTGATTGTCAAATCAGAAAATCAAATCTTGAGCCATAGGTCTCCAGCTCAACACCAGAGTTGTCTGAATTTCTTTTCCAAAAAAGTCCTCATTTTGGATTCAACTGGAGTATGTTCCTTGAGCTGGCTAAATCCCAGCATGTCAGCATTTCTTAGTTCTCTCAATGCCGGACATAACAATTAAAAATACACCAGAGCCACTGTGTAAGGACGGGGATGTTGGCACAAGTAAATTACCTCCTTGTGGCCTGTAATTTCTGCAAACACTGAGTGGGACTCAAGAGCTGAGTAATTGAAATAGGGCCTGCAAGAGACACACAGGGAGAGTGTCTGAAGGAGCTGGGTGGTGGCCCTAGATCTTAAGGACCTTCTTCCATTTTTATCTCTAAAGCCTGAAGTCTTGTTCTGCTCTGTGGGTTGTAAATACTCCCTTTCCCCTACCATGCAGGAGTAATTATAATATTAATAACAATAAAGTACTTCAAAAGACGTGATTTCATCTCCTGTGGGTATTCCTGCCACTGATACACATGCCTCTTGTTTCATGTCTTAATAAATGCTTTTGTGACTTAATGTGACCAAAACTTTTACAATTTTTATCATTCTGTAACTAACCTTTCTATTTGTGACTAATAATGAGTTTATCTAGAAAAGGACATAGCTAATAATGAATGTTTTAGTACTTAGCTAACCTGCTCCTAGGAAGATATCATATCTGTAGATCCCACTGCAGAGAAAGTGACTTTGACTGTGAGTCCCAGTCTCACTTTGTCAATGAGTGGGTACCCAAGTACAAGCCTTGACCATTCTTAAAGTCTTTCCAATTTGTGAGTACTTGACAGAACTCATGTTCTCCTATCATAGTCTTTAATAACTTATATTGCCTCTCATGATGAGGAATTGAAGGAAGAATTTAGTGAAGGTATATTTAAAACAGCTGACAATTATAGAGCAATCACAACACTTTTGTCAAAGAATTTCTGTTACTGTATGACCTTGAATGAGGCATCCCCATCCCTAGGCCTCACTATCTTAACCTGCAAAATAAAATTGTTGAGTTATATAAAGAAGAATTTGAACATTCTATGATTTTTTTGGTCAGCCTCCTTTATTCAAACACTGATCTCTGTGATATGAGTGGGACAAGCGTTGTCTGCACTTGAGACCAGAAAACTGAATTTAAGGAAGATTAAGAAACTTGAAAAAGGTCACAAAGCCACTTAATGACTGAATTGGGGCTAGAACTCCCAGTCATGCTAACCGTCTCTTAAAAAGGATCTATTGACACAGAGCAGTATTACGTATCCCTTGATAAGAGAAAATGAGCACCTAGTTACTATAGTGACAGGATACGTTTAGGACAGAAAACTGATTATTTCTAAAACTGATACTCTTCTAATGTTTGCCCTTATTACCAGAAATTCAGATGGTGTTATTTAATTTCTCAGTCATCTGAGAGGAAGGGAAAGGGTCATTCCTTTGGGCTTGGACCACACACACTACTGGTTTTCAAAGAATACTGGCCCAAGAGTTGGAGAACTAGGTTCAAATCAAGGGCCTTGAATGACTGTGCCAGTTGCCTCAGGCAAAGTACTTGCAAATTCTGGGCCTTCTTCCCCTTATATGTTTCCTAAAACAAAACAAGTTAAAAAAATATTAATAGTTAAAAGCACTTGACTGAATTTCAAAACAACTCTTAGGAAGAAAAAAAGTCCACCTACAGGAAGAGGGAAACATGATTAGGCAGCAGATTATCTGGGCAGGGGGAAGATCTGAGGAACGTTAAGATAAATGGGGCCACATTGCAGAGTGGATGACCTTGGAGTCAGGAAGTCCTGAGTTCAAGTCCTGTTTTTGCCATATCCTGGATATGTGACCCTGAGCTAGTCATTTTACTTTTTAGGGCCCTAGGCAACACTCTAAGATTATAAATCATAGGTGGAGCCAAGATGGCTGAGGGAAAGCAGTGACTTGCTTGAGCCCTCTCCCAAACCCCTCCAAATGCCTGTAAAAAATGACTCTAAACAAATTCTAAAGCAGCAGAACCCACAAAAAGACAGAGTGAAACAAATTTCCAGCTCAAGACAGTCTGAATGGTTGATCAGAAAAGTATATCACGCCGGGCTGGGAGAGGAGCACAGTTTGGTGCAGGCATGCAGACCACAGCAAAACTGGAGCAGGCCTCAGAGGGCTGAATCATGGGCTGCTATGGTGGTTTCCAGACTTCTCAACCCATGAACACCAAAGACAACTTAGAAGGTCAGTGGGAAAAGTCTGTGACTGCGCTGAGAGAGAGAAGCTAGGTTTCAGCCACAAGTCCTGAGCACAGGCTGTGGCTGCCTCCTAAGCTTCTGGCCAGCAGACTGAGGGGGAATCGAGTGGCTGATCAGAGGCGGATTGCAGTGATCTCTTTGCCAGTGCTGAGGCAGTAATCTCTTGCTCTGCCCCGTGCTTGGATCTAGGTCACAGTTCTGAGGGGCAGTCCTGGGGTGAGGAGGAGCTTGTTGTGGTGGTGGAGAGGAAACAGCTCACCCCTTGTCATACCACCTTGGAAGAACTGAAAATTTGCAGGTCCCTAGAAGTATCTCTGGAAACAGCTGTACAAAACCCTGAAGCTTGGGGCACTACATTCTCTACATTGCAAGAAGACTGTGACCTAAACAAAGCATACAAAACTCAAGTAATTGGCTGGGATCATGAGTAAGCAGCACAAAAAGAGTCAGAGTATATCATTTTACTCTGGTGACAAAAAAAAAAAAACATACAACCAGAAGAAGACAACAAAGTCAAAGTTCCTACATCCAAAGCCTCCAAGAAAAATATGAATCAGTCCCAGGCCTTGGAAGAGCTCAAAAAGCATTTTGAGAAGCAAGTAAGAGAAGTAGAGGAAAAACTGGGAAGAGAAATGAAAGTGATGCAAGAAAATCATGAAAAACAAGTCAACAGCTTGCTAAAGGAGACCCAAAAAAATACTGAAGAACATAACACCTTAAAAAATAGCCTAACCCAAAAGAAAAAGAGGTCCAAAAAGCCAATGAGGAGGAGAATGCCCTAAAAGGCAAAACTGGCCAAATGGAAAAGGAAGTCCAAAAGATTACTGAAGAAAATACTTCCTTAAAAATTTGAATAGAATTGGGGCAGCTAGATGGCACAGTGGATAGAGCACCGGACCTGAAGTCAAGAGGCCCTGAGTTCAAATTCAGCATCAGACCAGACAGTTGACACTTACTAACTCTGTGACCCTGGGCAAGTCACTTAACCCCAAATGCTTAAAACAAAAAAAAAATTAGAATAGAGCAATTGGAAGCTAGCAACTACATGAGAAATCAAGACACTGTAAAACAAATCCAAAAGAATGAAAAATTAGAAAGCAATGTGAAATATCTCATTGGAAAAACAACTGACCTGGAAAATAGATCCAGGAGAGATAATTTAAAAATTATTGGACTATCTGAAAGCCATGATCAAAAAAGAGCCTAGACATCATCTTTCAAGAAATGATCAAGGAAAACTGCCCTGATATTCTAGAACCAGAGGGCAAGATAGAAATGGAAAGAATCCATCGATCTCCTCCTGAAAGAGATCCCTAAAAGAAAACTCCTAGGAATATTGTAGCCCAATTCCAGAGTTCCAGGTCAAGGAGAAAATATTACAAGCAGCCAGAAAGAAACAATTCAAATATTGTGGAAACACAATAAGGATAACACAAGGTTTAGCTGCTTCTACATTAAGGAACCACAGGGCATGGAATATAATATTCTGGAGGGCAAAGGAGATAGGATTACAACCAAGAATCACCTACCCAACAAAACCAAGTATAATCCTTCAGGGGAAAAATTGGTCATTCAGTGAAATAGAGGACTTTCAAGCATTCTTGATGAAAAGACCAGAGCTGAAAAGAAAATTTGACTTTCAAATACAAGATTCAAGTGGAACATGAAGAAGTAAACAACAAGGAAAAATCATAAGAGACTTACTAAGGTTGAACAGTTTACATTCCTGCATGGAAAGATGATATTTGTAACACATGAGACCTTTGTCAGTATTAGGGTAGTTGGAGGGAAAGAATTATATGTGTGTATATATAGATAGATAGAGAGCACAGGGTGAGTTGAAGATGAAGGGGTCATATCTGGAGAATAAAATTAAGGGGTGAGAGAAGATTATACAAGGAGAAAGAGAAAGGGGAGGTAGAATGGGGTAAATTATCTCACAAAAATAAAAGGCTCTTACAGTAGAGGGGAAATGGGGGAAGGTGAGAGGAAATGAGTGAATCTTATTCTCATAGGATTCAACTTAAGGAGGGAATAACATACACACTCAATGGAATATGGAAATCTCTCTTACCCTACAGGAAAAGGGGTGGAAAGGGGACAAGAGAGTAGGGGGATGATAGAGAGGAGGGCAGATTGGGAAAAGGGGTAACTAGAAACAAATACTTCTGAGGAGGGACAGGGTCAAAAGAAAGAATAGAATAAATGGGGGGATTTAGCATTAAGGGAAATAGAGTTAGTTTTTCACAGTATGTCTGCTATGAAAGTGTTTTGCATAACTGCACAAGTATAGCCTATATTGAGTTGCTTGCCTTTTCAATGAGGGTGGGTGGGGTGGGAGGAAGGGAGAAAATTTGGAACACAAAGTTTAAAAAAACACATGGTTAAAAAAATGTTTTCACATGCAACTGTGAAATAAGAAATACAGGAAATGGGATACAGAAATCTATCCTGCCCTACAGGAAAATAGAAGGGGAAGGGGGTTGAGATAGCAGGGAAAGCAGACTAGGGGAAGGGGTATTCAGAATGTGGGGGGAGGGGCAAGATGAGGTGAAAATTTGGAACTCAAAATCTTGTGGAAGTAAATGTTGAAAACTAAAAATAAACAAACAAACAAACAAACAAACAAATAAATAAATGAATGAATGAATGAATGAATGAATGAATGAATGAATGAATGAATGAATAGAAAGAATGTCAGCTAGGGTAATATATTACAATGATTTTAGGTATCCTGAGATTGCTGTGGAATCTGTGAAGAACTAGAAGGAACCCTGAAATACTGATGAATTGTCCTCTGGTGATATGCCTTAGTTTAGTGCCTTGATCAGTGTAATGTTCTTTCTCATAAGAAGTGAACAAATATTTAGGCAGGGTGGTGTAGGATTGATGGCTACCTTACTTGGAATTGTTGCAGTGATTAATTAAATACAAAGGACAGCAGAGCAAGTAATATCTCTTCATTTTATGGTACCACATGAAGGAAAGACAAACAAACAAATACCCACTGCCTGGAAATGCTTCAGTTGCCATGGCACTGACCACTAAGGTAAGCAAACCATGTATGTGCACAAAAGGGAATGAAGAGATTTTCCAATGTGAAAGTTTTATAAAATGATTAATTTGGAAACAGATCTGACCTACTGTAGGAAAGAACTTCTTACTCTTTTTTTTTTTTTAGTTAATCAACGATATCTTTACCTCCAAGTCAAAAAAACAATGTATTTCAGACCAATGCAAGCAATCATAAAAGCCACTACATTCCTATATCCATATTATATTAAATGAGTGCTAAAAGTATTTAAATCTAAAGAGGGAAAAGTTGAAGAACCTGAAGTAACTGAAACTCTTCATTTTGAATGCCAACTCCAGTAATTTCACATACTAGGAAAACAGATGCCAAAAATAATATCAAGTCCTAAATACTTTTGTAAAGGAGATGAGCACACTTAGAAGAGAATTTTTTTTTAAAAAGAAATAACCCTTTCTAAGTATAGACAGTATGAATTAGCATGACAGATCAAATATAGTAACAGAAATGTGTGTGTGAGAAAGAGAGAGAGAGAGAGAGATTGTACCTGTTATAACTAACATAAATGAAAATAACTTTACTGTGATGCTTAACTGAAATGGTATAAAATGCTTGAAGAAATGCCTACAATAGTGTAACAGTTGCAGTGGTAAGAGCCATTGGAGGAAAAATGAAGTTATCATGGAATAATTCCAAGGTCTGTCTGGTGTCAAACGATACAAAGACAGACACAGTTTGCACTATTTTTGAACAGGTGCATAAAGACAATGGAAAATTATATTAATATAAAATAGGTATACACATGAAATAAATTTTGAATAGCATTTTGCCCCATTAACACAACAAATAAGATGCATGGGATAGAATCCAGAAAACCAAAGCTTATCATAAATTCAAGATTCTCTTAATAAGCAACTGAAAACAAAAATCAAAAGATTCAGATGATTCCGAGAGTTAAAGAAGTGGAAAGAACAGAATAAGCAATTCAAAATCAATAAAAATGTTATTACATCTTGAGAAACAAGAAAATTAAAGGAGAGATAACTTCCAAAGAAGATTGATATTGAGATTTCTGGTTATTAATAGCGATAAGAAGTTCAACATAAAGAAAGTACAAGTTGAATTAAAAAATGAAGTAGAAGGTATATATATATGTATATGTATATATATACATACATATATGTATATAATTAATATAATGAATAACACAACATCTATGTCTATTATTAGAGTTATCACAAAAATGCTTTCAGTGAATCCACAGAAGATGAGGTCTAGAGGATACTAGGTGAGCCAGTGGATACTGCACTGAATTTGGAGTCAAGAAGACTTCAAGTGAAATCCAACCTCACCTATGTGACCATAGGTCACTCAGCTTCTCTCTACCTCAGTTTTCTCATCTTTACAATGAGGGTAACAATAGCACCCAGACCCCAGGGTTGTGGTAATGATAAAAGTGAATAGTTGTAAAGCACTTTGCAAACTTTATACCACCACATAAATATTATTGTTATTGTTGTTGTTATTATTATCCCAAAGCTTTTGTTCAATTATAAAAGTTGTGATTTTACTCACCTGTGTAACAATCTAAAGAATATTAAATATAAAAAGGATAATAACTAAATAACAACTCATGGCAGGACCATTTTATCTGAACTCCATTTAAGAAGATCATGATAATGATGATGAGTATGAGGTTGACAACAATAATGACTCCTCATTCATAAAACACTCTATTCCAATTCTCATATCTATAAGTTCCTTTATTTGGATATTCCTTCCATTAATTAAAATCATAATCAATCTAGGTCCACTCAAATTGTGCCACTCTTGTTCTATACTCCTATAAGTCCGCTACAAGGGATCTACTATGGCAATATATAAAATCCTTTACAATCTAAAAAAAATATCTTCTTAGTTTCCCCAGAACATTTCTGTTAGGGAAAAGGGGGCAGATAATATTATCCCTATTTTTAGAGTTAAGGAAAATGAAGCTCAGAAAAATGAAGTGCCATGGCCATTACCATCCAGTTAGTAAGTCACCCAGCCAGCACTTGAGACAAGGTCTATTGTCAGCAAGTGATGTTTAGGTTGCTTAATAAAATCATATCCATTTGGTCCTCATTTGTTTATTCCTTCTACCTCACAAGGACTTCTCAGTTCACACAAATGTTAGGATGTAATAACCCAGTAAGTAGACCTTAAACTGTTTTCATTCATAAAGTTAAAGGGAGGCCTGCTCTGCTAACTTGCATCAGTAAGTTAGGGATCTTGAGAACAAAGACAATTGACTCATTTTATTTTTTGCCAACAAACCTGAAACCTGTTGCACCATTCCAGTCTCCAAATTTGCATTGGAAAATGCATTTGTACAAGTCATTCCCCAAATGATAAATGATCATAGGATATTAACAGGAAGTTTTTAAAAATTAATTTATTTGCTCTATCAACAATCACTTCTATAAGCTTTTGAGTTTTAAATTTTTCTCTCCCTCCCTCCCCCCTACATTTCCAAGATGACTCACAATCTGACACAGGCTATACATATGCATTCCTATTAAACATATTTTCACATTAGTCATATTGTAAGGAAGAATTAGAATCAATAGGAGGAACCACCAGAAAGAGGAAACAAAACAAAACAGAAGAAAAAAAATTGCAAATAGTATGCTTTTATCTGCATTCAAACTCCATAGTTCTTCCTTTGGATGTGGATAGCATTTTCCATCATGAGACCTTTGGAGATGAATTAGATCCTTGCATTGCTGAGAAGGGTTAAGTTTATCAATATTAGTCATCACATAATGTGGCTGTTAGTATGTACAACGTTCTCCTGGTTCTGCTCATTTCACTCAACATCAGACCATGCAAGTTTTTCCAGGTTTTTCTGCAGTCTGCCTGCTCATCACTTTTTATAGCACAATAATATTCCATTACATTCATGTACCACAACTCATTCAGCCATTCCTCCATTGATCGCATGCCCTCAATTTCCAATTCTTTGCCACCACAGAAAGAGCTGCCATAAATATTTTTATACATGTGGGTCCTTTTCGCATTTGTATGATATCTTTGGGATATAGCCCTAGAACTGCTATTGCTGGATCAAAGGGTATTCACATTTTTATAGCCCTTTGGGCATAGTTCCAAATTGCTCTCCAAAATGGTTGGATCATTTCAAAACTCCACCAACAATGCATTAGTGTTTCAATTTTCCCACATCTTCTCTAACATTTATCATTTTCCTGTTTTATCATTTAGGCAATCTGATAGGTGTGATATGGTACCTCAGAGTTGTTTTGATTTGCATTTCTCTAATCAGTAGTGATTTAGAGCATTTTTTCATATGATGGTTTTAATTACTTCATCTCGTAACTGCCTGTTTATATTCTTTGACCATTTTTCAACTGCGAAATGAGTTGTATTCTTATAAATTTGCCTTAATTCTCTATATATTTTAGAAATGAGGCCCATATCAATGACACTGGTTATAAAAATTCTTTCCCAGTTTTCTGCTTCCCTCTTAATCTTGCTTGCATTGGCTTTGTTTGTGCAAAAAAAAATCTTTTCAATTTAATGTAATCAAAATTATCCATTTTGCATTTCATAACATTCTTTATCTTCTGTTTGGTCATGAATTCTTCTGTTCTCCATAAATTGAACAGGCAGTTTTCAGGTGAATAAGTTAAAGCTATCTATAGTCATATGAAAAAAATGCTCTAAATCTATATTGATTGTAGGAATGCAAATCAAAACAATTCTGAGGTACTACATCATATCTACCAGGTTGACAAAATGCTCACTTGACATGACAAAACGGAAAAATGATAAATGTTGGAGATGTGGGAAAATTGAAAAACTAATGCATTGTTGGCTGAGTTGTGAATTGATCCAACCATTCTGGAGACCAATTTGGAATTATGCTCAAAGAGCTATAAAACTATGCATACCCTTTGATCCAGTAATATCATTTCTAGGGTTGTATCCCAAAGAGATCATAAAAAGGCAAAAAGGACCCATATGTACAAAAATATTTATAGCAGCTCTTTTTGTAGTGGCCAAGAATTAGAAATTGAGGGGATGTCCATCAATTGGGGAATGGTTGAACAAGTTCTGGTATATTAATGTAGTGGAATACTATTGTTCCATAAAAAATGATGAGCAGGCAGACTTCAGAAAAACCTGGAAATTCTTGCATGAACTGATGCTGAGTGAAGTGAGCAGAATGAGGAAAATAATGTACACAGTAACAGCCACATTGTGTGATAACCAGTTTTGATAGACTTAGCTCTTCTCAGCAATACAATGAACTAAAACAATTCCAAAAGATTTATTATAAAAAATGCTATCCACATTCAGAGAAATAATTATGGAGTCTGAATGCAGATGGAAGCATACTATTCTCTCTCTCTCTCTCATTTGTTTTTTTCTCTTTCTCTTGGTTTTTCTCTTTGGTTCTAATTCTTTACTACATAACTAATGTGGAAATATGTTTAATTTGATTGTACATGTATGGCTTATGTCAAATTGCATGCCATCTTGGGGAGGGGGAGAAAGGGGAAGGAGGGGAAGAAAATTTAAAACAAAAACTTATAGAAGTGAGCATTGAAATTTAAACCTAAATAAATAAATAAATAAATAAATATAAAAAGGAAAATGCATTTGTGAATACCTTAGTTGCCAGAGCCATCAAGCTGTATAGTCAGAATTATACTTCAAATTCCTCTATAGGTCTCTTTCAATTCCTATGTAGTTCTTAAGTGATATGTTTATTTAATTTGCCCTAGTTTTGGGGGTCACATGTTGATATCCAAAATTAAATAAACACATACACATACATAGAACAAAACATAACAAAACATAGGAATGGCAGAAGTGAGTAGCTACGAGGAGAGAGTCAAAAGCATTGTCTATTTTCATATACCTTTAGTTGGATCTGTGAAATCATAATGCAGGGGTGGGGAACCTGTGGCCTCGAGGTCACATGTGGCCCTTTAGTTCCTCAAGTGTGGCTCTTTGCCTGAATTCAAACTTCATAGAATAAATCCCTGGATTTGTTGCCAGCCTCAGCTTTTCTGTTTACTCTCTCTCTCTCTCTCACACACACACACACACACACACACACACACACACACACACACACACGCAGGGTATGGTTTGGAAACCAGGGTATGCATGTATGTGTGTAAACACATCCCTTATCTCAAAATATTTTGTTACAGTTCCCACTAAGTAATACAAACAGAAAAAAAAATCAGGCCAATTTTGAGTGTTCTTATAATTTGAGTTATATATATAGTGTTATATGAGTTATATACATATAGAGTGTTATTATTAATATTCACCCTTTTTTGCACTAAACTTTTCTAATGCATACATGAGTCCTTTGAACTAGTTACTACTGCCTCCAAAGATTCAACAACCACTCTTTTAAATAAAAAGCCATATTTTCAACCTTGGTATAATGTGTGACTTGACACCATCCTTCACCATTAAATGTAAGATGTTCTATACTTGGACAAAAGATATTATCTCATTATCTTGTATTCTCAACACTCACTTCAATTTCTCATATCATGTAGTTCCCATTGTTTCATGCCTTCTTGGGTTCAGTGATTGGAGACTACTCCTTGCTGCTGTAAATATTTTTAAAGGTTTGGACTATAGAAGTGGTTAGTAACTAGTGAATGGGAGGAAAGAAAACAGAAAGTCAACTCAGATATTGTCCAATTGTCATCATTTAATTTATAGTTTTTTAAATATGGTAAAGGAATGTTTTGGTTTCATTCACTATGTCAAAGGAGAATAGGAAAAGTAGAATGAAAAGTCAGAAGTAAGGAGAAGCAGATAAAATTGGCCATTAAGTTCAAGGGAAATACCAATTTATCCATAAAATATTATCCCTTCTTTTAAAATTCCTTTAAAAAGGTAAATTCATCAGTAATAAACCCAGAACTTTGAGTTAGATGGGGTTTTATAAAATAGAAGACAGAAAGTTGGCTTAGAAGGTACATAAGATGCTGCTCATAGAAGAGTATAGAGAGAAATCTTAGAACATGGAATTATAGAGTTGGAAGGAACCTTAGCACAACAATAAGGAGAAGAAAAGATTAAAGCTTAGAGGGACCTTAGAAAAATAACAAAGAACCATAGAATTTAAGAGCTGGCATATTGGGAAAAATTCTTTCTAGGAGGCACGATCTAGCATCTAATGTCAATGATGCCACTCGCTGTGTACCTTAGGCAAATCAATTCTTTCTGAGACTTTGGTATTTATTCCATAGATCCATTGTAAACAGGTTTGGTATTGAAATCTTCTTTGATAAATAGTCAATGTCTAACAAATACCTATTCAACGAATGAATAAATGCTACAATCAACATTGAAACCTTGACTAAGACAATTCCTCTCTTTGGACCTCAGTTCTCCATCTGCAAAATATAGAATTTGGACTAGATGATTTCTTAGCTCCTTCTTCAACCTCATGCTTTATAAGTCTATGAATGATTTTGAATTTTTCTTTTATCCAAAATTGATTAGCAAGACAATGATGTGATTTTACCTCTATGGGCCTCAGTTTCCCTGCCTAAAATGAAACTACTCTGTACTATTCAGGGGTACCTTTGTATTGCCAGATGGCTGGGGACATCCCTTCACTATGTAAATTTTAGAAGTCCCTGTTTCATCAGGGTACCACATGCATCATATGTATATCTCTAGTCAGGGTATAATTTGCCAAAAGAAACCAGTAAAGCCCCACAACAGGGACATTCATTACTGCTGGGGGAGGATTCAGTGAGGTCAGCTAATCTGATACTGTGAAGTCTGGCAAATGGCAGGCCATAGATTTATAGAACCATGCTTACAATGATGAGACACAGCCCCTTTTTATTTGTCCTACACCATCCCAAAAGAAAATTGGAAGTATAATTAAAACCAGGAAAATGATAACTTAGGCATTGATTTTCCCATAAATGTGCCAGCCTCAAAGAACAGTGGCTGGTATCTAACTTCTCTGTCCTGCCAAGGAACTTTAGATGAATGAAACCTTCAACTTCAATAAGTTGGCTTGTTCTGGAGTGTGAAAATTAAAGCTGGGATGCTGGAGATGACTCATGCCTGTAGCTCAAATGTCGCTAAGGGTTGGAATTAGGAGAAAATCACAACAGCTTCCATTTATACATGATCATAAAGTTTTGGTGCTGAAAGGGATGTTAGAGACCATCTAATTGAACACTCCAATTTTACAGATGAGGAAAGCAAGGCGTTGAGAGTGTAAGTGATTGCTTTACCTTCTACCAAGTGCCTCCCTCTCAATACTCTTTTATAATTGTTAATGCTGGTGTTATTATAATTTTACAGTTGAGGAAATCAAGTTTCAAAGAAAATATTTGCCCATTCAAACACCTAGTAAGAGGAGAAGTCAAAATGAGAAACCAGATTTTCTGAGACCAAGGTAGCCTTCCTAAGAAAATAAGGCATCCAAATGAGGCAAACAATTCACCACTGAAGACATTTCACAGTGCCTCCAATAAACATTCAGCCAGAGTACAAGTTTAGATTTCTCTCATCTTCTTATGGAAGCGAAACACAAAGGTGTCTTCCTTTATCTATAGCAGTGAAATTTACATCGCCTATAATCCTTCCTGTAATAGATATATCAAACTGTGCATTAAAACAAAAGTGCAATTGGGAGGCAAAACCCCATCATACTGAAAGGCTGTGCATATAGAGCTGTGACTGCAAGTCTACTATGCGTGATTTTAATAAGCTTTGATAATGTGCTATCAGTTTGTGGGAGCTATAGATTGAACTCATATAGATTTTTTGCTGCAACTTCCAAATGATCAATCATGTCAGGATATGAAAATCATTTCATTCCTTTCAATTGACAAGAAGATGTGATTTAAAATGCCAGGCTCTGGATGTATGAGCAGGACTCCTGTAATCAATCACCTGGAATAAACTATCTTATTTAGCAGCTATTTGGAGGCAGGGGAGCTTTGGGGGAGGGGATTAGGGGAAGATTAAAAAAACTTGCATAATATAGAAAAGGCTCACATATCATGTGCATACAAATGAATGATATTTGTATAGACTTCGTTTTTGTACATTTCCTTCTTCTTTTAAGTCATTTAATTTAGAGAGGAGTGGTAAATATGATATAGTGGCAAGAGAACTGGACTATGAACCAGAAGACCAGAATTCTAATCACATTTTTACCACTAATTCATTGATGTTCGATTTGGGGCAAGTAAATTCCACTTCCTATGCCTCAGTTTCCTCACCTAGAAAGTGACAGGAAATAGACTACATAATCTCAAAGGTTTCTTTGAGCTCTAATTTTCTGAGATTACCAATGAACTCAGCACACCCTAATTATAGGGTTGTTGTTATTATTAATAGTTTAATGGAGCACAGATATATAATAACACAGGATCCTTAAAACAAGGTATATTAGAATGCTGATTATAAGAGCTGGAAGTGAACTTAGTAATCATCAATTCCAAATCCTTGATTTTATAGATAAGGAAACTGAAGTGACTTGCCTTAAGTCAAATTATCTTACTTGGATTCTACAACTGAGACACAGAGAACACATATATTATTATAATAGCATAAATAGGAGAGGGACAGGTACTGAACCTATGATTTCATGGGAATGAGGTATTCTTTGCTGAGCAAATTCTACCATTCTCTACCTTCTCTGAAATGTATAGTCTTAGAGTTGTCTAGGGCAATGAGCAGCTAAGTGATTTGCCCAAAGTCACAGCCAGTACATATCACAGGCAGGACTGAAACCCAGAATTTCCTGACTTTATGGAAATCTCTCTGTCCACTAAACCATGCTTCCTCTCAGTTTTCTAATAATGAGTATTGCTTTCTCTATATTAGATTTAAAGAGACTGAGGCACAAATAGGTTAAGTGATTTGCTAAATGTTTTATAGCTAATAATAATGTTAGCTAGTTTTACATATGTTTTAAGTTTTCAAAAGTATTTTGCATGTGTTATCTCATTTTTTTTCTTAACCCTGTAAGGTAGGTGCTATTATTATCTACATTTTATAAATGAAGAAACTGAGGCTCAGAGAGTGAAGTGACTTGCCTTTATCCAACAACTAGCAAGTGTCTGAAGCATGATTTGAATTCAAATATTTCTAACTTAAAATTCAGCGCCCTAGGGGGCAACTTGGTGGCATAGTGGATTGAGCACTGGCCCTGGAGTCAGGAGGACCTGAATTCAAATGAGGCCTCAAACACTTGACATTAGCTGCGTGACCTTAGGCAAGTCACAACCCCAATTGCCTCACCAAAAAAAAAAAATTCAACACCCTTTCCTTTGAGCTGCCTAGCTGCCCCATTTAAAAACAAAAACAAAAAACAAAACAAAACAAACAACAACAACACAAAACAACAGATAAAAGCTAGCTTTTATATAGCACTTTTAGATTTCCAAAGCATGCTGTCTACCCATCTATTTATCCATCCACCTATCCATCCATCTATCTACCTTTCTATCTATCTATCTAATCTCACTTGATTCTAACAATAATACTCAGAAGTACGTACTATTTTTATCTTGATTTTATAGATAGGGAAAACTAAAGCAGACAGTGATTAAATTACTTCCTCAGGGTCACAAAGCTAATAAATGTCTAAGGCTGGATTTGAAAGCAGGTCTTCCTGACTTCAGGTCCAGCACTCCATTCAATGCAGGCAAAGAGCTGCAATCCTACACCCCTGTCTAGTGAGCTTTCCACTATGCCACTTGTCACTTATTACTTCATCCATTTATATCACAGACTCTCAGGGTTGAGGGAATCTCAGAGGGCATGTAGCCTCACAGATGTTTAGAAAGGGATCTACTTGACAGTATCCTTCACAAGTAAATAAATCCAATGATGTAGGAATTTGCTTGTTAAATTCTTTATTGTGTTTGAAAACTCTGCACAGATGCCAGAACCTTGCTGCCTTGTTTGAAACTCCTTATTTGATCAAGTCAATGTGGAAGTATTTGACTAATTTATTTAGGAAAATTTATTAGGAAACATCATCTCTGTCTCCATGGTATTAAGCAAAGGGCAATGGATTGAGTTGACAATATTTGGGTTCAAATTCTCCTTTGCTAATCACTACTTGTATGACTTTTGGGGTGAACTTGACTGGCCTCAATTTTCTCATCTGTAAAATGGAAAGTGAGTACTAGATTGAAGGTACCTTCTAGTTTTAAATTTTATGATTTGATGTATGATTATCAATTTCAAATTACTAGAGGTTATATCAATAAATATTTCATTATTTTTTCTTTTAGGAGCCAGAAGTAAGGTAAAATAACATGTAAAGAGAAGGTGGGTGAATAGGGAATATAGACACCTAACACTGCCAGAACTTGGGCAATTGGATTTTTTCCTCTTTTTTCCAATTGCTTACCTTTCTGTCTTTAGTGTATGAGTCTTTGGCTTTCTGTTCATCCTATCTCTCCCTATGTCTGTGCAGTCACACAAGTCTATGTGTGTTTTGCATATTTTTCCCTTGTGAAGAGTATCTACTACAGCTTCCTCATATTTTATGAGGCACAGAGAGTGGTATGATAAGAGCTTCCTTGTTCCATCATTTTTGTGTGCAAGGCAAGATCTGTTTCTCTTTTCAAACTTTCTGTTCATTAATGATGTATGAAGCTAAGACTTTTAACTCTCTTTCTCTTTCAGGAATTCTTCATATTACTTCACATGCATGGTTATGTGATAAGGACTCACTAGGGTCATCTTTATTCTGCATGAACTCTTTTTACGAAATCTTGACTCCCTGGCAGGGTAGAAAATTGTGCTCTATCATTTTTGTAAGCTATTAGGTTCATGTTCCTGAATTACTCGACCCTAAAGACACTATTTCTAACAAAAGTAACTCTTCTCTCTTTCCTCTACGGGTAACTGGCCAAACTTAACTACCTCTAAATTCCATCTTCCTTACCCCTCAACAATATCTTAATAACTCTGGCAATTCTTTGATATTGAAAAGCAGATGATTTGCATTTACTTTGTTCCCCTGATACAAAGCATTTTTACATTTTTGGTTTTCCCTTTAATTCCACATCAGCACTTTAGTGTTAGCTTTGCTATTTGCTTGAAACTCTTCTTTCATGGGCCCTGAGGCTCTATGGAGGTAGAGAATATGGAACTATAGAATCACAGAGCTGGAAATGAATGTAGAAATTCATAGGAATTAGGAATTTGATAGGAACCTTAGAACATGGAATGTTAGAACATAAAGTTGAAAGAAAACCTTAAGAATATGGAATGGTAGACTTCTGGAACTGTCAGCCCACAGATGGTAAGGGGATTGAACAACTGGCCAGAAGGAGATTATAGGGGTCTCTTTGATAACACTTAAGTAGGACTCTGTTGTTTTGCCCTTACTTAAATCTGGGTTGCAGTCCTGGGTGGCAATCCTTGGATGAAGAAGAGAACTAGCATAGCAGAGCTTGTGGAAGGAGTGGAGAGGGGACCTTCTTCACAGTTCCAAGGCAAATAACAGTGCTTGTGGTCACTTACAGACCAGAAAACAGGCCAGGAGAAGAGTAAACACCTCTCCTTAGATCATACCACCTTGGAAAATATCAAAATTTACAGGTCCCTAGAAGTATCTTTGAAAAGAACTGCACCAAACCTCTGAAGCTTGAAACAGTTTATGCTCCATACAGAAGCAGATTCCTACCTTAATAAATAATTAAAAAGTCAAGTAATAGGCTAGGAAAATGAGCAAACAGTGGGAATAAAACTGACTGTAGAAACTTAACTTGGTGACGAGGAAAATTGAAACACACACTCAGAAGAAGACAACAAAGTCAAAGCTCCCATATCCAAAGTCTCCAAGAAAAATATAAATTGGTCTCAGGCAATGGAAGAGCTCAAAAATGATTTTGAAAATCAAGTAAGAGACTTTGAGGGAAAATTGGTGAGAGGAATGAGAGTAATGCAAGAAAATAATGAAAAATGAGTCAACAACTTTGTAAAGGAGACCCAAGAAATACATAAGAAAATCATACCTTAAAAAATAGACAAAACTAAATGGCAAAAGAGGTCCAAAAAGCCAATATGGAGAAAAATGCTTCAAAAAGCAGAACTGGCCAAATGGAAAAGGAGGTCCAAAAGCTCACTGAAGAAAATAATTCCGAAAAAATTAGAATGGAGCAAATGGAAGCTAATGACTCTTTGAGAAATGAAGAAATTACAAAACAAAACCAAAAAAGTGCAAAAAAAAAAAAAAAGAAGACAATGTGAAATATCTCATTGGAAAAACAGTTGATCTGGAAAAATAGATCCAGGAGAAATCATTTAAAAATTATTGGAGTACCTGAAAGCCATGATCAAAAAAGGAGCCTAGACATCATCTTTCAAGAAATTATCAAGGAAAACTGCTTTGATATTCTAGAATCAGAGGATAAAATAGAAATGGAAAAAGTCCATCAATCACCTCCTGAAAGAGATCCCAAAAGGAAAACTCCTAGGAATATTATGGCCAAATTCCAGAGTTCCCAGGTCAAGGAGAAAATATTGCAAGAATATAATTCAAGTATCATGGAGTCACAATGAGAATATCACAAGATTTATCAGCTTTTACATTAAAAGATCAGAGGTCTTAGAATATGATATTCCAGCTAGGATCACAACCAAGAACCACCTACCCAACAACACTGAGTATAAGAAAAGGGAAAAATGGACATTCAATGAGATAGAGGGATTTCATGCATTCTTGAGAAAAGACCAGAGCCAAATAGAAAATTTGACTTTGAAATACAAGACTCAAGAGAAGCATAAAAGGTAAACAGGAAAGATAAATCATAAGGGACTTAATAAGTTTAAATTGTTTACATTCCTACATGGAAAGATCATATTTGTAACTCATAAGACCTTTCTCACTATTAGGGTCATTAGAAGGAGTATATATATACAGAGGGCACAGGTGTGAGTTGAATATGAAGGGATGATATGTAAAAACTAAAATTAAGAGGTGAGAGAGGAATGTACTGAGAGAAAGAGAAAGAAAGAGGGAGAATGAGGTAAATTATCTCATATAAATGAGGCAAGAAAAAGCTTTTACATTGGAGGGGAAGAAGGGGAGGTGAGAAGGAGTGAGTGAACCTTATTCTCATAAGAATTGGCTCAAAGAGGGAATAACATATACACTCAATTGGGTGTGGTAATCTATCTTACCCTACAGGAAAATAGTGGAGGAAAACAATAAGAGAAGAGAGGTGATAGAAGGGAGGGCAGATTGGAGGAGGGGATTGTCAGAAGCAAAACACTTTTAAGGAGGGACAGGGTGAAAGGAGAGAGAATAGAATAAATAGGGGGTGGGGAGAGATAGGATGGAGGGAAATATAGTTAGTGTTTCACAACATGACTATTGCGCAGGTGTTTTGCATGACAACAGATGTATAACCTATAATGAATTGCCTATCTTCTCATTGAGGGTGGGGTTGAGAGGAAGGAAGGGAGAGAATTTAGAGCTCAAAGTTTTAAACATGAATGTTAAAATTGTTTTTACATGTAACTGGGGAAAAATAAAATGCTAAATAAAAATTAAAAAAAAAAGAATATGGAATGCTTGAATATAAAACATAGAATGTTAAAATTGTAAAGGAATCCAAGCAATTAGTCTGAATATTTCACTTTACAGTTGAATAAAATGAGACCTAACATTAATGTTCTTTATATGAACTTATGACTGGGTATAACTATTTTGGAAAGCAATTTGAAATGATACATAAAAAAGTTACTAAAAGACACTAAAAGTGTTTTTTTTTTTTTCCAGACATACCATTGCTAGGCCTATACTTCAAAAAACTTTAAAATAAAAATCAAAGAAATAGGTAAAAGGATCTCTATCTATAAAAAAATATTTATAGTAGCCCCTTCTATAATGCAAAGAGCTGGATACTGACAGGATTTCTGTCAATTGGGGGAAAACTGAAAAAAAGGTACGATACATGATAAATAAGAAACAAAAATAAATTTGTGCATAAGAAACAAGAAAAAGTATGGTTACAGAGAAATCTGGAAAGACTTGTATGAAATGATACCAAGTAAAGCCATCTTTTCATTGAATTAAAAATGAGGATAATAATATAATAATAATAATGCTATTATAAATACAAAAAAAATTAGAAAAATCTATAATTGGGGCAGCTAAGTGGTGCCATTAATAGAGTACTTCCCTGGAGTCAGGAGGACCTGAGTTCAAATCCAGACTCAGGCACTTACTAGCTGTGTGAACCTGGATAAGTCACTTAACCCCAATTGCCTCCCCCCCCCAAAAAAGGAAGAAATTTTAAAATCTCTGATCAAAGCATTTTTCTAAAACACCAGTGTTAAAATATGCTATTCACTTTCTGCTCCAAGTATACAATAATATACACATTTTTTTTAAAATGGACAATGCAAGAATTTTCTTTCCCTGATTGTACATATTGATTTTAAGGGTTTTCTTTTTCTTCATTTAATGGGAGAATGAGGTAGAAGGGTTAGAAAATGAATGTCTGTTCATTAAAAAAATAGAAATTAAAACAGCAGCCATAACAACTGAGTTCTAGAGGGGAAAAGTGACTACCCCTAAGATAAATTAGGGCAGAGCTGGGACTAGAATTTAGATCTTTTGTCTTCTAATTGTCTCTTACTACTCTTGTAATATGTAGGAATACTCAATGCAACCCACCCTGCCCCCTGCACTGGCCCCCATGCCCAGTTAAAATGAAACTTTAACTGTTTTCTACAAGGGCTTGAATGAAATAAGTAGCTGTAATGGTATGCCTTTGCAAGCAGATAGGGGAGGTACTTCTATAGATGTGTATAGCTTGGGGGGTGGGGAGTATGAGATTTTCAGTGCTTTTCAGATCACATTATAAAGATCCTCCCTTTTTGGAGAACTGGCTCTGTTCCCTCAGTTAACTGTTTTTCTGTTGGTATTATAGGAACTCAATGGACACAACCATGACTTTATACAATCATCCTATGGTACCACTCTGAGTTATTCCTCTGGAATGTGTAGGAAAGAGGTAAGGAGGACCGTTTAATGACAAACTCAAAGACAGAATCTCATGACCCTTAAATCTGGCATCTCTCTCCATAGGCCAAGGAGAGTGGAGATTTGAGTCCATTTGCTGAATAATTCAATTCAATAATACAATAATACTGAGAAAACAGCAAAACTCTAACCATAGATGAGATACGTTTTCATGAAATTGATGGCTTTACTTTGATTTTCAATAACAGCCTATCTTGGGCTTCCTCTAAGCACTCAGGGGCATCCTTGTGCTCTATCCCCTATCTGAAGGAAAAAAAGGATCAGATGAATTCATTAATAAGGAAGTATTAGGGACTCAATAGCTGAGTATTATAACCCAAATAAAAACATCAACTCATGTATATTACAAATAATTTTATATACATAATTTTATTTAATTCAACTCTATAAAACAAACATTTATTAATAAACTAATGTGTACAGAACTCTGTATTAAGTGCTAGGAAATGCACATTTTAATTACAATATGGTCCTACCCTCATGGAACTTAAATGTCATAACTTGTGTGACATAGTAGTCCAAGTGTTGTGTTTCTCATTCTTCAAATGAGGAAATGAAGACTCATAGAGGTAAAGTAAATTACTGAAGATCACATAGCTAGGATGTGGCTTAGTCAGGCCTCAAACCCATGTCTTCTAACTCCCTAGTCCAGTTATCTTTGAGTTTTACAAAGAGCCACCTCATTCCATTTTTGTTTGTCTTTAAAAAAAAATTATTGATGTCTTTTGCTATTTCATCACTTTCATTTCCAATATATTCCTTCACCCTCCCCAACCCATAAATCTGTCTTTTGTAACAAAGCATAGAAAAGAAAGAGGGTGAAAAGCAATTCAACAAAACTAACCAATACATCAACCTAGAAATCTGACAATACATAAAATGTTGCATACCTGTAGGTCCTCACTTCAACAAATAATGGCAGCTTCATTTTTAAGGAAAACAATAAGGCAAGTGTGATGTCACCATGGTTAACCCAAAGCAAAGTCACTTAAGGTGAATTTTTAGGCACTGTGGTACATAAAAAAGATGAAAGGTTATATGTATCACACTGTATATCTATATTTATGTATATATATATATATTTATATATTACATATATGTATAGATATAGGGATAAGCACATATTTATCCACACAATATATGCACACATGTATCACACATATATGTACATACAGACATGTATGTTTACATGTTCATGTGATCTTCTAGTCTCGCTATACATGCCCATATATATCTATGTATAGACAAATATACATATATGTATATGTACATATACATGTGAGTATGTATAAGTTGGACTTCTCCACAACCTTTAAATCCCATTTAATCCCACACAGAAGCTACTCCACCTCCACTTAAAATGTTTTTTGGCATATAAATGATCTATATTAACTGTCTAAATAAGTCATATTCGTCTGGTTGTTAGTAAGTTCTCTGCCAGGTCCTTCTAAGGCCACATGTTAGAAAAATCCTCTATCTATGTGCTTTCCCTGTCCCTTCTTCAAATTATAATAAAGGAATGCTATATATACATATCAGCTATCAACTTTATTAGTTTTAGAGACTGAAGTTCTTCTTTTTCCTTTCCAATAAAAATATAATTCTCCTAGACCAGCAACATGCCCTTCTTGGGTTTCCCCCTGGGCTATTGTGTAGACCTTAGTCTTTTTTATGAGACCATGAGCTCCCTATAGAGAAGGAACATGTCTTAGAATTCACTTTAGTGCTCCTCTTGGGCCCTAACACAGTAATTAGAACATGGTAGATATCTAATAAAGATTTTTCATTTGTTTTTCCTGAAGTGTGGGTGCACAGGATACATCTAAATGAATGTTATAGCCTAAAGAATAAGAGTAGCCAATGTTTGTAGCAGAAAAGAACAAACAAGAAAACTTTGAACCAGGACCCTGTTTGTACTACTGAACAGGACAATCAATGCTCTAAGATGTTATATTTTGATTAGAAATAGCACATCCAAATGTTGGCTGACCCTGGTTCCCTGATGTGGAAAGTAAGAACTCACACATATTTTACAAAATGTTTGCTCCACAGTAACTCTCCGGGAGGTAATACAGACGGAAATGTCTTTTTGGAGATGAAAAAAAAATGTTGTTCAGGAAAGTCACTGAGTTACATAAGTTACATAAGTAACATTGATAGTATGGAAGTCAAACCCAGAACCTCTGACACTATGTCAAGGAGCTTTATCATAGTGAAATCTTGTTTGTGCTGAGACACAAGCTAGCAGGTAGCTGGTGGTGAAATGGATAGAGCACTGAGTCTGGAGTCAGAAAGGCCTAAATTCAAATCTGGCCTCAGATACTAGCTGTGTGGCCTTGGGCAAGTCACTTAACCTTTGTTTGCCTCAGTTTACTCAACTCTAAAATGGGGATAATAACAGTACCTACCTTACAGGGTTTTGAGGATCAGATATGATAAAATGTCAGTAAGAGGCATGGTGCCTGGCATATAGTAGGTGCTACATAAAGGTTTCTTCCTTCCCTTTCTCTCCTCGGATATCAGAGTCATATTTTTGGGGGGCAGGGAGAAGCAAGGGGAGAGGGAACTTAAATAAAGGAAAGTTTACTGGTCAAGGAGTTATAAAACTGAGTTGAAATTTAATCTTCTCCAATTACCAGTTGTGTGGCCTTGGGGAAGTAATTGAAATTCTCAGAGCATCAGTTTCAAGATGTACAAAACAGTAATAGTGATGATAGAACAAAAAGTAAACTGATGTAGTTTTTTTTTCTTATATCTCTAGTGTCTAGTACAGTGTTAGACAAACAATGGGTACTTAATAAATGCTTGTTTAACTGACTTGAATAAAATAACAAATACAGGGTTGTTCTGATGACAATTCTTCATAAATCTTCAATCTCTCTATAGCTATTAATAAGTCAGCAAACATTTATGAAGCACTTTGTGCTCAGCACTGAGATAAACCCTGGAGATACAAAGAAGGGTTAAAAACAAACAAACAAACAAACAAAAATGCCCCAATCTTTAAAGAATCACATTTTAATAGGGGAGAGAAGATTGTTGTTGCTGTTGTTTGTCCTTCGTTCTCAAAGAGGACCATGATATCAGGGAGGTGATGCCATGACAGGAAGGTGAATTGGATTTAAGTGAGGGAAGGCTGTGCAAAGTCACCAGCCTCACTTTCTCCTCTGGAGTCATCTGGGTCCAGTGACAAGATACAGATCAGGATAACTGGAGCTGGCCCCAGATGTGGTGAAAGTCCATGGCCTTTTAAAGCTAAGATTTTTAGGAGGTCTCATTTTGACTGAGGCAATGCCCATTCAGTGATTATAGTTAGGTAAAAAAAAAAAAAATGGGGCAAAGAATATCCTCTTCAATCTATTCCAAGAAAAAAAAAGTAAAACTGGTAGGGGAAGACCCTCAGGGGAGAAAAGATGTGAATAATTATAGCCATATAACATAAGAGAAAGATAGAGAGACACAGAAAAAGATAGAGCCAGAGAGACAGAAAGAAAGAGATGAAGATAGAGACAGAGAGAGGCCTCCTAAGAAGGTGGGATTGAACTGCATCCCAATGAAATCCAGGGAAGTTAAGAGACAAAGATAAGGGAGAAGAACATTCTGGATATAGAGGACAGTCATTTCAAGGGCATGGAGATAGCAGACAAAGTATCAAATGGAAAAATCTGCAAGTATGCCATCGTAGTTGAGTCACAGAGTGCATAGAGGAGAGTAAAGTATGAAAAGACTGAAAAGTTAGGAAGGAGCCAGATTGTAAAATATTTTAAATACCAAGCAGAGGAATTTATATTTGATGCCACAGAAAGTAGAGACCACTGGGATTTACTGAGTAGTTGATATGGTTGGACTTACGCTTTAAGATAATCATTTTGGCAGCTAATTGTAGGATATATGAGAATGAAAAACATGAGGCAGGAGGAAGGATATTGCAATAGTTTAGGTGAGAGGTGATTAGAACATGAAGTAGAATTGTGGATGTGGGAGTAGAGAGAAAGAGACTTGTAGGAGAAATAAAAATGTTTGGTAATAGATCAGATATAAGTGATTAATGAGAGTGAGAATTCAGTGCTTACAAGAGTGTAAACCTAGGTGAATGAGAGTAGGGTGTTTCCCTTAATAGTAATAGGGAAATTTAAAAGAGGGAAAGGATTTTAGGGAAATATGAGTTCTTTTTTGGACAATTTGTGTTTGACATGCTTATGGGATATTCAGTTCAAAATGATCAAGTGGCAGTGGGTTATGTGGGACTGGGAGCTTAGAAGAGAGGCTAGAGCGAGATACATAAATATAGAAGTCATCTGTGTAGAGATTTTAAGGAGAGATAAAATATTGAAGAAGCATAGAAAAATGCCCAACACAGACCTTGGAGGATCCACATGATTGTCAGGCATGACTTGGATGAAGATACAGCAAAAGGGAACTTAGACAGAGCAATCAGGCAGGTAGAAACAGAAATAAGATAGAACCATGTTAGGAAAACCTAGGAGGAGATGACAATCTGTATCATGTAGAAGAACTCCTTGCTTTGGTAAAGAAAATGTCAGATATTCATCTGAGGCTTAAATGAAGTAGGATATAGTGGAAAAAGAAATTTGGTAATCCTGGAATAGGAGTTGCAGAGATCACAGTGGAAGGGGTGGGCAGAATTTACATTGGAACAATTAGCAGCATAGGGTTGAGCAGGGTAGGAGTGAGGGAACTAGGAATAAGTAATGGAGTATGTATATAGGCAATCAGGGATTTAGAATCAATGGGATGAAGAACAGGAAAGGATACAAGTATGTCTACTATTATGCTGAGTGAAATGAGCAAAATCAGGAAAACGTTGTACACAATAACAGACACATTGAGCGATGACTAATATTGATAAACTTAACCCTTCTCAGCTATACAAGGATCTAAGGCATCTCTAAAGGCCTCGTAATGGAAAATGCTATCCACATCCAAAGAAAGAACTATGGAGTTTGAATGCAGATAGAAGCATACTATTTGCTATTTTTTTTTCTTCTGTTGAGTTTTGTTTCCTCTTTCTGGTGGTTCCTCCTATTGGTTCTAATTCTTACTTACAATATCACCAATGTGAAAATATGTTTAATAGGAATGTATATGTATAGCCTATATCAGATTGTGTACCATCTTGGGGAGGATGGTGGGGAGGGAGAGGGAGAAAAATTTTAAACTCAAAAACATATGGAAGTGATTGTTGATAAATCAAAATAAATAAATTTTAAAAAATGTCCACTATTGTAGAATGAGTTCAGACAGAGAACCAGTAGTGAGAAAAAGGACAGAGGAAGGAGGTAGATAGTTCAAGATCTTCTCTTAAGGTTCAACCTCTTAACCTTCTATTGATATTCCCTGTGGATTATGAATCCCTGGAAGGATCATTTCTCAACAAAGAAGAAGCAAGCAGATGTATATGCAAGAAAAGTCAGTTACAAAGCAGAAAGTAGCAGTGTTAGGTGGGTCAGCTCAGAGTCTGGTTTGGAAGATGACCACAAGAGTACTGGAAAAGGCCCTGGGACCTAAATCTGGAGACAGGTAGCTTGGTCTGGTCCAGGAGATGGGCCTATTGGAAAAATCATTTATAAGATCATTAAAGGGAAGCAGTCAGAGATAGCAACCTGGGAATATAACCTCCTTTTATCAATGAAGTAACCAAGACAAAGAGTGGAAGTGACTTGCTTAGAGGTGCTACAGTAGCAGGTAGCAGAGGCAGAATTTAAATACGTGTGACTTTAGGTCCCTTGTCTGTTCTACAATACCATACAATACCATCTTTTTAATCTCCTTACTGGAAAAGAACAGCTGTGAGAGTATGTATAAGAAGACATATTAGGCATCACTTGCAGGGGAACATAAATTTAAAAATATTAAGGACTTTTCTGTGAGCTGAGTCCAGTTATTAGAGGTCTGATTGTGCTGGGCTATGCTGGGCTACACTGGCATCCCCTTTTCCACTAGATGGCACCAGAATTCCTTTTAGCTACCACCTTCTCTGGGCCCCCATCACTAGCCCTCTAACACCACCCATTTTTCTGTTTGTGGTTCAGCAGCAGAGGGCAGATCCTGATTGATTTCAGTTTGTGGGTTGGATCATGGCTCCCTGAGGCTTTGAGGGATGGAAAAATGCCACCTCTTCCCTATCCCTAACCTTCCCTTCCCTCCTTAATGGTTCTGTGATTTTGTTTTGCAATTACTAGCATGTCTCCATTCCCCCTGTTTCTCTCTCTCTCTCTCTCTCTCTCTCTCTCTCTCTCTCTCACACACACACACACACACACACACACACATACACATACACATAAATAATTTTAAGTGGACTGGGCTTGTGATTTCATTAGTATAAAGAAGTCTTGGTTGAGGGCAAGTCTATGAATGCAGGTCAGCACCTTCTCTGTAATTTATAGTCTTTTTTTAAAGAGTTGCCTAGACTATTGCTATTTAAATAATTAATTATTTTATACAATTAAAAAAAGTTGCTTTGTATGATTGAATATTTTTCTCATCTCTGAAAAATATATTCCTTGGGCCAAATCACATTGGTGGGGAAAGAAAAAAAAAAACAACTTCCAATTCATATGCATAATGATAAGTCACATTTTCATATTATTCAATCCTTTGAAAGAACTTTTTTTCCCACCAGAACTCTGTAAGGTAGGCAGTACAATACATGTGTTATTATTCCCACTTTACAGATGAGGTAACTGAGGGTCAAAGAAGTAAAATGGCTTGACCAATATTCTGTAGCTAGTAAGTGGCAGAACCAGAGTTTGAAAGCAGTGTGGTCCAGTGGAATAAGCACTGTCTCTTTAGTCAGGAGATATGAGTTCAAGTGTAGCCTATGATACATACCATCTCTATAAACTTGAAACAAGTCACCTAACCCCAGTAGCACTCTATTTCTTTATTTGCAAAAGTTAAGGAATTGGATGAAATGATCTTTGGTGTCCCTTTGAGCTACAGATCCCCTATATAATGTTCTTTCCATTATGTTTGCCTGCTCTCATGAGTGTCACGTAGATAATCCTTTTATCTTCTCCTCCTTATTCCTTTCAAAGTGGCCAGAAACATTTAGTATTATGTATTTTTTTAATTTGTTTTGCCTTCATTTTCCTGCAGAAGTTATGAGAATTAGTCAATCTATATCTGGAGATGTGTGAACCATAGACTTTCTTTCCCCTCACTCAAACTGGGGATCCTTTTAAGCTGGCCGTCATAGGAGGGAAATTATTTATTTTATTTTCAATTGCTACTAGCAAAAGGATATTGATGCTCTAGAAATGGAACATTAAAATCAAAATTATGTAGAGAATAAAAAGGTAGCATAAATTAGGAGTGTTTGCTTCCATGGTGACTTAAGAGTGTGAAAATTCATTCCATCCCCATATAACATTCCTGGGTATGTGTTTGGCAATGGATTGGGCTATAAGTCATGATAAGCATTCCAGACCAATGAGTCCATTGTGGCAAAAGATGACTGCAGCATAAATGAATGGCCGTCAATAAAAGAATTCCCCAGGGAATGAGAGTAGCTGTCTGTGAAAATGGAAAATGTTATCATCTTGGAACAACTTCTGGGAAAAGTGGAGGGGGAGAGAGAGTAAGCTTGTTCTGCTTGACCCAAGAGGACAGGCTATATGAAGGAATTTCAAAGGAGGGTGAGTATTCTTATGCTTAATATGAAGTAAAAAATTTCTATCAATCAGAACTGCTCAGTAATGGAAAGGGCTGTGTCATGAAATAGTACACTCCCAGTTACTTTGAATGTTCAAAACCAAGGCTGAAATAATCAATCAATCAAGAAGCATACTATGTATCAAGCATTATGTGGATGACCACCTATCAGATATATCATAGAAAGAATTATTTTTTTTTGGACTTTTGTTTATTTGTGATTCCAGCCAATTACTTGAGTTTTAAACTCTTTGCTAAGGTAGGGGTCTGCTTCCAGTGTGGAAGATGTATTGTCCCAGGCTTCAGGGGGTTTGTGCAGCTGTTTTCAGAGATACTTCTAGGGACCTGTAAATTTTCAGTTCTTCCAAGGTGGTAGGATAAGGGGCGAGGTGTTTACTCCTTCCCTGGCTTGTGCTCTGGTCTACAAGTGACCAAAAGCACTCTTTTCTGCTTTGGAACCGTGAGAGGAATTTCCTCTCCACTACCACTACAAGCTCCACCACACCAGCACTCTTCCTCACCCCAGGATCGCCACCCAGAACTGTGACCCAGAGCCAAGCACAGGCAAAACAAGACAATGCTGCACCAGCAGAGAGATTCCTGCAATCCCCCTCTGATCAGCCACTAGATTCCCCCTCCATCTGTAGCCCAGAAGCTCCAGACGCAGCCATTGCCCCAGGGCCAAGCTCCGCGACTGAGGCTGGGACTGGGCTTCTCTCTCTCACTGCCATCACAGACTTTTCCTATTGACCTTCTAAGTTGTCTTTGGCATTCCTGGGTTGAGACATCTAGAAACCACCTGTTTCAGGTTTGCTGAAGCCTGCCTTGCCTGTGTGCCCATGCCTAATTGTGTTCCTCTCCCTGCTTGGCACAATATACCTTTCTGATCAACCATCCAGGCTGTCTTGGGCTATAAATTTGTTTCACTCTGTCTTTTTGTGGGTTCTGCTGCTTTAGAATTTGTTTAGAGTCATTTTTACAGGTATTTGGAGGGGTTTGGGGGAGAGCTCAAGTAAGTCACTGCTTTTAGTCTTCCATCTTGGCTCCACCCTCATAGAAAGAATTCTTAAAGTAGGTTAGGGGTTGGACCAGATGGACACTAAGGTAACAATTTAGTGATTCTCTTTTATGCTATCCAGTCATCTGTTCACAATCTGTTCTAGTAGTTTCTGAGTCCACTTGGTGTGTCTATATATGGATCTGTGCCTTCCATAAACATTTGAGGTAGAATTTTACTTTAACTCTACATTTGAGTTCTAGATTTTTCCATAAATTCAATATGTGACCTTGGGCAATAAATCAATTAAGAAACATTTATTAAGTGCTATTGTGTGCCAAACACTGCTAAGTGTGGGGGATAAAAAAAGCAAAAGATAGTCCCTGCCCTCAAAGAGCTTATAATCTAATGGGGAAGACAACATGTAAGCAAATTATATATATATATATATATATGTGTGTGTGTATATATATATATATATATATATATCAAGCTGTGTACAGGACAAATAGGAAATAATAGAGGAAAGGCACTAGAATTGAAAAAAAATGGAAGTCTTAATGTAAACAGTGGATTTTAGCTAAGAATTAGAGGAAGTCAAAACGGACAGTAGTTGGAGGGGAAGTGGTAGACCATTCTAAGCACAAGAGATGGCCAGCAAAAATTTCCAGAGTGGAGAATAGGAGGTCTTGTTTGTGGAATAGCCAAGATGCCAGTGACATGTTAAGGAGTAAGGTGTAAGAATACCAGAAAGGTAGGAGGAGGCTGGATTATGAAGGGCTTTGAATGCCAATCAGAGCATTTTATAGTTTCTCCTGGAGGCAATAGGAAGCCACTGGAGTTTATTGAAGTGATTGAACCTGTATTTTAGGAAAATCGTTTTAGGGGTTGTATGGAGAATGAATTAGAGTGGGGAGAGACAAGGCAGGCAAGTCAACCAAAATGTTATTGCAATAATCAGGATGTGAGGTGATGAAGGTCTGCACTAGAATGATGGAAGCAACAGAAAAGAAAAGGGGACATATTCAAGAGGTGTAAAAATAAAAAAAAGAGAGATGTTATAAAAATAAAACTTATAGGATTTGGCAACAGCATGGATATGGGAGGTGAGAAATAGTGAGGAATCCAGGATGACTTTTAGGTTACAAGTCTGAGGGACTGAGAGTATTCTATTCTAATACTATTGTATTGCTCTCTACAGTTAAAGGGAAGGTGGGGTGGGAGGGTTTAGGGGGAAAGATAATGAACTCCAGTTTGAATGTATTGTTTTTTGAGATTTCTATTGTACATCCAGTTCAAGATATCTGAAAGGCAGTTGGAGATGTGTAACTGAGTTTAGCAGAGAGATTGGGGCTGGAAAGACAGATTTGAGAATCATCAGCATAAAGATGATAATTAAATCCATGAGAGTTGATGACATCACCAAGGGATAGAGAAAGAAGAGAAACAGGCCCAGAACAAAACTGTGGGGGATATATATGGTTAGAGAGTATGACCTAGAGAAAGATTCTGCAACAGAGACAGAGAAGGAGCTGTCAGACAGGTAGGGAAAAAAAAAAACAGGAAAAAATGATGTCCCAAACACCTAGGGAGAAGAGAGTATCAAGGAGTAGCAGGTGATCAATACTGTCAAAGGCTGCATAGAGGTCAAGGAAAATTAGAATTGTGAAAAGATCATTGAATTTGGCAACTGGATGATCATTAAAAACTTTGGAGAGAGCTGTTTTGGTGTAATGATAAGGTCAGAAGCCATTATATAAGGGGTTAAGAAGAGATTGGGAGGAAAGGAGGTGGAGAGACCCATTGTAAAGGGCCTTTTGGGGAAAATTTAGTTACAAAGGGCAGAATAGAAATCGGATTATATTTAGCAGAGATGGAGAGATCAAATGAGGGTTCTTTTTTTCAGAATAGAAGAGACATAGGAATGTTTGTAGGCAGTATGAATTGAGCCAGGAGAGAGAGGGAGAGAGAGAGAGGGAGGAAGTGAGGGAAGGAGAGAGAGGGGGGGCAATCTGTTAGAAAAGATGGGACGGAATGTGATCACTTGAACAAGGGAGGGGGGTTAGCCTTGGTAAAGAATAAGGCTGTTTCATTATGTGAGACAGGGGTGAAGGGAGAGAAAGCGGCAGAAACCTAAGTGATAGGAGACAAGGTAAAGGGGAGAAGAAAGAATTCATTGTGAATGACCTCAAGTTTTGTTTTGTTTTGTTTTGTTTTTCTGTAAAATATTGAGTCAAGGACCTCAGCTGAGAGAGTAGGGGAGGGGGAGACATGAGAGGTCTGAGGAAGGATGAATAAATTTGGAATAGCCACCGTGGAAAGTGGAATAGTGAGTTGATTATTGAGGCATAATAGAATTGACTAGCAGCAGTGAGGCCCCAATTGAGGCTATGTAACATGCATTTGTACACTTGCATGGGATCTAGTAAGAATGGTTATGCATTTTTTTTCTTCTAAATTTATTTAGCAGCACATGTGTAGGAGTGAAGCCAGTGAATGGTGGTAGTGATCCAAGACTGAAGCTTGGCTGGTTGTAATCAGTGATATAATAAGGAGTCTAGGGATTCAAGAAAGGAGGACAGTAAAAGAGTTCAATTGTTTCACCAAGGAATCAAAATGTGGAGCAGAGGAGAGACAGAGAGAATTGAGGAGTTAGGAGACTGGAGGTTGTGGTGTGGATGAAGAGGTTTCTGTAAGGGAAAGCAGAGGGAAAGTGAAAAACTAGTAGATTATGGTTGGATAAGTAGGTTTCAGATTTCTTGAACATGGAGTTGGTATCTTTATGGGTAATGACAAGAGAAAAGGGATGATCATTTTTGTGTGGCTGACATGGGGTGAAATAGTATTGGAGGTGAATAGGTAGAAGAACTAGATGGTTAGGGTATTTAAAGAATAATCAATATATATGTTGAAGGCCCCTACTATGAGAGGAGAAGTTTGGGAGAAGAAAATAAAAAATCTAAGCAGGTATCAAACTCATTGAGAAAGGAAGGGAGTGACCCGGAGATCTTTAAACAATAGCTACTAGGATTTTGATTGGGTGGTAGATATGAATAGCATAAACCACAAAGGCAGAGATATTACTGAGTAATGGAAGAAAGGAGAGAACCTGGAAGTGGAAATGGGAAGCAAAGACTATTCCAACTTCTGTACCTTGACCAGTAAATGGAGTTAAATGAGTGAAGATGCAGTCATTACTGGAAAGGGTGGCCAAGAAAGCTGCATCATAAAGGGAAATTAGGCTTCATTAAGAGCTAGTAGACAGAAAGAGATGGGGTGGAAAAGACTGAAGATGAAGGAAAGTTTGTTGCCTATAGAAAAGGCATTCCAAAGGACACAGTGTAAAAGGCTGGGTAGGGTTAGGATGAAACCTCAGGATAGGAAGGTTGAGAAGGATGAAAATTTAGAATTGGGTGGTAGGGGTGATAAATGAGATTTAAATAGTGTTCTCTAGGATTTCAGAGACAATGAGATGTGAAAGTGATGACCAGGTATGAGAATGTCCATCATTGAAAGGAGGGGACCATTCCTCTACTTTTAAAGAACAGGTGAAGTAGGAGATGGGAGTCCTGAAGTAAAAGGGACATTGGGCTCTTCTTTGCACTGGAGGTTTTCCATATTCCAATTGAGATATTGGGCTGATAGCAAGAGGTGCTGGTACAGCACCGTGTGCTGGTACAGATGGAAACGGTTGCTTTGGGGCAGATGGAAGATCCCTAACTTGGCCTTGAGAAGCCTTTCCTCAGGGGATACAATATGTTACTTTCCATCCCTATGCCATAATACTCTGATTTATGAAATAAAAAGAGTAGACTAATTGGTTTCTAAAGCCTCATCTGCCTTAAAATTCTATGTTCTGGGGTCCCGTCCATCCCTGACATAATACTTTAAGATACCTTCCAGCTTTTTTACACTAAGTCTTCTTTCAGCTTCAGAACTCCAGAATTTAGTTATTATCCTAAACATGGTGATGGGTTGTGATGACACAGTCATATTTTTCCCCTTTTTGACACACATCTGTACCATAGTTAACCAGGCTTGGGGAGCTAAACAAACCTAACTAAAGCATAGAAGGACTGAATTTTGTGACATTAGCTTCATTGGCCAAATGAGAAACTCAGCTACAGATCCAATCTATATATAAAACATGGTGATAGAAAATTTAGAAATCTAGAAATAACAGAGATGCTGTATAATAATATAATAATAGCTCACATTCAGATAGTACTTTAGTGTTTCTTAGAGGCAGCATGTCACAGTGAATAAAGTTAGCTTCCAAGTCAGAAAAGCTAGGGTCAAATCCTGCCTCTGACATACTAGTTGTGTGACCCTGAGTAAATCATTTAATGTTGCATTTCCCCAGAGCCCACAGTAGCTTGCTAAGAATATAAATTACAAAGAACATGACAATCTGCACTGGCAGAGGACCTCATCAGTGGCTCTCTGCACCAAGGAAATCACAAGTCTAATTCATCCCCCTGAAAAAAGGCTAGAATAATATTTTACATAAATTACCTCATTTGATCATCACAAGAACTCTGTGAAGTAGATACTTGTATTATCTTTATTTCATAGATGAGGTTACTTAGATTCAGAAAGGATAAATAACTTATCCAGGGTCACATAGATAGCAAACAATTTATAAGGAAATTCCATGGGAATCTATCCACAGGACCCAGAAAACGTATCATAAAACTTTCTAATCATTTCCTAAAGGATTGTAATATATAGCAGAAGGGCAGAACACACACAAAGAGGTTGTGAGGTACTACAAATCCTGGGAGAAACTGTTGGGGCATAAGGCAGGACAGTGCCAAAAATGAATGAGATGAATGTCACATTGAGACATACAATTTGTGGAGGTGTTTCCAAATTGCCATATAGAGTTGTCTCTTAGAAGAGCTCACTCTGAGGTATAGAAGGCAAAAAGATATTATTTTCTTAGGCTTGAGTAAAAACTCAGTGTCATCAGAGGCATTAGATGAGGTTGAGGGCTAAGGCACAGTGATGGTTCTATAATTAAGTTTGACATCCTCACTGGGGGATCATATCAGGAGGTAATGCTGGAGCACTCAACTTCAAGGAGGCTGCCTGAAAAAAAAATTAGAAAAAAAGGTAGAAAATGCCTGAAGGGAAAGCCAGAAAATTAAAATCCATAGAATCCAGCAGAAATCTATTTAAGAATAGCTTATGAAAATCCCAAAAGGTTTCTTGGCTTCTGAACAACAAAACTAGGAGCTAAAAGGGGTGATAATAGACCATAGAATAGTGAAGTGTAAGGCACAGAAGATAATTCAGGTCAGGGATGTTGTCTTTAAGCAATGCAAGGAGAGCCCATGTGATTCCAGTACCAAAGGGCAAGTGTAGTGAATGTGAGAGGCAGCATGCTACAATACAAAGAGTATCAGAGTTTGAGTCAGGAGAACTGACTTTTATTTTTGGTTTCCACTTTAGCTGTGTGACCACGAGTAAAGTTCACAAGCTTTCTGAGACTCAGTTTACTCATCATTCATCTGGTACATGGGACTACTAAATAGCTACCTTCCTTCCATATTTGTTGTAGAAAAGTATTATGCACAGGATATGTGTTTGTATACACACACAATACACACATGCAGAGATTATATATCATGCTATTATTATTAAAATAGAAGTGAAAAATACTTTTATCACTTCCAAAGATATTAAAACATGGACTGTTTGAGTTGTAAAGGGTCTCAGAACAGAGAATATTAGAGCTGTAAGACACTTAAGAACTATTAGGGTTGAAAGGAATCTTCAAATAAAAGAAAATAATTAAAAATGCTAGCATGTATATAGCACATTAAGGTTTGCAAAGCACTTTTAAAATCTCTCGTTTTATCCTCCCAATGACTCTGGGAGGTAGGAACTGTTACTATGTCCATTGTACAAATGGCGAAACTGAATTTGAAAGTGGTTAAATGACTTGCCAAAGGTCACACAGCTAATAAGTAACTGAGGCCAGATTGGACAGATTGAAACTCAGGTCTTCCTGACTCTAGTCCTAATACTGTATCCACTGCTCCACCCAACTGGAAATGAGAATGTAGAATGTTAAAATGTAGACTTTGAGATCAACTAGTCAAATTCTTATTCTATCCGTGAGGGAACTCAGGGCTAGAGGGGCAGTATAACTTGCTCATCACATAGCCTTTATGTGAAATGAACCAGTTTTCACATCCCCAAATACTATGCCACAAGTTAGTCTGAAATTCCATATGGGTATAACCTAAGTTACTTTAGGGCCAGTCTTAATAGTCAATTCAGTAGGTGTTGCAATTTGAACTCTGCTATTAAAAAAAGTTCTTATGACCCCAAATATATCTTGCCTTACCTGTCAGAATGCATGCAATTTTCCACTCTAGATTCATTTATTTGGATCTTGAAGACATCTCAAAACTACATTTCTTTTATGATGAAGTCTCAGAATTACCATCTGAAACTTGATAGCACATGTGATAGCCATAGCTCCCATAGTCATAGAAAGCTAAAGGCACACAGGAACTCATACAGGGTGGTAAAAGTCAATTCTGGATAGTTGAATGGGGCTATCCAGGAAGAGGTACCTTTCTATCTCATCTTCTTTTTTTTAGGTGGGAGTGCAATGGGGACTTGGAAGAGACATGGTATTTAAATATATGGGTAACCAGTAACCTAACCTCATGATAGCATGAGCAAGAAGACATGTCATTTCCTTCTCCAGCACACCATCCCACTGCCACCTGGCACCACCTGACATGCATGTCTTTGTGCCAAATGGGAAGGCAGCCTGATTCCCCAACAATCAAGGGCCTGGAAGGAATTCAGTGAAGCAGGCAGCTCCCCTTTCACTTGCTCTGTTTTTGTTGTGATCTCTGCTGGGATAATCAGATGTTTATTCCAAGTGATAATTTCTTGTTTGTTTACAGTGGACTGTTGAAGATCAGGCTAGTGCTCGCCTGGCATTAAGAGAATTCAGCAGGGTGGTGGGTGATACCTAAAAGTTTGGAGGCAAAACTGGCACAGAGAGGTATGTCCTGAGCCAGCACTGAACAGCAGGTAAAGTTCAAGTTGGATCTGCATCTAAACAGGAGAGGGAAAATCCCAATTCTAAGGAGGCAAGGATGGAATTCAAATTACCCTGTGAAGGTAGGAGTGGGCTCTGTTCTGAGCTAGCACAATGAGCCTGTTCCATACCAGCTGGCCCTGGCAGCATCAATCATAAAGCAGAACTTTAAACGAATCTTCTCAGATGTAGGAAATACCTTTCTCTCCTCCATCCATTATGTACTACCAAATGTGGTTTTTGAATGCATTTGACAGTACAACTAAAATACTTCAGCTTCTAACAGGGATCATAAATGTTGGGGGAAGTTTATTGCAATTTACATATATTGCCGATTTCCCCATGTACGTCTTGAAGAGATGTGCCATGCATTTGATCAAATTCAAAGCAGCCGTGCAACAAAATGAGGTTAATATTATTTCGCACTCTCCTTGCTCCTCCTGGCAACAACTCTTCAGGGTATTACCCATATTTATTAAACTGCACAACGCCCTTGTGAGCTGGACTCAGATCTCTAAATTATTGCGCAAAGGAAAGTGATTTGTTTGCTGGGCTAAACAGAAATCAAATGGCCAAATTGGGAATATAACCTATGGTTCCAGGCAGTCGGCAAGTCATTCTTTTAACCCTGAGACAACTCTCAATAAAGCACAAGCCTGTTGGAGAGCTGATAGGCTGAACTCTACAGTTAAACTGTTATAAATCTTCAAATGTCCCAGGATATTAGCCACTAGACATCATCACCATAGCCATGTCTACCATTACCACCATTATCATTTAAGTTCATGAAACATTTCTGTAACAAGAGTTTAACTTATTTTATCTTTATGCCAGTCTTTTGAGGTAGGTTATATAAATATAGGCTTTGAAATTGGGAGGGGCTTTACATATCACCTAATCTAACCTCCTCCTTTTATGTACTAGGAAACTAGAGTTATTTCCATTCAATAGATGAGAAAATTGAGTCTCAGAGAAATGAAGGGACTTGATCCAGGTAACTCAGGTAGTGAATGAGAGAGTTCAGATTTCAACTTAAACCATCTGATTCCAAGTTCTATGCTCTTCTCTTTCTTGTAATTCAAAAGGCCTCTAAAAGGAGGCCTACCATTTTAAAAACTAGAATAAATAATACTCTGCTCAAAGCCTGGCAAGTCCCCAAGTACGGTGACTAATCAGTGATTCACAAATTCTTCAGTCCATTCAGAAATGCTGCTTATATATGCCAATTAATAATTATATTAACAGTCAGAAAAGTCAAGAAGAGAAGGTCAAGGTGGAGGGGCTTGGGGTGAAAATCTGATTTTATTTTCTAAGCACATGAAAGATCTTAATGAGGATGTGATGAACACTTATATGGTGCATCCAGGCAAATTGAACAAGGAAAGGGATTTGAATGAAAGACAAAAAGATTTCAGATGGACAAAAGGAAAAACTGCATAACATTATAAGATTTTTAAGAGGACATTTAAAGTGGATTTAGAGAGGACATTCAAAATCATTTAGTCCAAACACCTCATTTTATAGATGAGCAAACTGAGGAGTCAAGAGGTGATTTTACTTGTCTAATGTCACAATTAAGAAGTGGTAGATTTAAGATTTATATATAAAGCTTCTAACTCCCAACTCCTGATTTTTCTACTTTGCACTACACTTTAGGAAGATATAAAATGGAATAGTTAACTAATTTGTATTCCTCAATAGCAGAAGTCTTTATAAGAAAGAATAGATAACAACATGATCTGTTTGATTGAGACATTGACTTGTCTGAATGCAGAGGGCTAGACACACCTATCTTTCAAAGTTGATTAGGAACTCAGAGGTTGCTGCCTCCATGATGACCATTGAAGATGACTGCTTTCATCATCTATTAGTAGGATTCTGAATATATAAACACATGACTGTTCATTCATAAATAAGCATATTTTCCTAAATAAGCATATGAATGTTCATGTGCATATATATCTTTCTATCCATGGGTACATACATGCATGCATATAGAACATATACATGCATATATATGTGAATATTTACATAAATATATATATACTTTGAAAGGGAATTAGGAAATAAAATGTCAATATCGCAGAGCTAGGACCCTCCTTAGCTATCTGGTTCAACTTTTTCATTTATGAATCAAGAAACAGATGTCCATACAGGTTAAGTGACTTTTCTAAGGTCACACAGGTAGTAAACATCAGAACTGGTATTTGAACCCACATCCTCCAACTCCAAAGTTTTCATGCTTTCTACTGTACAACACTGTCTCCTGGGAGACTTATATTTGTTATAAACTCAGTAGAAAAAGAAGCAAACAACAACAAAAAATGAAACCCACTAGAAGGTACTTATAATTTTGTACAGATTAGAAAGTTTCTTTTACTGAGTCAGAGCATCAAACATATCAGTAGAATTAGTTCCTACTTGCACACAATTTTAATTATCCTTTTCTTTTAGGGTCAGAATCAATCCCTCTCATATCTCTATATAGCTTACATTTGTGCAAGAACCATGGATTTGTCTGGAGAAAGTCTTACTAGATATATATGTATGTCTTTCCACATAACGATAAGGGACTGTATTCTCTATATTCTTATAACTATTACTATTTTTCCCTGGAAGAACCCTGCCCCCCATCACATGAATGAAAATTGTCTGCCCATATTGCTAGTTTATTATCAATAATTACTTTTGTCTAGGATTGAAATTAGAAGGGATTGTGACAGTATCATTGGGCAGTTTAAACTTAATAATTCACAGTCTAAACTTCATGCACAGCAGCCCTGCATTTCAGCTGTAAATCTTATTCTCATTCATGTAGGTCTCAACCACTAGTGAATGAGTGTGTGTGTGTGTGTGTCTGTGTGTGTCTGTGTGTATGTATGTATGTGAGTGACTATAATCCTTCTAATCTGTTTACCTTGAAAATAAAGGGGGCAGAGGGTTAACCAGGTTAATTACACAGTTTTAGGTGCTTTAAAGTATTTTTATTTTTTGCTGTTTCACATTTTCTTTTCTTTTTCTTTTTAAAATCATTTCACCTTCTGCCCTCTCATCCTAAAATAACTTTGTGTGCTTAATAGCCCTTGTGTCTTTTCATCCTCATAACATGATGGACAGTAAAAAAGTGATATTGTGAGCAGAGAAAAACACAGGTGAATGTAAATAGGATAGTGGTACATTATGATTTATGGTCAAAATATTTGAATGACAATGTGACTGTTTCAACTGATCAGAACAAAAAATCTGTCTTTATATTTTGAGCAAATCAATTTCTCCATTTTGGGCCTCAGTTTATTGATTTATAAAATGAAGGACTGCTGCTCAATAAAAATAGATAACAACAAGGTGAACTAAGATTCCTAGTGCAAGGGGGTCAAATTTGCCATTACAAATATCAGTGGGATTTGGTGGCATGAAACCCCTTACTTGGCTAAGGCTCTGGAACACAATAACAAACTGAGGAGAATTGATAGAAATGTACACAGAGTAGCATTTAATATAAAAAGAAATACTAATATAAGGAAATCCAGGAACTATAGAAGGAACATTTGGATGTAGATAAATGAAAGTAGAAACAGATGTGATATTGTCATCAAAGTAAACATCAGACCACCTGGACAGAAAGAGGAGATAGATGAGGAGTCTGCAAAATAGATCACAAGCCTGGCAGGGAGTCATGCTATGGTAATGATGAGGGACTTCAATTATTTGGACATCTGTTGGAGCTCTCTTTTTGCCAAAAGCAGAGCAGTTAATAATTTCCTGGCTTGCCTAAATGATAATTTTATCCTTCCAAAAGTGGATGAATCAAAGAGGGTAACCGCCATTCTGGATCCTATTCTTATAATCCAGGAGGAATTATTTGTTGAAGATGAAGTGATTGCATTGAAGTTATCAGTTGACCTTAGAAATTGTCTAGGATTCCTTCCAGCCCTGATATTCTAGAGCTTAAGGCTCCATTCAGGTTGGAATTCTGTGCTCTAACATTTCTTCTGGCCTGGAAATTCTGTGTTCTAAGGTCTTCCTGATTCTCATGTTCTACATTTTATCTTTCAATAAAATGTGATTGCAGAACTTGGAAAGATTTGGAGAAGTCTACTCCAAAACAATTTTTATTTTTTTCTGAATGTCTTTTATGTCTCATACTGATGCTTTTCTTTTCTACCTCTGAACTCATGCTCTTTTTTACACAACTACAAAATTGCCTCTAAATGGCAGTCTTCCCAAGCCATCACTCAGGCAATGGTCTGATTAGTTGAATGCAAAGGGATGCAAAATAGATACAAAAGCCATCACTATTCGTAAACTAGTGACACTTTATTATTAAATGCAGAAAGGAGAGTAAGCCCACTAAAATGTCTGAGTAGCCTTCCTCTTTCACTTGGAAAAATGGGAGGGGGTAAAATTTAAAATCAAAATGTTTTTCTACTGAGACAATCTACTACCTTTCAATAGAGTAAGGTTAATTGTATGTATATAAGTATTATGTGTGGATATGTATGTATACATACATACATACATACACACATATATACATACATATGTTCATGGAGAGAGAGAGACAGACAGACAGAGAGAGAGAGACAGAGAGAGAGAGAGAGAGAGAGAGAGAGAGAGAGAGAGAGAGAGAACAAAGAGCAGAAGTGACCAAGAAAGCCAAGACCTTCATAATTTTTTCACCATCTACTCCAAATGGAAAGTTCAGGAACCAATAAGGCAAGAGAAAAGTGGAATTGTTACCTGGGGTAGGGCCAAGGAAGTCATTCCTTAGAGAAAGTTTTGTAGTTGCATCTATGCATGGCTCAAAGGCATGGAAAAATCAGTATCATCTGTAAAGATGGTGGAAAAGTTGAGTTTTGATGAGTTCCATGCTGCAATGAGATCTGGAAGGGAGGTCAGAAAGGTGGGTGTGTCTGAAGAATGTTTTAGTATAGAAATAATGGGCACACATTGATGTTTTAGCATGAATTAATGAACACTGAAATAAAATCCAGGATACGGTCACTGAGCAAATGTGTAATATTCCTAAGTCAAGGAAGTATATATAGCTCTAAACATAATTTTTGATCCAAAATAAATCCTAATGACCTAGTATCTGTGTACCAGCTACACACTGGAACTTTGGATGGGAGAGAACCCTGGGGAAGAATATATCAAGCACATGAATGGTCACAGTTAGAGTTACAGAAACAAGACTTCACTCCAGGTATTTCTGTTAATGGTATCTTCAACACTTGACCAAAACTGAAGAAATCCTTTGATCCATGAAGAGTTAGGCAGAAAAAAAAAAGCCAGTCACACTACCAAATAGGCTGGTAGGAAGTGTTAACGATCTCTCTAACAAGTAAACATATCTCTCTAACAAGTAAGGGTCCTCAAAATCTGTCAGATGACATATACATAAGGCTCAGAGGGAAAAAGAGAAGGGTGATGGTGGTTGGTGACTTCTTCCTTTGGGGTACTCGGTTATTTCTTGACATAGAATTATAGTAGAGAAATCTGTTGTCCCTTTTTGTATGGCAATTTGAAACAACACCCAAAGGGCTATAAAATGTGCATAACCTTTGACCCAGCAATAGCACTTCTAGGTCTGTATCCCAAAGAGATCATAAAAATGGAAAAGGACCAACATGTACAAAAATATTTATAGCAGCTCTTTCTGTGTAGCAAAGAACTGGAAATTGAGGGGATGCCCATGAACTGGAGAATGGCTGAACAAGTTGTGGTATACGAATGTAATGGAATACTATTGTTCTATAAGAAATGATGAGCAAGTGGACTTCAGAAAAACCTGGAAAGACTTGTATGGACTGATGCTGAGGGAAGTGAGCAGGACCAGGAGAATGTTGTACACAGTAACATCCACATTGTGTGATGACTAACTTTGATAGACTTAGCTCTTCTCAGCAATGCAAGGACCTAAGACAACCCCAAAAGTCTCATGATGGAAAATGTTATCCAAATCCAGAGAAAGAACTATGGAGTTTGAATGCAGATCAAAGTATACTATTTGTTCTTTTATTTTTCCTCTGTTTTGTTTTGTTTCCTCTTTCTGGTGGTTCCTCCTACTGATTCTAATTCTTCCTTAAAACATGACTAATGTGAAAATATGTTTAATAGGAATTTATATGAAGAGTTTATGTCAGATTGCACAGTTTTGGGGAGGAAAGCAGGGAGGGAGGGGGAGAAAATTTAAAACTCAAAAGCTTATGAAAGTGAATGTTGAAAACTAAAAATAAATTAAAACAACAACAAAAAGAAATTTGTTGTCTTCCTGGGACACGTACTCAAGATATAACAGAAATGTCCCAAGATGGTGTGATTTTGGGCAAGTTCCTTAAAATGACTCACATGTTAAATGAGAGAGTTGATTTACATGACTTCTAAGGTCCTTCCTAGTTATCTATCTATGAGCTTATGGTCCCCATTCTCCAAACAGATTCCTTCTCTTCAATTCCAGGGATGCATGTGGATAGAAATGATATAGTCAGAAAGAATCTAGACAGCTTTGACAAAACTGGTGAAGTCAGGGAAGAAATGAAAGCTAATTTTGTCAAAGATGATGTTTTCAACATTAAGTAAGTCAATAGCTTTTGATAATAATACCTTGTATAAGAATGGTATTTGCACTTCTGTATGATGGCTTAAATTACAGGAATAACAGGGTCCTGGCCAAGGTTGTAGGTTGCTTAAAAAAAAAAACTAATAAGAATGTGTGTGTGTGTGTGTGTGTGTGTGTGTGTGTGTGTGTAGATTCTTATCAGCCTTTTCGTAAATTTAACCCAAAGGATTTTAAACTAAAAAGAATGGTAGAAAAAGAAAATTTGTATACACATGCACATGTGTGTAAACGTATATTTGTATATCTATATCCAAAATAAATAAAATAGAGGAAAAAAAAACAGACCTACTAAAGAACACTTCCATGAAGAGTAGATATGTGGGCACTAAGAGACTGAGACATTATAATACATTACTCCTGGAGGAAATTGAGTACTAGGAGACAATCTTCTCTGAGAAAACATTCTAAGTAGGATACCATAACTGCAGGACAAGTGCTACGGAAATTGAGAATGGTCATGGTGTCAGTGTAGAGAGTAGAAAAAAAGGAAGCAAAGGAAAATTAAAAATTTAATTATTTTCAAAGAACATAGTGCAGACTAGGAAAAATGGAGTAGTGTACATTTCCCCTTTTCTAGTTCTCTCTCATTCTCTACAATCATTTCAGATCCCAAAAGATGTTAATGTCCTATATCATTGAACTGAAGTGAATAAGGAAATATATTCTTGATAATTAGTACTTTGGTTAAATGGAGTCAGATGCTTTAAGAGGTAAAAGGTGTCCTCACTTTGGGGATTTTTATTATTTTATTTTCCAATTACATGGAAAAGCAATTTTTAAACTATTTCCTTTAAAATTTTGAGCTCCATGTGGGTTTTTTTCTCATTTGTGTGATTTCTTTGGGATACAGCCCTAGTAGTGCTATTGCTGGGTCAACGGGTATGCATATTTTATAGCCCTTTGGGCATAGTTCCAAATTGCTCTCTAAAATGGTTGGTTCACAACTCTACCAACAATGTATTAATGTTCCAATTTTCCCACATCTCCAACATTTATTATTTTCCTTTTTTGTCATGTTAGCAAATCTGATAGTTGTGATATGGTACCCCAGAGTTGTTTTTATTTGCATTTCTCTAATCAATAGTGATTTAAAGCATTTTTTTTCACATGAATATACATGGCTTTAATGTCTTCATCTGAGAATTGCCTGTTCATATCCTTTGATCATTTATTAATTGGGGAATGATTTGCATTCTTATGAATTTGACTTTATTCTCTATATATTTTAGAAAACAGACCCTTATCCAAGACAGTGGTTGTAAAAATTCTTTCCCAATTTTCTACTTTCCTTCTAATCTTGATTGCATTGGCTTTATTTGTGTACTCTTTCTGTGGTGGCAAAGAACTGAAAATTAAGGGAATGCCCATCAGTTGGGGAAATAGTGTGGTATATGAATGTAATGGAATACTATTGAGCTATAAGAAATGATGAGCAGGGGAATTTCATTTCTGGGAGCCAAGATGATGGAATAAGAAATAATTCGCTCTTACCATCCTTTATTAACCTCTACAGGCGTATAAAATATCACCCCAGGACAAACCATGTAACAGCTGAAATAGAAGAAAGACAGGGAGCAGCCGTCTGGTAACCCAGCTAGCTTGAGGGATTAATAGGGAAGGCCCCTCTTGCCCTGGGGGAAGGGAAGCAGTACAGAATGGGAGGCAACCCAGCAAGTTAGCAGAAAGCCCCACTTCAGCATGCCAGGGGGAGATCCTAAACCCCAGGTAATGGAGCAGGCAATCACCAACACCAGAACCACCAAGTGCCTTAGTATGGGCAGGGGAACCAGTGGAAACCAACTCAGAAAATCACCACGTGCCTCAGTGTTCTACAGCAGTCAAGTCTCCCAGTGCCTCAGCAAAACTCTGGGAAGTGCTCCAAGGGGGAAAGCCCCAGGCAGAGAAATATCCTACATTAGTGAAACATCTAAAAGGAGCCAAAGAAAGTGAAAGGAGGGAAAGGAAAGGCCCAGGTAAGTAGGCAACCTCCAGGGGCCAGACTACCCAATCCTACCCCTGGAGTTCCAGTATTGCTGATCCCAACCCAACACCAGGTAACCTGCCTGAAACCTACAACCTCCAAGTGCTAGCACCTGAGGCCCTGGCACACAATGCCAGTGACCAGGCCCAGGCTCCCAACAAAAGAAGCTTGGGTCAGCTCCCTGCTCACCAGCAAGGCCAGGAAATAAGCAAACACCATGAGAAAAAAAAAAAGAAACATACTATAGATTCTTATTATGGGAACAGTGAAGATCAAGGCAGAAAATCTGAAGAGGACAACATCGTCCACAAACCCACATCTGGAACCTCAAAAGGGCATATGAACTGGTCTGAAGCCCCAAAAGGCTCCTTGGAAGAGCTCAAGAAGGATTTTAAAAGTCAAATAAGAGAAGTAGAAGAAAAATTGGGAAAAAAAATAGGAGGTATGCAAGAGACAGTCAATAACTTGGAAAAGGAAGGACAAAAATTAACTATAGAAAACAAGTTCTTAAAAAATACAATTGGCCAACTGGAAAAAAAAAGTACACTGAAGAAAACAACTCCTTAAAAAGCAGAATTGGTCAAATAGAAAAGGAGACACAAAAACTCACAGAGGAGAAGAATTCCTTAAAAATAAAATGGGCCAAATGGAAAAGGAAGTACAAAATCTAATAGAAGAAAATAATATATTAAAAATTAGAATTGGGCAAATGGAAGCTAATGACTCTATGAGAGAGGAAGAATCAGACAAGCAGAAACAAAAGAATGAAAAAAAATAGAAGAAAACATAAAATAACTCATTGGTAAAACATCTGACCTGGAAAATAGATCCAGGAGAGACAATTACATATATATATATATGTATATATATGTGTGTATATATATATATGTATATATGTATGTATATGTCTGTATGTATATATGTCTACCTGAAAATCATGATGAAAAAAAGAACCTGGACAGCATCTTTCAGGAAATCAACAAGGAAAACTGACCCAAAGTCCTAGAACCAGGGGGTAAAAGAACCATAGAAAGAATCTACTGATCACCTCCTAAAAGAGATCCCAAATTGAAAATGTCAAGGAATATAATAGCCAAATGATAAAATTACCAGGTGAAAGAGAAAATACTGCAAGCAAGCAGAAAGAAACAATTTAAATATCATGGAACCACAGTCAGGATTACACAGAACCTTGCAGTTTCTACATTAAAAGATCCTTAGGGCATAGAATATGATATTCCGTAAGGCAAAGGAGCTTGAATTACAACCAAAGATTAACTGCCCAGCAAAAATGAGCATAATCTTTTGGGGGATGAATATTCAATGAAATAGGGGACTTCCAAACCTTCCTGATAAAAAGACCAGAGCTCAACAGAAAATTTGACCTTCAAATACAAGACTTAAAAGAGATAGAAAAAGGTAAATGGACATTAAAAAAAAACATGTAATCAAAAAGGGCAAACTATTTACATTCTTACAAGGGAAGATGACACATGTAACTCTTGAGAACTGTGTTGTTATTACACCACTTTAAAGGGGTATACATAGAGGGGGTGGGTACAATTTGTGATGTAATGATGGAAAAAAATCTAATCAAATGGGTTAAATGGATATTAATGTGAATTAATTATATTAATTAATTAAAATTAAAGTGGATTAATCTGATCTAAGAAAATGTACTGAGAGAAAAGGACAGGAGGAGGCAGACAAGGGAAATTACATTACAGGAAAAGGCACACAAAATATTACAGTAGAGGGAAAGAAAGGAGGGAGATGAATATTGTTTGAACCTTACTCTCATCAGATTTGGCTCAAGGAGGGAATAACATAATCAGTTAGGTATAGAAATCTAACTTGCCCTATAGGCAGTAAGAAGGAAATGGGGAAAGAAAAGGGAGGGTGTATAGAAGAAGGGAAGAAGTAGTAAGGGTAAAGAGGAAGAAAAGGGAGGGGGCTAATAGAAGGCAGGCAAGACTGAGGGAAGCAGTCACCAAAAGCAAAACACTAGTGAGGAGGGAAAGGAAGAAAGGAGAAAGAAAAGCATAAATGGGGGAAATAGGATGGAGAGAAAGACACAGATAGTACTCATAACTGTGAATGTGAATGAGATGAACTCTCCCATAAAACAGAAGTGGAAAGCAGAATGGATTTAAAACCATAATCCTACAATATGATGTTTACAGGAAACACATTTGAAACAGAGGGACACACACAGGGTAAGGGTAAAAGGCTGAAGTAGAATATATTATGCTTCTGCTGAAGTAAAAAAGGAAAAAATAAACCAAGGGTAGCAATTCTGATCTCAGACAAAGTAAAAGCAAAAATAGATCTTATCAAAAGAGATAAGGAAGGAAATTACATCCTGCTAAAAGGCACCATAGACAATGAAGTAAGATCATTACTAAACATATATGGACCAAATGGTATAGCATCTAAATTCTTAGATCAGAAGTTCAGGGAGTTATAGGAAGAAATAGACAGCAAAACTATATTAGTGGGGGACCTCAACCTCACCCTGTCTGATCTAGATAAATCTAACCACAAAATAAACAAGAAAGATGTTAAAGAGGTGAATACAATTTTAGAAAAGTGAGGTATGGTAAACATCTGGAGACAATTGAATAGAAATGGAATATACTTTTTTTTTTCTAAGTGGTACATGGCACATACAAAAATTGACTATATGCTATGGCATAAAAACTTTACAATTCAATGCAAAAAGGCAGAAATATTAAAGGCATCCTTTTCAGATCATAATGCAATAAAAAATTATATGTAATAAAGGGCCATGGAAAGATACACTAAAAAATAATTGGAAACTAAATAATCTAATCCTAAAAAATGAATGGGTCAAACAATAAATCATAGAAACAATCAATAACTTCATTCAAAAGAATGACAATAATGAGACAACATACCAAAACTTTTGGGATGCAGTGAAAGCAGTTCTTAGGGGAAGATTTATATCTCTAAATGCTTACATGAATAAAATAGAGAAAGAGGGAATCAATGAATTGTGCATACACCTAAAAAAAAAAACTAGAAAAAGAAGAAATTAAAAATCCTCAGTTGAGCACCAAATTAGAAATACTGAAAACCAAAGGAGAAATTAAGAAAATTGAAATTAAGAAAGTTATTGAACTAATAAATAAAACTAAGAGCTGGTTTTGTGAAAAAAAAAACAATAAAATAGATAAACATTTGGTTAATTTAATTAAAAAAAGAAAGAAGAAAACCAAATTACCAGTATCAAAAATGAAAAGTGTGAATCCACCAGTAAGGAAGAGGAAATTAAGAAAAAATAATTAAGAAGTATTTTGCCCAACTGTATGCCGATAAATTTGACAATCTTAGTGAAATGGATGAATATTTATAAGAACATAAGTTGACCAGATTAACAGAAGAGGAAGTAAAATACTTAAATAACCCCATCTCAGAAAAAGAAATTGAACAAACCTTTGATGAATGCCCTAGGAAAACATCTCCAGGGCCAGATGGATTTACCAGCAATTCTATCAAATATTTAAAGAACAATTAATTCCAATACCATATTGACTATTTGTGAAAATAGGTGAAGAAGAAATTTTACCAAATTCTTTTTATGATACAAATATGGTGCTGTTACCTAATCTGGGAAGTATCAAAATAGAGAAAAAATTATAAACCAATTTCCCTAATGAATATAAATGCAAAAATTTTAAATAAAATATTTGCAGATAGATGACAGCAACTTATCACAAAAATAATACACTCTGACCAGGTAGGATTTATACCAGAAATGCAGGGCTGGTTCAATAATAGGAAAACTATCAGCATAATTGATGATATCAACACCAAAACTAACAGAAACCACATGATCATCTCAATAGATGCAGAAAAAGCTTTTGACCAAATAGAACACCCACTCCTATTAAAAACAGAAGAGAGCATAAGAATAAATTGAGTCTTTCTTAAAATAAGAAGTAGCATTTACCTAAAATCTTCAACAAGCAGCATATGTAATGGGGATAAGCTAGAAGCATTTCCAATAAGATCTGAGGTGAAACAAGGATGTCCATTGTCACCACTATTGTTCAATATCGTACTGGAAATGATAGCTTCAGGAATAAGAGAAGAAAAAGAAACTGAAGGTATTAGAATAGGCAAAGAAGAAACAAAGCTATCACTCTGCAGATGATATGATGATATACTTAGAGAATCCTAGAGAATCAAGTAAAAAGCTACTTGAAATAATAAACAACTTTAGTAAAGTTGCGGGCTATAAAATAAACCCACAGAAATCATTGTCATTTCTATGTATTACCAACAAAACCCAACAGTAAGAGATAGAAAGAGAAATTCCATTTAAAGTTACTGTAGACATTTATAAAATATTTAGGAGTCTACCTACCTTAACAAACCCAGTAACTATATGAACATAATTGCAAAACACTTTCCACACAAATAAAGTCAGATCTAAATAATTGCAAAAACATCAGTTGTTCATAGGTAGACTGAGCTAATATAATAAAAATGACAATTCTACCTAAACTAATTTACTTATTCAGTGCCATACCAATCAAACTACCAAAAAATCATTTTGCAGAGCTAGAAAAAATAATAACAAGATTCATTTGGATTAACAAAAGATCCAGAATATCAAGGGAACTAATGAAAAGAAATGCAGGGGAAGGTGGCCTAGTTCTACCAGACGTTAAATTGTATTATAAAGCAGCAGTCATCAAAACTACTTGCTACTGGCTAAGTAATAGACTGGTGGATCAGTGGAATAGGTTAGTTATGCAAAAAACAGTAGTCAATGTCTATAGTACATTATAGTAGATTTAATGACCCCAAAGACCCCAGCTTCTGGGATAAGAACCCACTCTTTGACAAAAACTGCTGGGAAAACTGGAAAACAGCATGGTAGAAACTAGGCATAGATCAAAATCTCACACCATATACCAAAATAAAGTCAAAATGGGTCCATGATTTAGATATAAAGGCTGATACTATAAGCAAACTGGGAGAGTAAGGAATAGCTCACCTATCAGATTTGTGGAGAACAGAAGAATTCATGACCAAGTCAAATTATTAAGAATACAAGTCATTCCAATTGATAAATAGTCAAAGGACATGAACAGGCAGTTTTCAGGAAAAGAAATTGAAACCATCCATAGTCATATAAAAATTATCTAAATCACTATTTTTTTCCACTTAAGTAACAAAAATTTATTGAGAATTCCTAGGATAACTGCTATCTCCTCCCAGCCTTGGAGGGAAACCAGCTAGAGAGGAAATCACTGAGAAATCATACAGTCCTTATACCCCAGACCCCCAGCAAAATATGGGAAGGGGGATTAGGGAAAAGAACATCTGTCAGTCTTCATTTATCCAACGAGTTGGGGAAGAGGTGGTGGAGGAAAGTCACGTGATGATGGGGTGAGGGAGGTGGACCCATCTGCCGGCTCATCCAAGACTAACTCAGGGATGAAGAGATCAGTTTTCTCTTGAGGTCAGAAAGAGGTTTCTATTTCTTGCCCTTGATGAGGCTGTCACTTCCCCGAGTGAAGCTTTCATCCTGCAAGTTCAGCACGAAGTTGTCAGCAGTGAGATAGATGCGGTTCTGAGATGTGGCGATGGTTTTGGAGATGTTCTGGGCAGTCTGGATCTTACGAAGTTTTATGTAGCTGGGGTTTTTGCTCAGAGCTTCCCCAAGCATCTTGGGAGCCTCAGCTTCACCCTCCGCTTGCACGATCTTCAGCCGCTGCTCTTGTTTTGCCTTTTCCAACAGAAACTGAGCCCTCTAGGCCTCCTGCTGAGTCACTTGTTTGGCCTCCACCTCGTCGGTGTGCTCTCTGCTAAAGATCAGCTCTGCGATGGCAACATCGTCCACAATGAGGCTAAAGACCTTGGCCCGTTCTGTCAGCTCCGCCGGATCAACAAGGACACCTGGGCCCGCTGCGTGATAAGCTGGGAGGCGTTAAACTTGACCACAACACTCTTGAGCACTTCATTCACGATAGAGGGCAACACACGCTCCCCGTAGTCCAAGCCTAGGCGCTGGTACATGATGGGCAGCTCCAGGGCATTGGGTCAGGAGAGCACTGGAAGGTAGTAAATCACTATTGATCAAAACAACTCAGAGGTACCACATCACACCTATCAGATTGGCCAACATGACAAAACAGGAAAATTATATATGTTGGAGGAGATGTGGGAAAATTGGAACACTAATGCATTCTTAGTAGAGTTGTGAAATGATCCAACCATTTTGGAGAGCAATTTAGAACTATGCGCAAAGGGCTATAAAAATGTGCATACCCTCTGAACCAGCAATTACACTTCCAGGGCTATATCCCAAAGAGATCATACAAATGGGAAAAGGACCCACATGTACAAAAATATTTATAACAGCTCTCTTTGTAGTGGCAAAGAATTGGAAATTAAGGGAATGCCCATCAATTGGAGAATGGCTGAACAAGTTGTGGTATATGAATGTAATGGAATATTATTGTGCTATAAAAAGTGACAAGCAGTCAAACTGCAGAAAAACCTGGAAAGACTTGCATGGTCTGATGCTGAATGAAATGAGCAGAACCAGGAAAATGTTGTACACGGTAACAACCATGCTGTGTGATGACCAATATTGATAGACTTAACCCTTCTCAGCAATGCAAGGATCTAATTCATTTCCAAAGGTCTCATGATGGAAATGCTATCCACATCCAAAGAAAGAACTGTGGAGTTTGAATGCAGATCAAAGTATCCTATTTGCAATTTTTTTTCTTCTGTTTTGTTTTGTTTCCTCTTTCTGGTGGTTCTTCCTATTGATTCTAATTGTTCCTTATAACATGACTAATGTGAAAATATATTTAATAGGAATGCATATGTGTAGCCTATATCAGATTGTGAGCCATCTTGGAAAAGTGTGAGGGAAGGGGGAGAAAAATTTAAAACTCAAAAGCTTATGGAAGTGATTGTTGATAAATCAAAATAAACTAATAAAAATATTTTGAGTTCCGAATTATCTCCCTCTCTCACTCTCTCCCTCACTCCACTCCCACATCATTGTGAAGGCAAGCAATTTTATATAGGTTGTACTTGTTTAGTCATGCAAAACATATGTCCATATTAGCCATGTTGAAAAAAAAATAGACATCCACCGCCTCCCCCCCCAAAAAGAAACCACCAAGAAAAATAAAGTCAGAAAAAGTCTGCTTCAATCTGCATTCAGAATTTCTTTGGTGCTGGATAGCACTTTTTACCATAGGCCTTAAGAATTGTCCGAGATCAGAGGTGGGGAACCTGTGGCCTCGAGGCCACATGTGACCTCTCATCGCAGCCCTAAATCTTGTATTTCTGAGAACATCTAAGTCATTCACAGTTGATCATTATATAATATTGATTTTGATGTGTAAAATATTCTGCTTCTGTTCACTTCACTTTGCATCAATTCATATAAGACTTTCTAGGTTTTTTGAAGAGCATCCTGCTCTTCATTTCTTATAGAACAATAGTATTCTGTTGAAATCATATATCGCAAATTGTTTAAAAGTTCCCCAATTGAATGGCATCCCCCTATTTCAAATTCTTTGCCACCACAAGATCTGCTATAAATATTTTTGTACATATAGGTCCCCTTCCTTTTTTATCTCTTTGCAATAAAGATCTAGTAAATAGTGCTATTATTGCATCAAGAGATATTCACAGTTATAAAATCCTTTGGGAATAGTTCCCAATTCTTCTCCAGAATGGTTTAATCATTTCACAACTCAACCAACAGTGCAATATTGTCTCCATCCCCTCCAACATTTTTCATTTTCCTTTTCTGTCATATTAGCCAGTCTGACAGATGTGAGGTGGTATTTTAGAGTTTTTTTTTAATTTGCATATCTCTAATTAAGTTTGACGTTTGCTGTTTTTTCATGATTTTCTTGCATCCCTCTCATTTCTTTTCACATTTTTCCTCTAGCTCTCTCTTTTTAATTTTAATTTTTTTAGGGGGGCACTTCCATGGATACCTTTTGGGCCAGTACCAATACACATTTTTCTTTGAATCTTTGCATGCATCTATGTATGTTTTGACATGCTTATCTTCTTCTGACTCTAAGTCTTGATCTTCCTTGTCACCATATAAATTTTCTATGTTCAGGTTGTTTTTTTTCTTCTTTGCTCATTTTCACCTTTTAACTTCATGTAGACTTTTAACTTTATGTTAAACTTGGGCTCTCTTTCTAGCATAGAGGGGGCACTTTTCCAAGCTTCATGTTTTTGTTTTTCCTGCTACTGTTTTCAGAGCTAGTTCTGGGAATCTGTAAGTTTGCAGTTATTCCAAGGTGGTACAATCTAAGGAGAGTTTCATTCTATGGTCTCATGATTATATTTCTGTCTGTAAATGACCATGAGCTCTCTTCATTTTCCTAGAACTCTAAATCAGGTTCTCCACTTTTGCTACTCCTAATCCTTGCCCAGGGACTGTGACCTGGAACCTTGTGTTGTCAACACAACAGAGACTGACAGGAAAGGTCTGTCTCATTTGGGTGGTGGTTGGGCCTGGAACACAATTCAGTGAAAACCTTGCCCCAATAAGCCAACAGCAACAAACCTTGGAAATGGTTGTATCAGTAACAGCAGTAGTGTTAGGAGTTCTCAGTGCACCAAGGATAAAGAAGCAAAACAACTAGTCAAAAGGAGATTATAAAGGGTCCTTTGCAGGCATTAGGTGCAGGATCCTGTTTCATTCATTCACAGTTCCAGGTAGCAGTCCTTGGGCAAAGAGGAGCACTAGCATAGTGTCTTTTTGCCACAGGGGTGGCAGGGGCCCTGATCACAGTTCTAGATTAGAGAAGAATGCCACTCACAGACCAGAGGACAGGTGAAGAGAGCAGTGAACACACTTATCCTTATATCATATGACATCAGAAGAAATGAAAGCTTATAGAACCATGAAAAAGCTGAAGCTTGGGACAGTGCTTCTCTACCCAGAAGCAGATCCCAACTTTAATATAAAGTAAAAAATCAAGAAATAGGCTTGAAAAACAAGTAAACAAGAAAAAAAAAGAGAATCTGACTGTAGAAAATTTCTATGGTGACAGGGAAGATCAAGACATAAAGTCAGAAGAAAATGAAAATGTCAAAACAGTTACATGCAAAATTCAAAGAAAAATGTGAATCAGTTACAGGTCCAAATAAATCCTAGAAGAGCTACAAAAAGATTTAGACAGAGAAGAGAAAGAGAGGGGGAGAGAGAGAGAGGGAAAGAAAGAGAGAGAGAAAAGAAATGCTAATATTTCAAGAAAAATATAAAAATGCAGTAAACAATTTGGTAAAGGAAGCACAAAAAATATTGAAAAAATAACACTTTTAAAAGCAAATTGGCTATGTGGCAAAAGAGGAACAAAAATCTACTGAAGAAAAGGATTGAATTGAGTGCTTGCCTCAGCAGCACATGTACTAAAATTTAAATGATATAGAGATTAGCATGGCGCCTGTGCAAAGATGATATGCAAACTTGTGAAGCATTACACATTTTTTTCCTTTTTGTTCTGATTCTTCTTTCACAACATAACAAATGTGGAAATATTTTTAATATGATTATACAAGTATAGTCTATATCAGATTGCATGCTGTCTTGGGTAGGGGGAATAGAAAGAAGGAGGAATTTAGAACTCAAAATCTTATAAAAGTGAATGGTGAAAACTAAAAAAAAATAAGTAAAATTGATAAAAGAAAAAAAAATTCAGCCTCACCAAAAAATGAAAAAAAGTAGAATTGTGCAAGGGGAAGCTGATGAATACATTAGACACCAAGAAACAATAAAACAGGGAGGCTGAGCCAAGATGAAAAAGTCAGGGACTCACCTGAGTTCTCTCCTAAACTCCTCCAAATACCTTTAAAATTACTCTAAACAAATTCTAGAGCAGCAGAGACCATAAAGAGGAATGAAACAAATTTCTAGCCCAAGACAACTTGGAAGGTCAGCAAGAAAGCTCTGTTACACCAGGATGAGAAAGGAGCACAGCCCAGCACAGGCTATTGCAGTGCAGACCTGACAATAGCAAAGCTGGAGAGGGAGTAATCAGAAGCAAACACTTCTGAGGAGGAACAGGTCAAAAGAGAGAATAGAATAAATAGGGGGGTGGGATAGGATGAAGGGAAATATATTTAGTTTTCCACAGCATGACTACTATGGAAGTGTTTTGCATGACTACACAAGTATAACCTGTATTGAGTTGCTTAACTTCTCAATGAGAGTGGGTGGGGAAGGAGGAAGGGAGAAAATTTGGAACCCAGTTTTAAAAACAAATGTTAACTTTTTTTTTTCTTATGCAACTGGGAAATAAGATATACAGGTAATGTTGTATAGAAATCTATCTTGCCTTACAGTAAAACAGAAGGGGAAGGGTATAAGAGAAGTGTTGGGGGGTATAGAAGGGAGGGCAGATTAGGGGAAAAGGTATTCAGAATGCATGCTGTTTTGGGGTTGGGGAGGGACAAGATGAGGAGAAAATTTGGAACTCAAAATCTTGTGGATGCGATTGTTGAAAGCTAAAAATAAATAAATTAATGAATCTTAAAAAAAAAAAGAAAGAAAAATATAAATTTGTCTTAGGCCATGAAAGAGCTCAAAAAGAATTTGTTTTATTATTAATTTATTTTGATTTATCAACAATCACTTCCATAAACTTTTGAGTTTTAAATTTTTCCCTATCATTTTTAAATTTAAATTGATTTACTAAATCAATAGTGATTTAAAACATTTTTTCATATGACTATAGATGATTTTAATTTCTTCATCTGAAAACTGCCTGTTCATATCCTTTGACCATTTATCACTTGGGGAATGACTTGTATTCTTATAAATTTGACTTAATTCTCTATATATTTTAGAAATGAGACTCTTATCAGAGACACTGGTTGTAAAAATTCTTTACCAATTTTCTATTTTCCTTCTAATATTGGTTTCAAAAATGATTTTGAAAAGTAAGAAAGAGAAATAGAGGAAAAATAAGGAAGAGAAATGAGAGTGATGCAAAAAAAATCATGAAAAATGAGTCAACAACTTGGTAAAGGAGATACAAAAAAAAGAACTGAAAAAAATAACACCTTAAAAAATAGAATAGGCTGAATGGTAAAAGAGATCCAAAAAGCAATGAGGAGAAAAATGCCTTAAAAAGCTGAATTAGGTAAGTGGGGAAAAAAGATCCAAAGGCTCATTGAAAAAAAAAATTTCCTTAAAAATTAGAATGGAGCAAAATGGAAGCTCATGACTTTATGAGAAATCAAGAAATTATAAAACAAAATCAAAAGAATTAAAAAATAGAAGACAATGTGAAATATCTCAGTGGAAAAACAACTAACCTGGAAAATAAATCTAGGAGAGATTATTTAAAATTTATTGCACTTCCTGAAAGCCAAGATCAAAAACAGAACCTAAACATCATCTTTCAAGAAATTATCAAGGAAAATTGCCCTGATATTCTAGAACCAGAGGTAAAATAGAAATTGAAAGAATCCAATGATCATGTCCTGAGAGAGATTCCAAAATGAAAACTCTTAGGAATATTATAGCCAAATTTCTGAATTTCCAGGTCAAGGAGAAAATATTATAAGCAGCCAGAAAGAAATAATTCAAGTATTATGGAGCCACAGTCAGGATAACACAAGATTTATCAGCTTATACATTAAAGGAAAAGAAGGCTTGGAATATGATATTCCAGAGAGCAAAGTACTAGGATTACAACCAAGAATCACCTACCCAGCAAAACTAAGTATAACCCATGAGGGGAAAAATGAATTGTCAATGAGATAAAGGATTTTCAAGCATTCTTGATGAAAAGTCCAGAGATGAATAGAAAATTTGACTTTCAAATACAAGACTCAAGAGAAACATAAGAAGATAAAAAAGAAAGGGAAATCATAAGGGACTTACTAAGGTTAAACTGTTCATATTCTTACATGAGAAAATGATATTTGTAACTCATGAGAGCTTTCTCATCATTAGGGTAGTTATAGAGAGTGCATATGGACAGAGGACCCAGGTATAAGTTGAATAAAAAGGGATGATTTCTAAAAATAATATTAAGGGGTGAGAGAGGAATATACCGGGAGAAAAAGAAAGGGAAAGGTAGAATGTAGTAAATTATCTCACATAAAAGAGGCAAGAAAAAAGCTTTTATAATGGAGGATAAGAGGGGAAATGTGAGGGGGTGTGAGTGAAACTTATTCTCAGCAGAATTGGCTCAAAGAGGGAATACACTCAATTTCCTATAGAAATCCATCATACCCTAAAGAAAATTAGCAGAGAAGGTAGAGGTGACAGAAGGGAGGGCAAATTGGGGGAGGGGACTATCAAAAGCAAAACACTTTTAAAGAGAGACAGGGTGAAAGGAGAGAGATTATAGGATAAATGGGGGGATGGGATGGAGGGAATTACAATTAGCAATAGTAATTATGAAAAAATGAAGCAAATTTCTCTGATAAAAGCCTTATTTCTCAAACATGTAGAGAACTGAGGCAAATTTATAAAAAAATAAGAACAATTCCCCAATTGATCAATGATCAAAAGATATGAACAGTTTTCAGATGAAGTAATCAAAGCTATCTATAGCCATATGAATAAATACTCTAATTCACTATTGATTGGAGAAATGCAAATTGAAACAATCCTGAGGTACTACCTCATACCTATTAGATTGGCTAATAGAACAGAAAATGTAAATGACAAATACAGGAGAGAATGTGGGAAAATGAGACTTTAATGCACTGCTGATGGAATTGTGAAATGATTCAATCATTCTGTAGAGCAATTTGGAACTATGCCCAAAGGGCTATGAAACCATGCCTACCCATATTACTAAGATTGTATCTCAAAAGAGATAAAAAAAAGAAAAGGGACCTATATGTACAAAAGCTTTTATAGCAGTTCTTTTCTGGGTATAAATAATGATAAATTGAGGGGAGCTTATCAATTGGGTAATGGCTGAAGAAGTTGTGGTATGTGATTATGATAGAATACAATTGTAAGATAAGATATGATGAGCAGGATGCTCTTAGAAAACCTGGAAAGACTTGCATGGGCTGTTGCAAAGTGAAATGAACTGTGTACAAAGTAACAGCCAGATTGGAAGATGATCAACCCTGAATGACTTAGCTATTCTCAGCAACACAATGATCCAAGATAACTCTGAAAGATTTATGATGACAAATGCTACCCATTCCCAGAGAAAGAACTGATAGTGTCTGAATGCAGATTGCAGCATACTTTAAAAAAAAAATCTTTCTTGAGGTTTTTCATCTGTGTTTTCTTTCACATGTCTATGATGGATATGTTATGCATGACTACACATATATAAGCTATATCAGACTACTTGCCTTCTTAATGTGGGGAGATAGGGAGAAAGGAAGGGAGAGAATTTGGAACTCAAAGTTTTGGAAACAAATGTTTTTTACATGCAACTGAGAAAAATAAAATATTAAATAAAAACTTAAAATGAGACAATAAAACAGAATTAAAAGAATAAAAAAGTAGAAGAAAATGTGAAATATCTCACTGGGAGAAAAAAGGGACCTGGAAATAGATTAAGGAGAAGTAATTTATGAATTATTCCTGAAGTCAATCACTTCCAGAAAGAAATCCCCAAGTGAAAACTCCCAAGAATATTATATCCAAATTTCAGAGCTCCCGATCAAAATAAATAAATAAATAAATAAGTTTGCAAGCAGCCAGAAAGAAAAAGAAAATTTTGTGGAGCCACAGTCAGGATAACACAAGAATTAGAAGTTTTACATTAAAGGATCTGAGGGCTTGGAATGTCATATTCCAGAGGGCAAAGGAGCTAGAACTATAAGAAAGAATCACCTATCCTGCAAAACTGAGTATAATCCTTCAGAGGGAAAAATGGATATTTAATGAAATAGAGGATTTTCAAGCATTTTTGATGAAAAGACCAGAGCTGAATAGAAAATTTGACTTTCAAATACAACACTCAAGAGAAGCTTAAAAAGATAAACATGGGGGCAGCTAGGTGGTGCAGTGGATAGAGCTCTGGCCTTGAAGTCAGAAGAACATGAGTTCAAATCCAGTCTCAGACATATGACACTTACTAGCTGTGTGACCCTGGGCAAGTCACTTAACCCTGATTGTCTCATCAAAAAAAAAAAAAAAAGATAAACATGAAGGAGAAATCATAAGGAAGTCAATGTGTTTAAACTGTTTACATTTCTATATTTGAGATGATCCTTGTAACTCCCAAGAACTTTATCATTATTAGGGAAGTGAGAAAATAGAGGGCATTGGTGTGAATTGACTATGATTGAATGATTAAAACAAATCAAAGCTTGAGAAAGAGGGATGGACTAGGAGAAGGAGGAAGGGAGAGCAAGAATTGGGTGAATTATCTCACATAAAATAGGTGCAAAATTGAAGCTTTTATAGTGGAAGGGAAGATAGAGTGGGTGGCAGAAAATGCTTGAACCTTACTCTTATTGGAATTGGTTCAAAGAAAGAATAACAAACACATTCAGTGTGGTATAGAAACCTATTTTATCTGAAAGAGAAGTAAGAGGAGAGGGGAATAAGAGAAAGAAGGGTGATAGAAGGGAGTGTGGATTGGGGGAGGCAGAGATCAGAAGGAAAACATACTTTTGAGGTAGGGTGAAAGGAAAAAGGGAGAAAAATAAACAGGGGGAAATATAATGGAGAGAAATAGAGAATTATCAGAACTGTGAATGTGAATAGGATGAACACACCCATAAAATATAAACACATTTCAGAGTCTTTTTTTTCTTTTGGTTAGGCAATGGTGTTAAGTGATTTGAACTTAGGTCCTCCTGAATCCAGTGCTGGTGTTCTATCCACTGTGCCCCCTAGCTGCCCCCAGGGTCTTCTTAAAACTAGAATCCAACAACATATTGTTTATAAGAAACACACTTGAAGCAGACAGACACAGAGATAACATAATGGGCTAGAGCTAAATCTATTATGCTTCATCTTGAGAAGGAAAGAAAAAAAAAACAGGGGTAGCAACCAAGATTTCAGAAGAAGCAAAAGCAAATAGATATCTACTTAAGAGATAAGGAGAAAAAAAATATTTTTTTTGCTAAAAGGCACCATAGACAATGAAGTAATATCAATACTAAACATATATGCATCAAAAGGTTTTGTATCCAAATTCTGAAAGGAAAAGTTAAATGAGTTACAGGAAGAAATAGAAAACAAACTATGCTAGTGGGGGAACTCAACTTTCCCCTCTTAGAACTACATAAATCTAACCAAAAAATAAACAAGAGATATAAAACTTATGAGAAGTTTTATATCTCTAAATGCTTACATAAATAAAATAGAAGAAGAGGAGATCAATGAATTGGGAATACAACTAAAAAAAAAAACTAGAAAAAGAACAAATTAAAAATCTGCAATTAAACACCAAATTAGAAATATTGAAAACCAAAGGAAAAATTAATAAAATTGAAATTAAGAAAACTATTGAACTAATAAATAAAACTAAGAGCTGGTTTTATGAAAAAAAAACAATAAAATAGATAAACATTTGGTTAATTTGATTAAAAAAAAAGAAAAAAGAAAACCAAATTACCAGTATCAAAAATGAAAAGTGTGAATCCACCAGTAAGGAAGAGGAAATTAAAACAATAATTAGGAGCTATTTTGCCCAACCATATGCCAACAAATTTGACAATCTTAGTGAAATAGAAACATATTTACAAAAATATAAATTGCCCAAATTAACAGAAGAGGAAATAAAATACTTAAATAACCCCATCTCAGAAAAAGAAATTGAACAAGCCATCGATGAACTCCCTAGGAAAAAATCTCCAGGGAGAGATGGATTTACATGCGAATTCTATCAAACCTTTAAAGAACAATTAATTCCAATACTATATAGACTATTTGGGAAAATAGGTGAAGAAGGAGTCTTACCAAATCCTTTTTATGAAACAAATATGGTGCTGATACCTAAACCTGGAAGAGTCAAAACAGAGAAAGAAAATTACAGACCAATTTCTCTAATGAATATAGATCCAAAAATTTTTAAACAAAATATTAACAAATGGATTACAGCAACTTATCACAAGAGTAATACACTATGACCAGGTGGGATTTAATACCAGGAATGCAGGACTGGTTCAATATTAGGAAAACTCTCAGCATAATTGATGATGTCAACACCAAAGCTAACAGAAACCACATGATCATCTCTATAGATGCTGAAAAAGCTTTTGACAAAATACAACACCCGTTCATATTAAAAAATACTGGAAAGCATAGAAATAAATGGAGTTTGGCTTAAAATAATAAATAGCATTTACCTAAAACCTTCAGGAGGCATCATATGTAATGGGGACAAACTAGAAGCATTTCCAATAAGATCAGGGGTGAAATAAGAATGTCCATTATTATCACTGTTGTTCAATATGGTACTGGAAATGTTAGCTTTAGCAATAAGAGAAGAAAAAGAAATTGAAGGTATTAGAATAGGCAAAGAATCACTCTTTGCAGATGACATGATGATATGCTTAGAGAATCCTAGAGAATCAAGTAAAAATCTACTTGAAATAATAAACAACTTTAGCAAAGTTTCAGGCTATAAAATAAACCCACATAAATCATTGACATTTCTATATATTACCAACAAAGCCCAACAGCAAGAGATAGAAAGAGATAGATTATTGGAAAAACACCAGTTGCTCATGGGTAGGCTGAGCTAATACAATAAAAATGACAATTCTACCTAAGGTAATTTACTTATTCAATGCCATAACAATTAAACTATCAAAAAATTATTTTATAGAGTTAGAGAAAATAATAACAAGATTCATTTGGAAGAACAAAAGGTCCAGAATATCAAAGGAACTAAAGAAAAGAAATGCAGGGGAAGGTGGCCTAGCTATTCCAGATCTTAAATTGTATTATAAAGCAGCAGTCATCAAAACTGCTTGGTCCTGGCTAAGAAATTGAGTGATGAATCAGTGGAATAGGTTAAATATGCAAGACACAGTAGTCAATGACTATAGTAATCTATTATTTGATAAACCCAAAGACCCCAGCTTCTGGGATAAGAACCCACTCTTTGAAAAAAAAAAACTGCTGGGAAAACTGGAAAAGAGTATGGCAGAAACTAGGCATAGACCAAAATCTCACACCATATATCAAAATCAAGTCAAAATGGATTCATGATTTAGATATAAAAGCTGATACTATAAGCAAATTGGGGAGCAAGGAATAGTTTACCTATCAGATTAATGGAGAAGAGAAAAATTCATGACCAAAGAGGAGATAGAGAACATTATTAAAAGCAAAATGGATAACTTTGATTACATTAAATTGAAAAGTTTTTGCACAAACAAAGCCAATACAGCTAAGATTAAAAGAAAGGTAGAAAATTGGGAAAGAATTTTTGCAACAGTCTCTCTGATAAGGGCCTCATTTCTAAAATATATAGAGAATTAGGTCAAATCTATAAGAATACAAGTCATTCCCCAATTGATAAATGGTCAATGGATATGAACAGGCAGTTCTCAGATGAAGAAATTAAAGCTATCTATAGTTATATGAAAAAATGCTCTAAATCACTATTGATTAGAGAAATGCAAATCAAAACAACTCTGAGGTACCACATCACACCTATCAGATTCAACAACATGACGAAACAGGAAAATGATAAGTGTTGGAGAAGATGTGGGGAAATTGGAACACTAATGCATTGTTGGTGGAGTTGTGAAATGATCCAACCATTTTGGAGAGCAATTTAGAACTATGCCCAAAGGGCTATAAAAATGTGTATACCCTTTGACCCAGCAATTGTACTTCTAGGGCTATATCCCAAAGAGATCATACAAATGGGAAAAGGACCCACATGTACAAAAATATTCCTAGCAGCTCTTTATGTAGTGGCCAAGAATTGGAAATTGAGAGGATGCTGATCAATTGGGGAATGAGCAAGTTGTGGTATATGAATGTAATGAAATTCTATTGTGCTGTAAGAAATGATGAGCAGGCTGACTTCAGAAAACCTAGAAAGACTTATATGGTTTGATGCTGAGTGAAGTGAATAGAACCAAAAGAATGATGTACACGGTAACAGCCATGTTGTGCGATGACCAATACTGATAAACTTAACCCTTCCCAGCAATACAAGGATCTAAGACATCTAACAAGGCCAAATGATGGAAAATTCTATCCACATCCAAAGAAAGAACTATGGAAGTTGAATTGCTATTTTTTTTCTCTTTTGTTGAGTTTTGTTTCCTCTTTCTGGTGGCTCCTCCTATTGGTTCTAATTTTTACTTACAACATCACTAATGTGAAAATATGTTTAATAGGAATGTGTATGTATAGCCTATATCAGGTTGTGTGCCGTCTTGGAGAGGGTGTTGGGGAGGAAGGTGGAGAAAAATTTTAAACTCAAAAGCATATGGAAGTGATTATTGATGTATCAAAATAAAATAATAAAAAAAGAAAGGCAATTCAAAAAATAAAAAAAACAAAAGTAAGTAAAAAAATAAACAAGAAAGTTAAAGAGAAGAATTTCACAAAAGTTTGATATGAGAGACCTCTAGAGAAAATTAATTGGTAATAGGAAATACATACATACATACACACTTATGTGTGTGTGTGTATGTGTGTGTGTGTGTATTCTCAAAATTACATAGCACCTACATGAAAAAATTGACAATATTTTAGGGCATAAAATTTCATAACCCAATATAGAAAAAGAATATTAAATGCATTCTTTTCAATATGTCAAGAAAGAGAAATTGAAGAAGTTAGAAGAGGCGACTAGAAAACAAAACTATCATTCTTTTCAGATGATATAATGATATACTCAAAGAATCCTAGAGAAGCAACTAAAAAAATAGTTGAAATAATTAACAACTTCAGTAAAGTGACAGCATATAAAATAAATCCACATGAATGATCAACATTTTTATATATTAACTACAAAGTCTATCTGGAAGAGATAGAAAAGAAATTGCCTTTAAAATAACAATACTTGGAAGTCTATCTGTCAAAAACAAAACAAAAAAAACAGAAACTCTATGAACAAAATTGCAAAACAAATCTAAACAATTGGAGAAATTTTAATTGCTCATGGGTAGACTAAGTCAATAAAATTAAATGGCAATTGTACCTAAATTAATTTTTATTTAGTGCCATATTAATCAACTACCAAAATTACTTTATAAAGTAAAAAAAAATTAACAAAATTCATCTGGAAAAACAAAATGTCAAGAATATCAAGGGAATTGATGAAAAAATATGAAATAAGGTGTAGTTTTAGATATCAAACTGTATTACAAAGTAGTAATTATCAAAACAATTTACTACTGGCTAAAAAATAAAAGTAGTGGATCAGTAGAACAGACTAGGTACACAATACTTAGTATCACATGACCACTGTATCCTAGTGTTTGATTAACCCAAAGATACAAGCTTTTGGAAAAAAGAATTCACTATTTGATTAAAACTGCTGAGGAAACTATAAAGCAGTTCAGCAGAAACTAGGTATATAATAACATGTTACATCATATACCAGGATAAGGCCTAAATGGGTATATAATTCAGACATAGTGTGAATATCATAAACAAATTAGGGGAACAGGAAATATCTTACCTGTCAGGATATGGACAAGGAAAGAATTTATAACCAAACAAGAGACAAAAAGCATTGCTGGTAGTAAAAATAATAGTTCTGATTACATTAAATTTAAAAGTTATTACAGAAAACAAATGTAGCCAAGATTAGAGAAAAAAAAAAACAGGAAACCAGGGCAAAATTATTGCAAATTTCTTTAATAAAGACTTCATTTTTCAAATATATAAAGAACTGCATCAAATTTAGAAGAATATGAATTCTTTCCCAATTAATACATGGTCAATGAACATGAATAATTGGTTTTCAGAAGAAGCAATAAGAACTATCTATAGTCATATGAAAAAATGTACTAAATCACTATTGATTAGAGACATGCAATTTAAAACAACTCTGAGATACCACTTCACATCTATCATATTTGCTATTATGATAGAATAAGAAAATGACACATGTTGGAATGGGATATGGGAAATTGGGACAGTAATGCACTGCTACTGGAGTTGTGAACTGATCCAACCATTATGGAAAACATTTTGGAACTATGGCTTTAAAACTATGTACACATTTTGTCCCAGCAATACTACTAGTTGGTCTGTATCCCAAAGAGATTAAAAAATTAAAAAAGGAAAAATAAAAGGAAAGGGATATATAAATATATGGATCCACACAAATATTTATAGCAGCTATTATTGTTGTGGCAAAGAATTTGAAATTGAGGGGATGCCTATCAATTAAGGAATGTCTGAACAAAGTTGTGATATATGATTGTGATTAAATTCTATTATGCTCTAAGAAATGACAAGCAGTATGCTTTCAGAAAAATCTGGGAAGACTTACATGAACTGAATCAAAGTCAAGCAAGTAGAACCAGGAGAACATTATACACAATATCAGCAATCTTATATAATGATCAACTATGAAAGGCTTAGGTATTTTCATCAATAAAACAATCTGAGATAATTCTGAAGGACTTATAATGAAAAATGCTATCCATCAACAAAGAAAGAACTGATGCAGTATGAATTGAAGCATTTTTTAACTTTCTTTTTCTTTATTTTTCTGTTCTCTCTTTTTATTTTTTGGGGGGTCTGTGTTTTCTTTGCAGCATGGCAAATATGGAAATATATTTTGCATAACTGCACATATGTAATCTATATCAAATTGCTTATCTTCTCAAGTGAAGAAATAGGGAGGGACAGAGGGAAATAATTTGGAACTGAAAATTTAAAAGAAGAATATTAAATATTGTTTTAAATGTGTAATTAAAATAAATAAACATTTTCAAAAACATAAGGAATTGGGCTCTGAGATTTCAAACCAGGAGTTCTTCACTTTGGGAAAACGTATTTTAAAAATATGTTAATAATCGTATTTCAATATAACTGGTATTCTTTTTAATCCAAATATATTTTATTCATTAAAAAATTATTCTAAATAAACACATATATGCATGAACAAATGAATGAATGAATAAATAAGTAGGTGAATAGATAAATACATAAGTGGATAAATAAATGAATGAATGAATGAATGAATGAAAGAATGAATGACTGACTGACTGACTGAATGAATGAATGAATGAATGAATGAATGAATGAAGCCCAGCCTTAAACCCAGGTCATCTGGTTCCAAAGCAAGCCCTCTTTCCAATGACCACAATTGATTAGTAGAATGTGGCGTGCATTTGGAGTCTGGGAAATTGCGTTCAAATACCAATTGTCTTATATGGCAAGTCTTTTTTTCCTTTTGGGACCTCAATTGCTTCAATGAGCAACTGGGTTTAGACTAAATTGCTCCCATCAATGATGCTACAAAACCATTGTTAGGAAATCAGAATCTTAGCAACTAGCTCTGACTCTATCATTACCTGATTCTATGAAATTGCATGAGTACCTTATAGGCCCTGTTTAGAGCAAATTATGGGATAATTACTAATAGGTATGTATTTCAAAGAGGTTGTAAAAAAGGGAAAAAAGACCTACATGTACAAAAATATTTGTAATATATTTTTTCTGATGGCAAAAATTGGAAATTGAGGGGATGCCTATCAATTGGGGAATAGTTAAATAAGTTGTAGTATATAAATGTAATGTAAGAATATCATTCTATAACTAATGATGAGTAGCAGATTTCAGAAAAGCCTGGAAAGACTTAAATGAAGTGATTCAAAGTGAAATGAGAAGAACCAGGAGAACATTGTACACAGTAACAGAAACATTGTATGATGATTGACTATGATTGCCTTAGCGATTCTCAGCAATACAATGATCCAAGACAATTCCAAAAGACTCATGATGAAAAATGTTATCTAAGAATAGCAGGAATGCAGAAAATTGGGAGAAAAAAACTCTCACAGACAAGCACCCAGATAGAATGTAACTGGGTCAAAATATTGTTGTGGGATAGGATACAAGCTGGTAGATTTAGAAAAATATGGAAAGACTTGGACTTATGAAGGAAGATGCTATCCACCTTTAGAAAAATAGATGACAAATAGATGACTCAAATGCATATATGTGAGACCATATTATGCTTAATGAGAATAAGCATAATATAGTCTCACACATATGCATATGAGTGTATATTTTTATATAAATACATACAGATATGGCTTTGTTTATGGATATCTATGCATATATATGTGAGTATATACACATACACACACACATTACGTATGTGTGTGTATCTGCACTTAATTATAGACTCCTGGGGAGGAAAGGGAAAACTAAAGTAAGAAGTGTACAGAAGAAAACAAAAGAAAACACACAAGGAAGCAAAGAAAAGATGGGCAGCTTTGAAAATAATGTGTGGTATTCATTACATAGGTTTTCCTGAAATGGAAATGTATTGCTTTATGTTGAATCCTCTCATGTTCTGTTGTGTACATGTCAAATTTTTCCCCTTTTTCTTATTTTGTAATTAAGTTTAAGATAAATTTAAAGACTAAAAATAAAAATTGTGCTATCCATATACAGAGAAAGAACTGATGGAGTCTGAAAGCAGATTGAAGCATACTCTTTTCACTTTATTTTTAGTGGTTTTTGCTTTCGCAAACTATAATTGTTTTGCAATCTGTTTCTTCTTTCACAATATCACTATTATGGAAATAGGTTTTACAAGATTGAACTTGGGGGAGGGTAGGTAGTGAGGGAGAAAATTTGGAACTCAAAATTTTATAAAAAAATAAATGTTAAAAATTGCCTTTACATGTAATTGTAAATATACTATCAAAATACAAGTAAACATGAATAATTGCTTGCAGACAGGAATATAACTCATTAGGATGATCAAATGAAGAGCAAGGTGAAAGAATGAAACTATGATGTGGTCAAATAGTCCATGACATAAAAGAAATTGCTCTGGGCATGGATATAGAAGACCAGAACATTATTCCTCACAAAGGGTATGACTGACATGAAAATATTTTAAAAAGTATAATGTGTGACATTAAAGAATTTATATATATATATATATATTATATATATTATATATATAATATATATTACATATATATAATATATATTATATATGTGTGGTGTATACAAATACATGTACACACATACATAGATACAGACACACACACACATACACACACATATATGTATATACATGTAACTATTAGGAACTAGGTCTGTGATTTTATTGGCAAAGGCAATATGCTAGTGAGGCAACTCCCTCTCTCAAAGAAAATTTGCACACTTAGTTTTGAACAATCCAGTCTTAGCTGCTTAGAATACTGTGAAGTTATGAGTTGCTTATAGTTATGTGGACAGTATTTTGGGTCAGAAGGAGGGTATGAATGGAAGTTTTGTTGGCTCTGAAGATGCCTCTTTCAAATAAATATATATTTGAGTTTTGGACGCAAGACCATGTGGTTTCCAGTTTCACCTGATGGTATGTAGGCACACACACACACACACACACACACACACACACAAACAGATTTGTTAATCTGAGTGAGTTGGTCTCAGAGCTAGGACTACTTAAATTTCACATCCTACCTCTGATATACAATACTGACGTTTATGACCCTGGGTAACTCACTGAACCTCCCAGTATTCTAGGCAACTTTCAAAGAACATAAAAACAAGGGTATACACTTATATATGTATGTATATGTATATGCATACATGTATAAATATAAATATATATGCATATTTGTATATATGTGCAAGTATGAGCATAAATTCATGAAAAGACACACACATGAGAGAGTTCTGCTTACTGCTATAAAGATGGATGAAATAACTGCTTTTTCATATTGAAGATAAGCACTGCTATGTAACCTTGTATAGTCTAGATTCACAGAGTCATTTTTGGACAACTCCGAAGCATATAGAATGAAGGAATAATGTAGATCTCATACTGTTTCTACATGAAATTGATTCCTTCTGTTTGTATACTCTCAAATCTTTCCATGTCATATAACTTGGAGATTATGAGAATTTGGTAAGGTAACTTCTATTCAACCCATTTTTTCTTATTTTTTTAATGTATCATTGTTAATATTAGGTGATTACTGTTAATATAGAGACTTGAAGCAGAGATATCAATTAATATTCTACTACAATAATTTGGGTTAAACTAAAGTCACTGCTGGATAAGTGTAGAGAAGTGAGGGGATGTCATAATATTTTGGAGGTCTAGTCACAAAGATTTGGTGTTAGAGCCAAGATGGTGGAATGAAAGCAGTGGCTTGCTTGAGCTCTCCCCCAAAACCCTCCAAATACCTGTAAAAAATGGCTCTAAAGGGGGCAGCTAGGTTGTGCAGTGGATAGAGCAATGGCCCTGGATTCAGGAGGACCTGAGTTCAAATCTGGCCTCAGACACATAACACTTACTAGCTGTGTGACCCTGGGTAAGTCACTTAACCCCCATTGCCCAACTAAAAAATAATGACTCTAAACAAATTCTAGAGCAGTAGAACCCACAAAAAGACAGAGTGAACCAAATTTCCAGCCCAAGACAACATGGATGGCTGATTGGAAAGGTCGATCATGCTGGGCTGGGAGAGGAATGCATTTCAGTGTGGGCGTGCAAAACAGGCCTCAGAAAATCTGGAGCAGGCCTCAGAGGACTGAATCATGGGAAGCTGTAGTGATTTCAGGCTTCTCAATCCACAAAGGCCAAAGACAACTTAGAAGGTCAGTAGGAAAAGTCTGTGACCACAGTGAGAGAGAAGCTAGGTCCCAGCCCCAGTCCCAAGCTCAGCCCTGAGGCAGTGGCTGCTTCCAGAACTTCCAGCCCACAGTCTGAGGGAATCAAGTGGCTAATCAGAGGGGGATTACAGGGATCTCTTTGTTCATGCTGAGGCAGGAATCTCTTGCATTGCCTCTGCTTGGATCTGGGCCACAGTTCTGGGTGGTAGTCCCGGGGCAAGGAGGAATGATGGTGTAGTGGAGCTTGTAGTGGCAGCGGAGAAAGAATCCTCCTCACAGTTCCAAGGAAGAAAAGAGTGCTTGTGGTCACTCATAATGAGGACCCAGAACAGGAAAGGAGTAAACACCTCGCACTTGATCATACCACCTTGAAGGAACTGAAAATTTACAAGTATCTCTGTATCTCTGAAGTATCTCTGAAAACAGCTGCACAAAACCCCCAAAGCTTGGGACAGTACATTCTCCACACTGGAAGCAGATCTCTTGCTGAACAAAGAGTTTATAACACAAGTAATTGGCTGGGATCATGAGCAAAATTATTAAAAAAAAGTCAGACCATAGAATCTTTCTTTGGTGACAAGGAAGATCAAAACATACAACCAGAAGAAGACAGCAAAATCAAAGTTCTTACATCCAAAGCTTCCAAGAAAAATATGAATTAGTCCCAGGCCATGGAGGAACTCAAAAAGGATTTTGAAAAGCAAGTAAGAGAAATAGAGGAAAAACTGGAAAGAAAAATGAGAGTGATGCAAGAAAATCATGAAAAACAAGTCAACAGCTTGCTAAAGGAGACCCCCCCCCAAAATACTAAGAAAATAATACCTCAAAAAGAGCCTAACCCAAATGGCAAAAGAGGTCCAAAAGCCAATGAGGAGAATGCCTTAAAAAGTAGAATGGGCCAAATGGGAAAGGAAGTCCAAAAGCTCACTGAAGAAAATATTTCCTTAAAAATTAGAATGGAGCAAATGGAAGCTAGTGACTTTTTGAGAAATCTAGACACTGTAAAACAAAACCAAAAGAATGAAAAAAAATAGAAAACAATGTGAAATATCTCATTAGAAAGAAAATTGACCTGAAAAATAGATTAAGGAGAGATAATTTAAAAATTATTGGATTATCTGAAAGCCATGATAAAAAAAATAAAGAGCCTAGATAGCATCTTTCAAGAAATTATTAAGGAAAACTGCAATGATATGTTAGAACCAGGGGGCAAAATAGAAATGGAAAGAATCCACCAATCATCTCCTGAAAGAGATCCCCAAAGGAAAATACCTAGGAATATTCTAGCCCAATTCCAGAGTTCCCAGGTCAAGGAGAAAGCATTGGAAGCAGCCAGAAAGAAAAAATTCAAGTACTGTGGAAACACAATCAGGATACCACCAGATTTAGCAGCTTCTACATTAAGGGATTAGAGGGCTTGGAATATGATATTCCAGAGGACAAATGAGATAGGAGTACAACCAAGAATCACCTACCCAGCAAAACTGAGTATAATGTTTCAGTGGAAAAAATGGATATTAAATGAAATAGATGACTTTCAAGCATTCTTGATGAAAAGACCAGAGCTGAATAGAAAATTTGACTTTCAAATACAGAACTCAAGAAAAGCATGAAGAGGTGAACAGAGAAGAGAAATCAGAAAGGACTTATTAAAGTTGAACTGCTTACATTCCTATACGGAAAGATGATATCTGTAACTCATGAGACCTTTGTCAGTATTAGGGTAGTTGGAGGGAAAAAAATATATGTATGTAGATAAATAGATAGATAGATAGATAGATAGATAGATAGATAGATAGATAGATAGATAGATAGAGGGTACAGGGTGAGTTGAAGATGAAGGGGTGATATCTGGAGAATAGAATTAAGGGGTAATAGAGGATTATAATTGGAGGAGGAGAAGGGGAGAGGTAGAATGGGGTAAATTATCTCACATAAAATAAATAAGAAAAGACATTTACAGTGGAGGGAAAGTGGGGGAAGGTGAAAGGGAATGAGTGAATCTTATTCTCATTGGATTTAACTTGAGGAGGGAATAACATATGCACTCAATGGGGCATGGAAATCTATCTTATCCTACATGAAAATAGGGTGAAAGGGGATAAGAGAGTGGGAGGATGATAAAGGGGAGGGCAGATTGGGGGAGGGAGTAATCAGAAGCAAACACTTCAGAGAATGGACAGGGTCAAAAGAGAGAATAGAATAAATGGGGGCAGGATAGGATGAAGGGAAATACAGTTAGTTTTTCACAACATGACTACTATGGAAGTGTTTTGCCAGACTACACATGTATAAACTGTATTGAGTTGCTTGCCTTCTCAATGAGAGTGGGTGGGGAAGGAGGAAGGGAGAAAATTTGGAACCCAAAGTTTTAAAACAAATGCAAATAATTGTCTTCACATGCAAGTGGGAAATAATATATGCAGACAATGGGGTATAGAAAGCTATCCTGCCCTTCAGGAAAACAGAAGGGGAGGGGGTTAACAGAAAAGTGGGGGAGATAGAAAGGAGGGCGGATTAGGAGATGGAGTAATAAGAATGCATGCCATCTTGGGATGGGGGGAGGGACTAGATGGGGAGGAAATTTGGAACTCAGAATCTTGTGGAATTGAATGTTGAAAACTAAACATAAACAAATTAAAGAAGACTTTCTGGAAAAATGATTTTGTGTCAGAATGGATATGTGGAGTGATAAATAATGATTAATAAGATTAATGATATTAATAGCTTGGGGCAGCTAGGTGGTGCAGTGGATAGAGCACCGGCCCTGAAGTCAGGAGGATCTGAGTTCAAATCTGACCTCAGAGCAAGCACTTGACACTTACTAGCTGTGTGACCCTGGGCAAGTCACTTAAACCCAAATGCCTAAAAAAAACCCCAAAAAACAAAAATTAATATTAATAGCTTACATTTATATAGTGATTTGATGGCATGCAAACCACATTATCTCATTTGATCCTCACAACAACTCTTTGAGGTATGTATCAGGCATTATTAGCATTATTATTAAAATGTTGAAAGTGAGTCAAGATAAAAAAATAAAATGTTTCTCTAGGCTCGCACAAATTCAGAATTTGTTAAATTTCTTGTTAGTAATAGAATCAAAGGGATCCTTTATAATTTTCCTTTGCTTTTATTCCCCTTCTACCTTCACCACATTTCTTCAATCTTTTGCCAACCACATTCCCCTTCCCACATACATATACACACCTCTCTACCCCAGTATCCATAGCTAGACAGAAAAATTTGTCATTACTTGAAGCCTCATTGTGCCAATTTGGCATATCAATAATCCAATAGTTGCCATGCACTGCTCCTTTACAATTCTGTTATAAAAGCAATAAAGTGAAGGCTAAAATATTGCCCTTGCATGGGAAAACCTTTCCTTTGGCAATGTTCATGGGCTTCCATTCCCTGTACTCTCATGAGCTGATGATATTAGATATGACAGAGCTAAGTCCCCTTTGACTCTGAACAATTCAAATAATTTGGCATTCAACTTTGGAAAAAAGCACAAGGAGCAGAGAAATCCAACAGGATGACTTTTAAATTGCTTTGAGTGAAATGTTCATGATAAATGGGGATGATATCCAAGCTGTATGAACACTGAAAGAAGGAACTTGACTCAATACAAAGAAATACTTTATAATTATTGCTAAAATAGGGTTTCCTTTAGTTTATAGGTAGGAATTAGATGACTCTTACAACAGTATGATTTTAGAATTCCCTGAAAAAGTAACCAATTCCATTTCAATAGAAGTCTTCATTCCAGAGGATTTTGAAAGAAGTTTGAGCAATGTTAAATAATTGCCACTAAAAGGAGACCAAAAGAAGCCAGGTACTCAAATATATGTTTGATCTCCTTACTACATAGATGAATGGCAATGATGGGCAACACCAGTTTAGAATATAAGTCAATTTTCAAAATATTGTAGATGCTGAGAACATGTACAAATACATCTACAAACATCTACCAAAAAAAAAAAAGAACAGTTAGGAATGGTGGCGCGTGCCTAGAATTCTTAATACTAGAGAAGTTGAGGCCGGCAAATCACTTAAGCTTAGGTGTTCTAAGTTTCAACAGAGCTAATATTCAGGCGTTCAAGCTAAGTCCAGCTTGACATAAGACCTACATATGCCACATAATCTTAAAATAATTTGGAGGTGAATCAAGAAAGGACACAACAAATTGAAAACTGATGTACTAGTATTACTATAGCAATCTATTCTCATCAACAGAAACAGTAGAACCATTAGCACCTCATTACAGAAGTGTTATGTAAGGAAGTGGGAATGATGGTCAAAAAAGTAAATTGGAGAAAAAAAAAAAAACAACCAGATTTGTGAAATATATAGAGAGGAAATCTGTGCTAGTGTTGACAGAATTCTAAGATCATTCAGAAATTGATATCAAAGATATATCAAAAAAGAGAAACTTCTAAATGAATGGAAACTACCATGGAGAGTATTACTATAGGAAAGATAATTGAAAAGATGTCATTGTTACTGAACCATATTCCTACTCTCAGGGGTCTCTACAGTCTTTAGAAGACTGGCCAATCAACTCATTGAGAGTAACCTGGAAGAAAATATGAGAAGAAAACCATCTTTTTATAGATGATTGCCTATATCAGACCACAATTTCATCATTGCACAAATGATTCAGAGGTACAGAGGATAAGAAATCACACAACATTTATTGCTTATTGATTTTGAAACAAAATGAAATGTTCAATAGCATAGAACAACCCAGTCTTAAAGCTTCTCCTCCAACAAGATGTCTTTCATACATGCGTAAAAATTATTTACAGTCTTGAAGCTTATTGCCAATGATGACTTGTATGAAAAAGTAGCATAAAGGTATCATCAAGGTCACATATGACTTGAAAATAAGATAAGTTGATATGAAGTATAATAATTGACAATCGGACTGTTGCACTGGTTGCACTGGTACCTATATAATACTAAAAACAAAACATAATTCAAAAGAAAACCTTCTCTGTGGAGAGTTTTGGAAATCCATGTACAAGAATTGCTCAGGATAAGAAGGCACAAATCAGTTTTGATCAGTATTAGTGGAGAGAATACCCACACCACACCATAGATCCATCAAAATATTAATAATGCCTCTTCTGACCCTCTTACACCTAACTGCTTTCCTGGCAGCTGTTCAGAAAGAGAGCCATCCATTTCCCTCTCTTCAGCATGACTGTCCCTGACCAGCTCCCTTGAGGTCTCATCTCCAACCTGCTTACACATATCCCTCCATGTGGGAATGGCAGCACTGAACTGCACAGACAACACAGTAAATCATGGGCTTTATGACTCTTGTTCAGCTGTTCCCCGACTTGAGAGTCCTTTTGCTGTATCATGTCATTGTCTACCAGCAATTTGAGGAAGGATGGATGATGCTGGCTCAGGCAAGCAGTTGTTGCCATGGTGTTTATTTTACATCAAAGGGAGTCATACTCTACTGATGGGCTAGGTTTGACATTTCCGTCCTTGGTATTAGAACAACCAATCTAGCAGGCCCTGAAAAGGAAGGTAGGTAGTGTGGAAGAAAGAGTACTAAACTTGGAGTCAGAGACATCTGGCCTATAGTTTTGAATCTATTACGTTAGACAAGTCATTTAGACCCTCCATCAATTGACTAGCTGAGGTGAAGGTACAATCTATCTCTAAAGTCTTTGATTCTATAATTTCATGATGACTCAGGCCCAGATACTAAAGAATGGGGGTAAGCATTCATCTTAAGGTCTTGTGTGGCCATGGACAAGTAACTTACCATTTTTGAATCTCAATTTACTCTTCTATACAACAAGGGGACTAGTACCCAAAGTAACTAAGTAACACTTGTTAGAAGGAAAATATAAAACTGAAACTATTATTATCTCTGGCCAATTTCAGAATTTACAAAAAAGAACCAGGTAGGATTCTTTCCAGAGTTATCATCCATTTTCTGAACAGCCATATGAAAACTCAGGCTAAGTGGAAACAATTTACAAGGCAAGATTCAGCTTAAAATCCTGTAGTCTACCCCATTTTTAATGTGGTGCTCCAGGGCATTCCACATACCTCAAAAAAGAAATAATGTCTTCCTAGCAGAACAGACTGCCCCCCTGTTTTTTTTTCTCCTTTTAGTATTAGCTACTATCAAACTTCTGACAAGCTGTATTCCTCTACTCATTCTGCTTTAAAGGCTAAGGGCTACCAGTGTCTTTATGAGCAAGAAGTCTTAAAAAATAATGTGTTGGAGTAAGCTAGATGGCACAGGGGATAGAGCACCAGCCCTGGAGTCAGGAGGACCTGAGTTCAAATCTGGCCTCAGACACTTGACACTTATTAGCTGTGTGACCCTGGGCAAGTAACTTAACCCCATTGTCTAGTCAAAAAAATAAATAAATAAAAGAATATAGGGTTGGAAATCAGGAAACTTGGCTACTGGTCCTTCCTTTTCTATCATTTATTTGCTATATGAACTTGGAAAAGTCTCTTATTTCCTGGACCAAACTTATTCATCCTTCAATACCCATTTGTCGAACAAGAGAGTTCAACTAGATAGTCTCTAATATTTCTTCTAACTCTGGCATCCTCTGTTTGGAATTCAAGCCTTCTGAGTTTTAAGGCCCCTCTCAGTTCTGAAAATCTGTGTTTCAACAATTTGTTCAAAGGTCCCTTTCACTTCTGACATTCTATGTTCCAAGGACCTTTTCAGCTTTAACATTATATAATTCTATGAAAGCCCAGCCAATGGTGGGTATGAGTGGGGAAGCAGCCAGCCAGCCAGCCAGACCAACATAAGTGAAAAACGCATTGCATGATACCTGCAGTTCTCTTAAAGAGGTCTCTGATCAGTAAACAGGTCACATTCTCTAATTAGCTATTCTACAGGAGACTTTCCATGGCCTATGCCTACATCCATCCCTGATTACACTTTCCCAATGCCACCTATTTACACTTTTCACACATTGTAGCAAGCAGCACTCCCTGGATATTTAGTTCATGCACTGTAAAACCAAAACTCCTGCTTGTTGATGGTTCTGATCTCAGCGGCTGATACTCCCAGCCACAGCTGCAATGGTAACAATTACCAATCTATTATCTTCTATCTTCAGGCTCTGTATTGCCAGTTATCATGGAGATGCTTGGCTGATATGATAGTTACTATCTGCCATTGAACTTCAGTAAAACATGGTCCCTAGTTTATGCAGATTAAGGCATTACCTACCTGCTTTGATTTGGGACAAACTGAGAGTTAGGCTACTCCTTTCTTACTTGCATGCCTCAATGAATGAGAGTGCCAGAGAGCTATAGAATCCCAGATTTAGAAGGGTTATCAGAGATTATCAAATCTTTTTTTCTAATTTTTATAGATGAGGGAAATTAGGCTTTGCATAGTAAGCAAGACTAACACATGGTCACACAACTATTTAGCAGCTAAGGAAAGATTAGATCCAAGTGATTTATAGGACATGAGGACACCTTGCTGATTGAATGTGGTCTCACACCACACCAGTATCTGTTGCATCGATTCTCTCCTTTCCTTTTCTTTCTCACTTCTCCACTCCACTTTAGGCCCCTCATTACTTTTCATGTAGACTATTGAAACAAACTCTATTTGTAGTTCTTCTGCCTTCCAGTTGCTTGCCCCTTGAATCCATTCTTCAAATGATAACAGATTCAAATCCATAAAGCAGAATTTTAATGACTCCCTTCTCTCACTCAAAAAAAAATCAGTATTTTCCCCTTCATTCCAGTCTCTGATAATGAGGTGTTCCTTCTGCTTGTCAAAGGTAAATTGCCTACTTGTATCCATGATCCCATCCTATCTTATTTTCTCTAGCAGATTGCCCACACTATTATTCCCATCCTTTCACCCATTTTTAATCTCTCCCTATCTATTGGTTCTTTCTCTTCTGCCTTCAAATATGCTCCAAGTCCCATCCTTAAACCAAATGAACAACAGCAAAAAGCAAAAATAACTTCACTAGATCTTACCTTACCTAGATTTCATAAACCATTAAAAAAGATAGAGATTGCTATTGTAAGGGTCACTTGAGGTGATTGGATTCTCGATCGTATTCCATCATCGGGAAAAATGTAATTTTCTGGATGGAATCAGAAATCTGTAACTTTGGTACACATTCCAAAAAGTTGGATGCAAAGTATTCTTGTGTGGATACATCTCCAAATAGCTTAAACCCAATGAGCTCATTAATGTGGTAGCAGCAACATTGAGTAGAAGTGAAGCAGCAAATCACAAAATGTCAGAGTTGGAGGGGATTGGGATAGAACATGGGATTTATAGCTAGAAAGGACCTTAGAAATCACCTAAACTAATCTTCACATTTTACAGATGAGGAAACTGAGAAGCTTGAAGATGAAATGGCTTTCCTAAGGTCACATACAGAATGATTAGTAGAGTCATAATTAGGACCCACCTGCATTGACTTGTAGCCCAATTGTCTTTCAGATTGAATGTAAGCTCCTTAAGGGCAGGAAAGGACTTTGTCATTATATTACCAGGAGCTAGTACAGTACCCAGAATATGGTAGATACATAAAATGATTATCTATTGATCATTTAGTTGGTTTGCATTACATTATTCTTTCCTCCAATTATGCATGCTTATCATGTATACTTTACTCCAACACAAGAAAGTTTGAATATGAAAAACACATATACAACACCGCCATTTCTGAGATAAGTAAAAATGATTCAAAGATTTATTTTTCTCAAAATGAAACAATATAAAGTATTTTTTAAACTGACATTAAATAAAAATTTAACTGGGGAAAACCAGAAAAAAAAATGAGTGCTAGCAGCTGACTGGGGCCCTTTATGGGATGGTCTCACTATTAGGTTCTAGAATAATGAAAAAGAGAATAATAAAATATAGATCAAGAAAAAAAGTTTACTGAATTAGAGCTATTAACTTCCGTATGGTGTTGGAACACATCCTCATAGTAATAATAATAATAACATTTATATAGTACCTAGTGTTTGCCAGATGCCTTAGAAAATGTATCTCATTTGATCCTCACAGCATCCCTGGGAGTAAGTGCTGCTATTATCCTCAATTTAAACATGAGGAAACCAAGGCTGAAGGAGGGTATGACTTGCCCAAGGTCACACAGCTGATAAGTGTCTGAGGATGGATTTGAACTCAGATATATCTTGTCTCTAGGCCCATTGCTCTATTTACTATACCACTTAGTTCCTCATCTAGCCAGGACTTATCAAACCAGACACCCAAATTTTGCTAATCAGCAATTTTTTCTGTTCTTTACAGCTTAACTCCTGTCTTTTATGAATCCCACCATGATAAAGTTCAATTTATGCTTACCATGACTTGTTTTGGTTCTATTCCATTTACATACTGTTTGCACTTCATTAGTAGTAACTTGCCTGGAAAATTATGTGGTTCCTGAAAAAAAAAGGCACTTTAATTTTAAAATCATAATTTAAAGGAAATAGATGATGCCAGAATTTAAAGGAATTCTATTAAGAGTCCTTAAATTAAAAAAAAACAAACAATTATCAGATTTATATGCATGAAATTGTGTAAATCAAGATATACCAGCATCCTCTGTTGGCTAATGGTTATTGTTGTTTTCTGTTTTCATTTGCTCATTGTTGTTTGTTTGCAGAAGACTTAGGCTTAATTTCTGACTTTAAAACTTTCTAGCTATATACTTCTTTGTCCTTCAGATACCAGTTTCTTTATCTGTCAAATGGGGATAATTTGACACTATTTATCTCCGGAGATTTGTATGATGATCCAGTGATACTATTTATGTTGACTTCTTTCTAATTATACAATATAAATGCAAGCTCTAATTATAATTATATCCTTCCAGGGAAGGGCTGAGCATGCCATACCCCTGCCAAAAAACTTCTAGCGGCTTCTCTGTTGACACTTCCTGCTTTTATCCTGCCTGCCCTCACACTTCTCCCCACCCCAACCCTCCCTGCTCCAGCCATTCATCACTCAGGGAAGCAATCCTGGGGGAGGGAAGAGGAGGGGAATGAGAACTGGTAACTGCGTTTTCCAGAGCTGTAACCCCTACCTTCTTAGCATCTATAGCTCCTGAAGACCTTGAAAAGAAAGTTCTCAACATCAAAGTTCTAGGCATTGTCAAGTGGCTCAAAACCAGAAATGATTTTTATGAGTGTAAGTAGACTTAAAGAAGACTGCTTTGATACTGAACCTTAAGGTCCACCAGGTCTTCCCACCTAACTTGCAGCTGAAGCTTCCTATTTATGTTGTTGTTTTCATTCAAATGTAAGCACTTTCAGAAAAGAGAATTTCATGCTTTTCTATTTTCATCTCTAGCCCTTGCCACAGTGCTTGGAACTTAGTATGTGCAAAATAAATGTTTTTTGCTATCATTCATTTGTAAATACTAAAATACAAATTCCTCAGCCAAGATCTTCCTACTTACCTTTTTCTAGCCATATTAAAACAAATCCCCTTCACTGGCTCTATGGCCTAGCCAAATTCAATTACGGGCCCCCCAAACTCAGGACTCTATGCGCAAGATAATACAAAATTCTTAGAATGTGATTTTTTTTCTCACCTTTACCTCTGAGTACCATTTTTTCCTCTAAATAGCTTATGTGACATTTTCCCTACTCTACTCCCTCACAGACAGTTTTTTCAATGTTCTCTCCCCTACCTCAATTTACCTTTTATTTGCTTATCTTTGTTCATGTTGCATCTTCTGAGTAGGATGTAAGCTCCTTGAGGATCGGGTTGATTTTGAGATTGTCTTTATATCTAACGTCAAATAATACAACATGGACCAATCAGTGTAATTTTGAAGGTAGATGTTGATATCTAGAAAGTATCTTAAACTATAGGATAAAGTGACTGAAACTGCTCATAGAAATCATCTTGCCTAAAGCCTTCATTGGAAACTAAAGCCCCAAGAAGGGATATGATTTGCCCAAGGTCACACAGTGGGTTAATTATTAGGTTGATGATTAATGCTTCCATATTCTATGGGTGAATCTAGGTGCTTAAACACTAAAGCAGAATATATTTCACTCTACCTTCATTTTCCTGCAGATTAGTGATATATCATAATAACTTAGTTCAATGATATTCAGAATTACAGAAAGGATAATCCCACGTGTGTCTATGTGGAATTCTTCCTACTCTGAGGTTGAATGGGTTAAAAACAACAGCAACAAAAACAAAACAAAACACCAATACTATGTTTGTTGAGGACTTGGCTGATAAGTGTTTTATATTGCAATCACATCTTTCCAGTTGAGGGGGATTAAGAGAAATCTATTGTGTTTATTTTAGTAAATATTCCCAGAGGGCATTCCATTGGAGGTTTTGGGTTTTTAATGAATTGAATAAATATGTCAAGATCTTTAGTGGACTTGCTAGTAGATGGGAGGCTAAGAAAGAGGAAATCACAGATAATCTCATTTCTCACTCTGGCCATGGTTTTTAATCTCTTCACTATCTGACATCTCTAAGAGGTATTGCTCTAAAGAGGATTGGAATAGACTAATTGGGAGTTTATCACCTGGTTGCCCTCTCTTCTATACCAGATTTGCACAACTTGTAAACTTTTTTTGGCCCAAATAGGTTAGTCTAGACACAAGCTGACAATGGCTGATTGCCTTGGGTCTCATGACAAACAGGAGAGTGCACAGTGGTCACCCTACATTTTTCTTGGGCTCCCTGAAATCCTTTGACTGTGGTAGGTTTTTAAATTCTTGAACTTATCCTTTTCCTCTTTCTACTCCTTCCCCTACTCCTTAAGAAGTAAAAGGGAAAATTAAAGTGGGGGGTTTTTTAATGATTTTAATTTAGAAATTTGACCAAAAACAAAAACAAAAATAAACAAAACAAAAAACAAAACAAAACAAAAACAAAAAAACATGGGATCCTTTAGAGTTTTCTGGAAGCCAAAACTCAAACAAATTGATAATTCTCTGAATTGAAAACCCCTTTTTATGAAATCAGAGATCATCTTTCAATCTCTTTTTTGCCCCCATCATTCTATGCCCTAGTCATTAAATTATTATTTCCTAAGGTCTATTCTAATACCAGCATTCTTCACTTCTTTGCTTCAAAGGTTCTAGTTGCCAATTTAGAAATATTTAGCAGATAGATACCAGGCTAATAGTTTCTCCACTTAGATTAGCTTCCATCCACTCCTCATATATCTTGAATATTCCAAGTTATTTACATATTCTCTTCACATTGAAAATAAAGGAAACAAGGACTGGTTTTGCTTTTATTTGTATACCCAGAGCTTAGCACAGTGTCTGACATATAGTAGGTAGTTTAATAGTACATGTTGATTGATCATTTTGTTTCAAACTAGCCAAGTGATCCACTAAGACAAGCAAGGTTATTGACCACCAACATTTTCCATCTTGGCATTCCACCCACACCTCAGCCCTTAGCATTAATTAGAATTCATCACTTTCTTAACAATATATCATGAGACAAAGACAGAAAGAAAATCCTTGTGTTGAAGTCAACTAAATACAAATGACAAACTCAGTACTCAATGCAGTGACTTTTCAAGCCAGAAAAGGAAAAAAAAAAAAAAGGATCTATACTCTTGTCAGTGACTAGGGCAGAAAAAAAAATTAAGATGGACAGGGAAGTTAGTCAAGACAAAGCAATGTCAATATGAACACTATAAGTAAAATCTGATCCTGAGATCAACTTCTGATTCAACCCTAAAATTCTTGCATAGTTTTTGTTAAGTCATGGATTATTTTTAGAGTGTAGAAAGCACTAAACTCAGGGGTTGGGTTTAGTGATTAGGTTAGTGATTGCACCTGGCTAAGAGAAGAAATAAGGGAATGGTAGTTAAAAGAAGAGCCCTAATATTATGGAATGAAATGAACAATATTTGAATCATTTCTGTTTATATTCAGACAGAAGGATTTATAAGCATTTAATTTTAAGACATGTTGAGGTTAGCCCTAGATGCCCATTTGTTCCTGATAAGTTGTGTAGTGTCTTTTGTCCTCATCCACTCTCTCATCAAATCTTTTCACAAAGAGAATGCATACTTTCACATCTGGGGATAGGAGATGACAATTATTCCTAGTGAATCAGACCCTCATGAAAACTGAGTGGCAGCTTCCATGCAATGAATGAAATCAGATCTGTCTCTTATTGCAGAATTCCTTCTCTGGACATCAATTTCTGTTTTCTGTTTTCTGTCAGGCACTAAATTACCATTCCAGTGAACTTCTCAACATTCTCAGTATCTTTTATTTTTAATAACTCCCTAGAGCATAAGGGGGTTTTGATAACCACCTTGTTGCTATCATTCTAGTGATATTAATGTTCTGCATGGCATTAACCGCAGTCTTTTTTTTTTTATTTTGAAGATACGGTTGGAGGAGAGTACCAAAGTATCTAGCACTGAATCATTGAATTTAGAGATGGAAAGAACCTTAGGGATAATTTTACAGATGGGCAAACTGAGACCCAGAGAGATTAAATTAATTTTCAAAAGTCACAGAACTAATAAGAGCCATCATAGCAACCTAGATCTTCTTATGGTTGCCTACCCATATTTGGCATCTAATCAATGTTGGTTGAATTTATGATTTCACATCTAGTGCTGTTTTTGTATATTCCCAAGTTCTTTTATATACATATTACATATTATATACATATTACATACATACATATACATATATATGCATTACATGATTCTTTTCTCTCTTGTCTCTTTTCCTTTCTTCCTCCTCTCTTCCTCCTCTTGTGCCTCTTCCCTTCCTCCTCCTCCTCCTCCTCCTCCTTCTCTCTCTCTCCTCTAATCAGTTTCATTGGGTTTACTTCTTATCTCTATGGGCATAACTCCTATTCCTAGTCCCTCTCATGAGCTGTAGTCCAATATTACCAGCTGCATTTTCACCTGGATGTTCTGTAGGCAATTCAAATACAAAAGGTTCAAAATATAATTTACCTTCCCCATCATTCAGTTACCCATCTCTATTTCCAGTCACTCAAGTTTGCAACTTTGACTACTTACTCCCTGTCTTCTCATATGCCCACTTATTTTCCAAATCATCTTGATCCTACCTTCTCAGTGTCTGTCACATTTGTCCTGTTCTCTCCATTCATACAACAACATCCATAGATCAGGTCTTCATCACTTTTTACTTGACTTTTTCAATAACTTCATAATTAGTCCCCATGATTTAAGGGTTTATTTTTTCCCTCTATAAACCATTCTACACAATATAAGTTTTACAAACTTGGCAAATATAAATATGAACATTTCAACATGCAAGGAACAGGAAAAAAAAAGAGTTTATGTGAAACTGAATCTCTATTATGTACAGCTTTCAAAGTAGTTACTACATTTAACACAATATTACTAACACTGTCCTGCTTATTGGTGTCCCCCTCTGAGCTTTCTTCTACTCTTTTCTGTGTATTTTAAAACATTTCACTGAGATTCTGTTCATTAATTTCTTCATTTTTATAGCACCACAATCATGACTCCCAAATTCCCATCACAACCCACCCAGATAGTTCAAGGTCCTCTCTTATATCAAATAAGTATACAAAAGCAAAACAAATTCAAGTATTGATTTTCTTTGAAAATGCATATCTCTTTCTGCACCTCTATTCCATTACCTTTATTTCCAAGAGATAGGAAAACATACTTCAACATTTGTCTTCTGGAACTGTGATTGGTCATTACATTGATCAGAGTTCTTAAGTTTTTCAAAGATGATTTTCCTTGCAATATTGTAGTCCTTAAATCAGTTGATCTCATGATTTTGCTCACCTCACTAGGAATCAGTTCATAAATGAATTTTCTAATTTTTCTCTCCTGAATTGGTCCTTGCATGACATTTTATGGAACAATGATAATCTATTACATTCATATACCACAATTTGTTTAACTATTCCCCAAATGTTGGATACCCACATTGTTCCCAGATTTTTGTATCAATGAAAAATGATGCTCCACACATATGCTTGTATATATAGTCCTTTCCTTCTCTCTTTGGTCTTTGGAGGATATATGCCTAGAAGTGCTATGGCTACAACAAAGGATGTGTACAATTTAGTTCCTTTGGGGATATAGTTGCAAGTTTTTTGTTTTTGTTTTTTTTTGTTTTTTACCAGAATGGTTGGATCCATTCATCATGCCATTCCCAGTTGATAGCCCCTCTAACAATTTTAATTTCTTTTTTTGTGATTTTTGCTGATCTGAGATGTGTGAGGTGAATTTCAGATTTATCAAAATATGAATTTCTTTAGTTACTATTGATAAGGAGATTTTTAAAAAATAGATATTGATCATTTACATTTTTTTCTTTGAGAATTGATTTTTCTTATCTTTTTACCATTTGTCTGTGGGAAAGGTCTCTAAAATTTCCTTATTTGTATGAATGATCTATATATGCTTCATTTTTTCACAGTTAATATTTTTCCTTCTAATTCTCACTGTACTGATTTTGTTTGTACCAGACCGTTTCAATTTCAAAGTAATTCAGTTGGTCATTTAATCTTCTGAATACATTTATATATCATATTTGGTCAGGAACTCTTCCTCTATCTATCATTGCAAAACCTATCTCCTTCCATTCTTCTCTAATTTGGATCATTTATCTATTTGGAGTTTATTGTGCTGCATGATTATATATGTATAGTTGGTCTAAACTTCATTTCTGCCATATTACTTTCCAATTTTCCCAGCAAGAAAATGTGATTTTTCTTTTTCCTTAGTAGCTGGTGTGTTGGTTTTTATCAAAACCAATGTAAAAATGTTCAATTGTTTTCGGGTGAAATGTACTAATCCTAAGGCACAGGTTTGATGGTGTCACGTTGCTGGATAAGCTCCACTATTGTCTCCAAAATCAAATGCAAATTCTTCATTATTTTGCTTTTAAAACCATTCACAACTTGTTTCCAATGTAGTTTTTCAAAACTTATAAATCATTCTCTTAATTGACTTGAGTCCAGTCAAATTGTCCCTTTTTCCTGTTCTGTACATGTGACATTTCACCTCCCATTTCCATGCCTTTACACAGACTGACCCTGTCCTCTCAGCCTGAAATGCATACCCTTCTCACTTATTGCCCAGAATCCCTAGCTTCCTTCAAATGTCACCTTAATGTCACCTCCAACATGACATCCTTACATCATATATTTTGCAACTATTCTTAAATATGTACACTTTGTTTCCCCCAGTAGACCATAAAGTCCTTAATGTTAGAGTCTGTCCCCAACCCCCATTTATTTTCATCTCTAGCCCTTGCCACAGTGGTTTGAACTTAGTGTGTGCAAAATAAATGCTTTTTTGCTATCATTCATTTGCAGCTTTAAAGGGAGAGATAATGAGTGCTGTTTTGGAAATACTGAATTTGAGATTCCTGCAAAACATTCAGTTCAAGATGTTTGAAAGATAGTTGATGATGTAGAACTGAAGCTCAGGAGAGATATTAGGGCTGGATTTATAGATCTGGGAATCACTTAAATAGGAATTATAATTTAACCCATGGGAGCTAATGAGATATCTGAGAGAGCTCATATAAAAATTCAAGAGAGGATAGTCTAGGACAGAGCTCAGAGGAATACCCATTATTAGTGGATATGACATGGATAAAGAACCACAAAAGGAGACTGAGAAGGTATAATAAGACAGAGAGGAGAAGTAACTAAGTGTGGTTTCATTAAAAACTTAGGAAAAAGTATACAGAAGTTCATGAAAAGTTTCAAAGGTTGCAGAAATATCAGGAAAGATGAGAATTTAAAAAAGTCATTTGATTTGTCAATTGAGATGTATTTGGTAGTTGGGAATATGGATATTTCCATTGAACTCTAAAGCCAGAAGCTAAACTACACAGTGTTTAGAATATAGTGACAGGAGAGAAAAAGGTGAATGAATAAAACTTAGATAGATTTTTTTCAAGGATGAGAGCCATAATGGGCCTAAAAGATTAAAACAAAATGATAGTAAGTGGGAACAATAAAATCAAATAAAGTTGTTTTTTTTCTTTTGTCTTCTTTGTTTATTTACTTATTTATTTTTTTTAGAACTGAGGAAACATGACAACGTTTGTAGGTAACTGGGAAAGAGCTAATAGATAGGGAAAGACTAAAGGTAAGAAAAGGGGTGGTATAACAATGGGGACAATTTATTACAGAAGCCAGGAGGGAATAAGATCAAGAGTGCGTGAAGAGGAGTTTACTTTGACAAGGAAAAGCATGTCCCTTTCCTCTACAACTAGTGTGGAAGACCCGATAGTAGGAGATGTTTGAATGGTGTATGATGAGGATGAAAGGAAAAGGGAGAATTATCGAAAATGACCTTACTTCCCCCACTTTTTTTTTGGTTGGGCAATTGGGGTTAAGTGACTTGTCTAGGGTCACACTTGTGAAGTGTCTGAGGCCAGATTTGAACTCGGGTCCTCCTGACTCCAATGCCAGAGATCTATCCACTGTCCCACCTAGCTGACCCTTCCCCTTTTCTTTTGAAGAAATATGAGAAACATCACAGGGTAATTCAAATAACGTGACCTAGCTATCAAGGAGGAAGGTTTAAGAGTGAAAGGCAGTTGAAAAAACAACTTGATCCAGCAAAGATGATGATTTAGGAGGAAGCAGTACATACTATGTCCTATGATTACTCCAACAGGAGCACCACACCAAGTTGTGATCAGGGAAACTCAAGGAGAAAAAAACCATGTTATATTTCCACTCAGCCTGGGGAAACACACAGAGGTTTACAGGCATTGTGTATAATGGTGGATCCAGGAGGGCACCACATAGAACCATCCCGTATAGGGCCTGAATGAGGGCATTCAGTTGTGTAGCAGGGTAAAAAGCAGTCTTGGACCCAGCAGGGACAGGTCTGAGACTGTGCAGGAAGCAAGAAGAGGGGTCAACCAGCAATTCTGTCACTCATGCCTCAGAGTTAGATCCTGGATCCAGGGCAGACTGATCAGAGGACCTACATCTAAGGATGGCCAACATATGAATATTTCATGGAAAGGAATAGTCATAGGCTAGAGCCTTTATACCATGTAAGGAATAGAAATAGAAATGAGAAACATCTGCATCCCTTTAACTTTAGAGCAGAGCTTTGGATTCAGCTGCCAATTCTAAAGATTGCGTTAGTGGAACAACAGGGAAAATCATTAGTTCCTTTTATCTTGCAGGGTCTCTAGCCTTTGGGATCACGTAAATCCTGAACACTATAATCTGGTATCAGATAATTGACAGCTATATGACACTGGATAAATCACTTAACCTCTTTTTTGTCTTTATTTCCTCATCTATTAAATGGCAATAATAATAATAATAATACTTGTCTCCTAAGGTTGTTTTAAAGGTTAAATGAGATAATATTTGTTAAGGGCTTTGCAAAGCACCATACAAATACTATCATCATCATCATCATCATCATCATCAATACTACTACTATAACTTCTGTCCCCCTCCTTTTGTTCATATGACTACTATAAAGATCTCTTCCAAAAAAGTTCAGATATGTGGATATGACATGTGAGGGATGGATGGAGGGAAATCTTAACTCTGTTGCTCTAAATTTTTATTGACTCAGTCCTTCACTCTTGTTGGGGCCTGGCCCAAGACAGTATTATAAGTAATGTGGAGAATAAGGATCCTTGGGAGGGTGTGGGTCTTGAGTTGTTATAGGTTTAGATGCAAGTCCTTTCTGTGTAAACACATCTTTTAAGTTTGAAGTCTAACATTAACATGGTCCAGTCAATAGAATCCTGAAGTTGAGAAGATCTAGAAGTATTTCTCTTCCTTTCTTACTTAATAGTTATGTATGGATGAGTCTGACCCTTAGTTTTCTCATCTGTAAAGTGCAACTAATACTATTTGCAGAACTTACCTCATAGGGTTACTATGAAGTCAAAAGGAAATAATGTACATAAAGTATTCTCCAAAATTTAAAGCATGACACAAATGCCAGTTGTCATTATTTCAAGATGAGAACTTAAGAGGAGAGTTGATATACACTTTGTGTGACTATGACATACTGAAGTTTCTGTTATCTATCTTGGTGTGGGAAAAAGGGTCTAATAGGTAGATATATTCAAAGTATACATAGGATTGTGTTGTCAGCAGGCAATTTTTGATTCAAGTTCAAAGACAGAAAGAGGCACCTCATTTATACAAAATTTTAATGGTAGCTTCCATGTTCATAGTGCTTGATCAAAGAAATTGTGGTATACGGCTGGAAAGAGCAACGTAAGAAACAATAAAAATGAGAAATTCTGAGAACCATGTTAAGCCTTGCATGAACTGATGAACAGCAATGCTATCAAAACCAGAAAATAATATATACAATGACTGCAATAATGTAAAACAAAAGAATTTTTTAAAAAAGATGCTCTGAATCATTTGAGTATAATAAACTATCTTTCAATCAGCCAATAAGCATTTATTAAGTACCTACTATTTACTAGGCACTATGCTAAGTACCAGAGGTACAAAGTAAGGTAAAAATGTCCCTGATCTCAAAGAGCTCACAATATAGTGGAGGACAAAATACACACACAAGCACACACACACACACAAACAAACAAACAACAAGAACAAAAACAAAAACAATGTACAAAGGATTATATAGGGAAAATAATGAAAAAATCAACAGAGGGAAAACAGTACAATTAAGAGGGATTGGGAGAGGTTTCTTTTAGAAGATGGGATTTTATCTGTGACTTGAAGGAAGTCAGGGAAGCCAAGAGGCTCTGAAGAAGAGATGAGGAGATATACTGACTTCTTCCCATTGGAGAGGTCAGGTACTGTGGATGGAGAATGTTGCATATATTGTCAAACACTGTCCCTATATCGGTTGGTCTTAACTATTTTTCTTTGTTACAAGATAAAATTTACACATAGAGGTAGGTGGAGAGGTATATCTAAAAATGATTATGATGTAAAAGTATTCATAAAAATTTTAAAACACACAAGTGGGTAATTGCTAGGTAAGGGCATGTGTTTACTTGTCACCCAGAATTTTTTCAAGCAAGAGAGGGCTGTGATGTTTAATATGGTTCAATAGGAATGCTGGAGTTGGTTGTCTCCTATTGTTGTTTTCCAGGCCAGACATTAAATGATGGCGACTATATGTATGCATTGTTTAGTTCCAGTTGTTCATCAAGCTCAAGTCACATGGGAAACTAGGATATTGCTTTTTGTGGATAAATTATGTCTTTAATTTTGCAAATGCACCCAGAGCTGCAGAGACTCATGCATCTCATTGCAAAATTAAGAGCAACGCCTCTCATTGGGAACAAGACCTGATTTGCATTCTGCTGAGTAGGCCCAGCAGGCACTGAGCCCATAGGTTTCAAATGGCTATTGGCTACTTCTATTTTCAAGTCTCATTTACAGTATGCCTGTGAGGCTTTTTTTCCTGCTAACTCTGAAGGACCTTCCACCTTTCCAGCCCCTGCCCTTGGACAATGATAAAAAAAATCAATCAATATTATATTGGTAAAAATGGTTCTACAAGTATATGGTGCTTTTATAAAATGTCAATTTTTGGATTGGTATGCAACCCTCAGTTTAAACAAGAAGTTATACTATTCCTTTTGGAACCTGATAGTTATTTTTTTATTTGTCTTTGAAATCCTTAAAGAGCTTATAAACAGCATAGAACTTGAAGGCTGTCATGGTGACCAAAAAACCAAAACTAAAACAAACAAACAAAAAAATCATAAAATATTTTAAACACCTGCTACATAATAATAGCTACTATTTCTATATTACTTTGATATTTGCAAAGTATTTTACAAATATGTTCTCATTATTTTTCCTACCATAGGAGGTAGTACTATCATTATTTTCATTTAATGGCTGAGAAAATTGAGGCAAATCAAGATTAAGGCACTTGCCCAGGATCATATAGCTAATAAGTTTCTGAGGAAGGATTTGAACTCAGGTTTTCCTGACTCTAAGTTTAGCAATCTATTGATTATACCAATTAGCTACCTACTATATTCCAGAGATTACAGATGCTAAGACAGTAAGATATAGTACTGTCCTTAAGAAGCTTACATGGGGAAAGAAAACTATTTAATTTCTAAAATCCTCCCACAGTTAATTAACCACATTCTGTTTTCCAACATTCTATGTTCTAAGACCTCTTTCAATTCTGACAATCTGTTTCTATGTTCTAATATTCTCCTTTTGAACTCTGAAGCTTTGTTGATGTTCTAGTTAATATTAAAACAAAGTTCTAATGTCTTTTCATGCTCCAACATTTTATGATTCTTTCATAGGATTATAGCTCTGGAGCCGTAAGGGTTTGTGCAAAATAATACAAATAGCAGACTTCAGAGGTGAGACTTGGACCCAGGTTCTCTTACTCCAAAAACAGTGTTGTTTCCATTTACAATTCTGTCTCCTGTTCTATGAAATAAAAAGCCAATGAAGGACTTTGAAAGGCCTCGTTACTTTTAGGGTTGTATATTTGCCTGGTGACTTGGGTTAACTATTTAAGCCCCTAAATTTTCTAAGAGTTTGACAATAATAATGGAGGTAGCAGTAACCCTACAATCCCTGTAACCTCTAGTCCCCATTAACAAGTTACTTCAAGTAGGCTTCCCATCCTCATGTAATCTAGGAGCATGGGATAATATTTACTTCATTCCTAATGAATTTCCTTGCTTAAAAAATCTGGAGATGACTATATACATATATATATATATATATATATATATATGTATGTATGTATGTATGCATGTATGTATGTATGCATGATACTGACAAAGATACTGCAATGGTTTGCCATTTCCTTCTCCAGCTCATTTTCCAGAAGATGAACTAAGGCAAACAGGCTGAAGTAACTTGCCCAGGGTCATATAGCTAATTAGTATCTGAAGACAGATTTGAACTGAAGTCCCCCTGACTCCAGGACAGGCACTCTATCTACTGCACCTCCTAGTTGCCTGCTGATTTACTTGCTGGCATTTAAATTCAAGAAAATGACTATCTAATCTCTTTCCCTTCTCAGTTATTTCTCCTATCTTTCCCCTCCCCTCACATAATAAGATTGATGGAGAGAAGGTATGATTGGAGCTACACAATCTCATAGGGGACCATATGCATATATACACATTCATGCATATGCCCACAAATGTGTGCAACCATAAGCACTGTGTGTATTTTAATTCAGGGCCTGGAACTTATTCTGTACCTGCTTCTATAGTAATATTAATTACGAAGCTTTCTCTTCTCTTGCTTCCCCCACCCCCAGTCCCTTAGTCTATATGTCATTTGTTATCAAAATTCAACTGCAGAGTGACTTGCTGGGAATCCATTTTTCATTAACACAAGTGACCAATCCTATGATAAGCATCCCCAGGCTTTGGAAGGCATTCAGTTAAACACTGTCTAGTAGATCATAAATCATCAGCATGCTAAAGAATCCTTCCACTGAGCAGCAGGAAGCTAATCTCTGTCTGTGGCTTTTTAATTGAGTAAAACAAATGATGAAACCCAATCTAGATGCAGACAAGTTCTAAGTGAAAACAAACTGAAGTTTCCTTGGATGACTCTCTGAACTGAAATTCCTTCTTAGAAGCCATGATGTGGATGAGATGATCTCTGGAGGTCCATCTGTCTGATGATGCTATGGAAAAGCAGAAGAAATGTGGGGTTAGAACACTTGATTTCAAATCCTAGCTTTGCTACTTACTACCTATGTGACCTTTGGCAAGCTACTCAGCCTGTGTTGGCCTTATTTCTTTCATTTGTGAAATTAGAGGGTTGGATTACACAGGTATTGGAAAGAGTACTGCATCTGGAGTCAGAAGATTAGGTTTCATAGGATCATAGAAATAGAGCTGGAAAGGAGCTTAAAGGTCATTGAGTATAACACCCTCATTTTGCAGATGAGGAAACTGAATCCTAGAGTTGGATGGGGGGATGGAATAAGCATTTATTAAGTGCCTACTATAGGTTTAACTAGGTGGCACAGTGGATAGAGTGTGATGTTTGGAATCAAGAAGATTCATTTCTGTGAGTTCAAATCGGCCTCAGGCACTTACTATCTGTGCAACATTGGATACATCACTTAACCCTGTTTGCCTCATTTGTAAAATGAGCTGAAGAGGGAAATGGCTAACTACTTCCAGTGTTTTTGCCAATAAAACCCCAAATGGGGTCACAAAAAGTAGAACATGACTGAAAAATGACTGAAAGTGATCACTACATTCCAGGCATATTTTATAGATATTTCATTTGATCCCCCCAAAAAACCCTAGCAAGTAGGTGCTTTTTTTAAAAATTTTCATCATTAACAGTTTTTCCCATTTCTATAGATTTTATCTATAGAACAAATTATCAAATTATCAAAATTATCAAAAAATTAACAAATCATCCCATTTCTATAGATTTTCTGAGTGGTACTCTCACAATATCCTATTATAAAAGTAGTATAAATATTGTTATTTTAATTTCACAGATAAGGAAACAAAGTATAAGAAAGGTGAAAGGACTTGCTAGTCATAGAGTTCTCAAGTTTCCATAGGAAGAGTTGTGAGCGGAAGCTAAGTTTACTCAAGTTCAGGATTCTGTTCCCCTCATCACACTGTCTTTCATGTCCCATGATCCTCCATCTCTGGAAGGATCCATTTTCTCTAATTTACAATTTCACTCTTGTCTACTAATGTTTCCTCTCCACTTGATAATTTATACATCAACATGAAACTCACTCTGGAAAATAATAATGGGAGTAGGAGTCAATACCTACAAAAACCAAGGGTTTATTTTTATTTTTTCCCATCTTTTTTAAAAGCACAATCACCATTCAAGGGCTCTGACTCTATAGCATGGTCACCAAAAGATGCCACATCAGCTCAGCTAATTAGGGAGCAGAAACAATCAAACTCAGTAGCTCTTGATGACATCAATTGCTGATGGAATACCATTTTCACATTGCGAAATGAACATGACACCCCAGTTGCCAAACATCACCCCAGAATGAATGACTCTCTTCCTATTGGCAGTGCCCCCAAAGGAAGACTTAACAGGGAATGTGTTTGAGTTTCTTAGATTTAATACTCACAAACCAGCACAGGCTAATGATGCAGTAAACTTTCTATTGTTTTATCTCAGAGGCTCAGAAAGCATCAGCAATGCAGAACATTTGTGTTTCATGGATCACAGAGCCAGCAAGTCAATTTCAACTTCAAGGAAGATGTTTAAACACACTTCTTTTTGTTTTCCATCCACAGTTATTAAGCATCTTTTACTGACCATAAATTGTAAAATGTTAGCACTGGAAGGAACTTTAGAACACAAAATGTTTGAGCATAGAACATAGAAATGTTAGCAACTGAAGTACATTAACACATAGAATGCTAGGGAAGAGGACATCTAAGAGACTGTCAGAGATATCTAACTCCCTTATTGGAAAATGAAGAAATTGAATACAAGAGATAAATGAATCTTTTCCAAAGTCACATAGCTAATCATTGGCAGAAGCAGAATTAGACATGGTCACACAAATTTCTATCCCATTATTAGGCTGCCTTTTGTTACCAAAATATCATTTCTATTGACCTTTTCTATCCATATGGACCCCTATCAGAAATTTACCTTAACTGACATCATATCATCATCATTATCATAATCATCATCAACAACAACATTTATACTGTGCTTTAGCAAAAAATGTCAAACTTACCACCCAGGGCAGTGGGGAGAACCAGATTAAAATACAATCAGGAAATACACTAAAACATTGGCAGTGTTAATTTGTATTTTTCTAAGTTGATATACAAGGGTCCATTTCCATTTGAGTTTGACCCCATTGCTTTACAGTTTATAAATTCCTTTTCTCACAATCACCCTCTAAGTTACTTTGTTCACATATTATCTCCATTTTACATATGGGAGAACTGAGTTCCAGATTAGGGGAAATGACTTACCCATAGTCATATAGGTAAAAAAGTCAAAGTCAAAACTTTACCCAGGTATTCTGATTTCATATTGTCTTATGGTATGGTTTCTTCCGAGATCAAACAGAATAACAGATACTTGACTTAATGTATTAGCATAATCAATAAACATTTATTAAGCACTTGTTATATGAAAGACTCAGTGCTTAGCACTGAGAATGCAAAGACAAAACAAATGAACAACAGCAACAGCAACAACAACAGTAAAAACCTGACTTCAAGGAACTTACATCCTAGAAAAATGATCAAGGATACAATTACAACATTTTCACAGATTACTAACACAAGGCAACTTAAGCAGAGAACACTAAAAGCTTCAGAAATTATGAATGATTCCCCATTGGAGGTGATAGCTAGGTTCAGCCTTTGAAAAACAGTGAAAGATTTTAAGTGATGGAAGTAAGAATAACATGCATTCCAGGCGTGCAGAATAGACTATGTTAAGACATGCAGGAGGGAGATGGCAAAGAATTGTGAAGTTTTAAGAAGAGTAAATGAGTATTTTGACTAGAAGGTATGGAATGTGAAGGAAACAAATATGAAATGAATCTGGAATGTTAGGCTGCAGCAAGAGTGTAAGGGAATTCCGAGTCTAAGCAGATTTGCATTTTATCATAATGAACATAGGGACATACTTGAGATTTTTGAATAGGGCAGTGATATGGTCAGTCCTATGCTGTAGAAAAATTATTTTGGCAGCTCAACTTTGTGGAAGATAATTTGGAAAGGGGAAAGACTGGAAGCAAGAAACCAATTAAAAAAACTATTGCAATAGCCCGAGAGAGGTGATTAGCATCTGAACCAAGATGGTGGCCAGGTGAGTGGAAAGAAGGGGATAAATATAAGAGATTATATGGAGTTAGAATGGATTAGACTTTTCATCTGATTGGATATGGGGCATGGTGTAGAGTAAAGATGACTTCATAGTTGAAAACTTCAGAGATTAGAAAGATAGTTTTCTCAACACAAAAATAGGAAAGTTTGGAGGAGGGGCAGGGCTTGAAGGGAATATCAAGGATTTTGTCATTGGACATGTTGAGTAAATGATATACCTATAATATATCCGTATTAAGCTATATTGTAGGCTTGTAACTCAGGAGAGACATTAAGCATCAGTATATATGGGCAGCTAGATGGCACAGTAGATACATTACTGGGCCTGAAGTCAGGATTATTCATCTTCATGCGTTCAAATCTAGCCTCAGACACTTACTAATTTTGTGGTAAAAATCACTTAAACATGTTCATCTCAGTTCCTCATCTGTAAAATGAGCTGGAGAAGGAAATGGCAAACTATTCCAGTATCTTTGCCAAGAAAACCCCAAATGGGGTCACAAAAAGTTAAACATCCCTAAAAATGACTGAACAACAACAACAAAATAGAGATTTAAGAGTCAGCTGCATAGAGATAATCATTGAATCTATAGCATCTTATGAAGACATTGAAAGAGAAAATAGATGGACCAGAATAGAGCCTTGGGGAACATCCATAGTTAGGATATAAGATGAGGATGTTAATTCAATAAAGGAGATAGATTAGATGTTACAAGAGAAGAAAGAAGAGCATAGATAACTATAGAATCACATTACATAGAATTTTAGAGAGAAATGGGATCTCAGGACCCATCTAGTTCAACTCATACCCCCAAAATGAATTCCCACTACAACCTATTGATCATACTGTCATCCAAACTGTCTTGAAAGCCTCCAAAAATGGAGAACACAACACCATCTAAGACATTCCAATTCTCTTTATGTATAGCTGTCATTATTAGATTTTTTTCCTAACAAGACTTAATTTGCCTCTTTGTGACATCTAGCCACTGCTTCAAGTTCAAGATGAAAAGCATTTATTAAGCACCTACTAGTCATTAGCCCCTGTTCTAGACTTTGAGGATACAAAGACAAAAATCAAAATAGTCCCTAACAATTTAGGGTGGGGAAGTGTAATGAAGGATAAAAGAGACTTATAAGTAATATATATATATATGTATAAATATATATAAATATAAATGTATTTATGTGTAAATATACATATATATAAATTTGGGGGTCTTTCCCCTTTTTGGTGGAAGGAGTGACAACAACTAAGGAAAATTAGGAAATATCTGAAATAGAAAACTGCACTTGGACTGAGTTTTGAATGGAACACAGGAATCCCAGTGGTGGATGTGAGGAATAAAAACATACCAGGCATTAGACTGTGCTAAAACATGGACATGAGAAATAAAACATCTTGTATTGGGAATTACAAGTGGTTGATTAGGCTGGAAGGAAGATTGAGGAAAATAAGGTGAGATAAGTCTACAAGAGTAGAATGGAACTAAAGTGAAGGGTTTTTAATATGGCTTTCTGACCATTTGCAAACAATGCTACCTAAATTCTAGCTATCCTCTTAATACCCTTCAGATGGGAATTTTGACTCTTCTTCTGGGACCCTGGGCTCAGGTAGGTGAGCTTTTGATTTATATTGTCCAGAACCAGACTATTATGCTATTTCTTGTCCATTCCCAAACCATGTCCATATTTTTGCTCCCCTTTCCCTGTCTTCTTAGTTCCCATTACCAATCAGGTGATTTCAGTTTTGTTAAATGCATTTTCAAATTACTTTTACACAGAGAATCAGCATCTCATCAGTAACAGTTAAAACTACAACTTTAAAAGAGCATGCTTACCCAAGTTCAGAGACCAGTTCCTTTACTTTGAACAAGATGTGCTGAACCTGGGTGATACTTCCAGGCAAAAGTTGCCCTAGGGCTCAAGCTGTAGCTACTACCCTTTCCCCCTCCTTCTTTTCACCAGGTGGGGGAGGGTGAAATCAAAGGTGGGGTGGGGGAGCAGGAAACTCTTCTCCTATGAGAGAGATTAACAGATACCCTCTAGACTCAAGGGAAGGGAGTGACCAGGGTTCTAAGGAGGTGTTTCAAAAGTCCTTAATGATTGATGACAAAACCTCCAGAATCTGCTAAGATGTTTTTAGCTGTTCTAACTTTTCCCTGTAACCTCCATGAAGGAGGATTCAGGGATATAGAGGGAAGAGAGTAAATAAACCTCAGGGAACCAAAAAGCAACTGCAGTTTTCCCAATTTTCTACTGCTGAGAGAATTGGTGGAATTGGTCATACGCTTTCAGATAGGGTGTCCATCCTTGTCCTCTATGCTGTGGAAGGTGTACCCAGGTCCATGGCCTCAAACTGAACCAGTAGACCAAGAACCTAAGAGTGTCATGCTGAGAGTGAGACAGCCTCATAACTGTCTGCCTGAAAAGCACTTCCAAGCCTTGATGCTTGGAGAGTGACCCCCAACTGCAAGGCAAGAAAAGGGTGAGGGAGGTTTACATACCTTCCAGTTTTGGCTGCAGAAGAGCTTGGAGTTGGGCAGTTTTCCCCATAAGGGCCACCAAAATGTTGAGGTTTGGGAGTTTAAAGGTTCTGGGATCCCCAAAATCCCAGCATGTGGGTCCTGCCCGAAAGAGTTCAACCCAAGCCTTCTTTCAGTCAAAGACAAGGTTTATTAGAACATCCGTCATATTGGGCAGACTCTTAAGGAGTCTGAACATTAGTGAGCTATTGGCTAGATTATAAGAATCTGAGCCCATTTATCCAAGTTATTAATGAAAATGTAAAATAATGCAGGAGCAAACACAGTTCTCTAGCACAGTTCATTGAAGCTCCCCCTATTTGACATCAAACCATGAATGGCTTCTACTCTTTGAATGGTGCTATTTAACTGTAGCCAAAACAGACTCTGAAGGTCATTATCCCAACTCTTTCACCCTGGTGACTCATATTGCCAGAGAGAGACTCTGGACTTACTCTTCCAACTCACATATTCATGAACCAGTTAGATCCCTAGGATGTGGCTGGCTATATTCCCCTCTTAGTGCTGTAGGGGGTACCCTTGTTGGGCAATAGGGTTCATTAAAGGCTATTGTCTTCAGACCTCTTTCAAATGTGTCCTCTCCTTGATATCATAACATTAATTAGTGCCTCATTATAGTTGAACCAATGAACATGAAATAGCATTTATTGAAGGATGTTTATTGAGAACATACAGCAAGAATAGTATGTAGTGAACATTTCTCCATTAGCAGTTGGTGTACATTTTGTCCTTTATCACATTGGCCACTGGTTCCAGTAGGCTTAAACTTCAGGCTGATTTTATAAAGTATCAGATACAACAAGTTCACTTCTGAATGCTACATAGCCTGTCAGTGGGGTTTCTGACTAACCTGCATGGCATAGTCTTAAAATGTTGACTCCCTGTTGGGTGGGTTCAAGCAGGTCACTCCTTCAGGCCTCCTGGGTACCCTGAGCCTGACTTCAGGAAAACTCTGTTGTGGATTCCAATTCCTTAACCTCTGGTAGCTCTCTGTTTTTGACTATATAAAGCACACAAAATTGTATCTATCTCTATTACTATTTTGCCAAAGTAGGAAAAATAGCTGTAACAGAGAAAGAAAAAAAATCATGCTGTGACTTCCTGACTATAGGATGAGAACAGTCTGAGGCCCTGTCTACAATGATAGACCCATAGAAGTATATACTCCTGTACTGGAAGGCAGCCAGGGAGAGAGAATGTTTTTGGCCAATTCATGACTTTTGCATGAAGTCTCAGTTCTTCCTCAGCAGTCAATCAAAAGCATTTGCCTCACCATGAAGTAAGTGGGCTCAAAAATGTTACAACATGCCTATGTATATTCTGGTGTAGAGAGACCAAGGTGCTCTGCATCATCAGGCACTTTTAAAAGAAGGTTCAGATGTGATTGGTGAGCTAATGTCAGTGATATCTGAAAGACCAAGGATAATGAGAAAGGTCTCCAACAATTAGGGGGATATCATTCTCATCTAAAAAAAAAGTCAGAGAAGAATAAGGGTCTTCAAATAATAGACCTCATAGCTTCACTTCTGTCTTTGGCAGATTTCCTAAAGTATTAAAGGGAATTAGAAATGGAAATTTAGAATGGAAATGGTGGTCACAAGGAGCCAATGTGGCTCCAGCAAAATTAGATCATATCAGGCTAAATGTATGTTTTTACAAGTTCACTAAAATGGTAAACCAGGAGACATATGTGTGTATGTGTATATATGCTTATGTATGTGTGAATTATATGTATATATATATAAACATGTATATATGTTTTTATATATATATATATATATACATATATAAATGTTTTCTAGTTATCTTTTTAATACTATCTTTTAAAACATTTACCAAGGATACAGGTAGAACTTTTGGGCCTATGAATTATTGAATACTTCCACCCCTTTTTTGTTTTTGAAAATGAGGATGATATTCCCTTAATTTTTCCAGACCTACCCCATTATCCATGATAGTAACTCACAAATCAAATCTGCCTGTCCTTTCAGGACCTTAGAATGTAGGATAGCCCCACTGAATTCATTAAGCTCATCTAGGGACTATGTTCCTGTCTTCTTACTTGGATATTGATTCCCTTTTACATTTTTCTCTTGGATTTTCTAACTCAACTTTCATTATTTTTCTTAGAGAAAACAGAAGTGAAATGAAAATAAAGTCTCTCTCTTGCCTGTTATCATTATCCCATGCATCCTAAGCAGCAATCTTTTCCTTTTTTTGACAATCCTCTTTCCCTAAGATAGCTAAAAGAAATAAAAAAGCCCCTCTCTTTTTTCCATTTTCATCAGCTTTCTTTATTGGTCTTCAATCATTCCTTGTATTAGCATATTTGATACTATTCTAACAATACCAAGCTGACTAAATGTGTATTGCCTCAAACAAACTTAGACCTGGGAAAGACTTTAGCTTAAAAAGACTGAGGTCTCCCACTGCATCTGGGGCCTTCTCCAGTCCTCCTAGCCTATGTATTGCTACTGGGCTCATAAACTCTGGAGGAGAGGGTGAGGGTGATGACTTCGCACACCCCTGCCTCACTTAAATCAAATTCACTTGCAAGTCTAGACATCACACTCCTAATATCATTTGCCCTCTTTGAGAATGAAGGAAAAAATACACAAGCACACGCATTAATGTTTATGTTTTGGTTGGTTTATGAGTTCTTTTTGCATGTCTTTTCATACACCTGCTGTGTTACCCCCTCAATGGATTTGTTTTCCTTTGTGTTTTCAGAATTTCTCCATTGATAGTTTCCAATAGCTTCAAAGTTGACTTTCACTGTAGAATAATAGTGTATGTGATTATATCCATACTCGCTCTAAACCCTTAGGAATCTGCTCAGTCAAAAGTCCATCAGTTTAAGTCCAGATTTCCTCTCCTTTTGTATCACAAAATTTTAAGGGCACTGTTTAGTTATCACAAAGATTTCCATAATTTCCACTCATAGTAACTAGTTCTTCCCTCTTAGAAGGAATCAGATATAAAATAAAATTTCCAATGGTTAGTCCTTCTACTTACTGAAGAATTAAATTATTTTTAAAATAATGCAAGATTCATTAACCACTCTCAGTTTTTATAATTAATCTACTTATTTTTAGTTTTCAACATTTACTTCCATAAGATTTTGAATTGTAAAATTTCTCTCCCTCTCCAAGGCAGCATTCAATCTGATACAGGTTCTACTTATACATTCATATTAAACATATTTTCACACTAGTTATGATGTAAAGAATAATGAGAATAATGGGAGGAACCATAAGAAAGGAGAAACAAAACAAAAAACAAAAGAAAAGGAAAGGAAATAGTATGCTTCCAACTGCATTCAGACTCCTAACTTCTTTCTCTGGATATGGATAGTGTTTTCCACCTTGAGTCTTTTGGAGTTTACTTAGATCCTTGCATTGATGAGAAGAGCTAAGCCTATCAAAGTCAGTCATCAAACAATGTGGCTATTACTGTGTACAGTGTTCTCCCTGTTCTATTCATCTAACCATCCTCCTTTTGACAAAGATTTCTCTAGGTGACACAGTGGATAGAATGCTGGTCAAATGATTTAACTTCTGTGAAGCACAGTTTCCTCATTCGGAAAATGAGGATAATAATATCATCTATCTCTCAGAGTTGTTTTGAGGATTAAATGAAATATTTATAAATTGCTTAGCACAATGTCTGGCACATAATAGGTACTATATAAATGACAGATTATTTTTGTTATTATTGAATTCACCTATCACTATTATGTCATGCCTTTATGCCAGGTTTAGGATCAATTTCAGAAACTCTTGATCTATTTCCACATTCTGTCCAAATGGTCTATAGTATTCTCTGATGACAAAATCACTTCTCTTTCTCCTTACATTCATCTTCATGCAATTGCTGTCCACCATAATTCCTCTCTCTGATTTGTCTATTCCCTCACAAGAGTGTACCTTCTTCAAAAATAATATTAACCAAAAGGTACTTTCAGAATCCAAGATGGCTAAGCAGTAAATCATTACAACTTTCCCATATTCACCTACAACAACCATTGAATAGCTCCCCAAGAGAAATCCTAGAAAAGCAGAACCACAAAAAGACAGGAGAAACAATCTTTGAGGCAAAGAAACTTGGAAGATCAGTAAGAAAGGTCTACCTCAACATTGGGGAGGCAGAGCCAAGATGGTGCTTTAAGAACAGAAAGTTCACCTAAGCTCTCCCCCAAACCCCTCCAAATACCTATAAACAATGATATAAACAAATTCTAGAGTGGTAGAACCCACAAAAAAGATGGAGTGAAACAATTTTTGAGCCCAAGACAACTTAGAAGGTTGTCAAGAAGGGTCAGTTGCACCTGGGTGAGTGAAGAGCACAGTTCAGCACAGGCCATACAAGCACAGACCCAGCCTGAACAAAGCAAGAACAGGCCTTGGGAATCACTCCATTGGAAGTGACAGTATCTAATTCCAAGAGTTCTTAGCCCACAGATGGTAAGGGAGTTGAACAACCAGTGAGAAATAGGTTATAGGGGTTTAATTGCCAGCAATAAGGCAAAACTTTGTTGCTTTGCCTATATTCAGATAGAGGTCACAGTCCTGGATGGCAGGCCCAGGACATGGATGGCAACTTGTATAGCACATCTGCAGTACAACAGGGACCCTCATCACAGTTCCAGGGCATTAAAGAGCACTTGTGGTCATTCACATAACAAAGCACAGTCCAGGAGAGTAGTAAACACCTCTATTTAGATCATACAACCTTGGAAGAACTGAAAACTTACAGATTCCTAGAATTATCTATGAAAACAGCTACACAAAATAGCTAAAGCTTGGGATACTGTGCCTTCCACCCTGGATGCATAGCTTACTTTAATAAAGACTTAAAACTCAAGTAATAAGCTAGGAAAATGAGCAAACAACAGAAAAAAAAAACTCTGAGTATTGAAAGTTACTATGGTGACAAGGGAGATCAAAACACATATTCAGAAGAAGATAACAAAGTCAAAATTCCTAGATACATCCAAAGACTTCAAGAAAAAGATGAATTGGTCTTGGGTCATGGAAGAGCTCGAAAAGAATTTTAAAAATCAAGTAAGAGAAGTAGAGGAAAAACTGCGAAGAGAAGTGAGAGTAAGGTAAGAAAAACACATACACACACACACACAAAATGAGTCAACAGTTTGTTAAAGGAGACACAAAAAACAAATACTGAGGAAAATAACACCTTAAAAAGTACACTAGGCCAAATGGCAAAAAAGGTACAAAAATCCAATGAAGAGAAGAATGCCTTAAAAAGAAGAATTGTCCAAAAAGAAAAAGAGGCATAGAAATTCACTGAAAAAAAAAAAACTCCTTAAAAAGTAGAAGTGGCCAAATAGAAAAGAATGTACAAAAGTTCACTGAAGAAAGTAATTCCTTAAAAATTAGAATTGAGAAAATGGAAACTAATGACTTTATTAGAAATCAAGAGACAATATCAAAACCAAACAAAATCAAAATCAAAAGAATGGGAAAAAAAGAAGACAATGTGAAATATCTCATTGCAAAAACAACTGACCTGGAAAATTCATCCAGGAGAAATTATTTTAAAATTTTTAGACTACCTGAAAGCCATGAGCAAAAAAAAAGTGCCTAGACATCATCTTTCAAGAAATTATCAAGGAAAACTGCTCCGATATTCTAGAACCAGATGGTAAAATAGAAATTGAAAGATTCCACTGATCACCTCCTGAAAGAGATCCCAAAAGGAAAACTACTAGGAATATTATAGACAAATTCCAGAATTCCCAGGTAAAGTAGACAATATTGCAAACAGCCAGAAAGAAACTATTCAAGTATTGTGAAGCCACAGTCAGGATGACCCAAGATTTAACAGCTTCTAAATTAATGGATTGAAGAGCTTGGAATATGATATTCCAGAGGGAAAAAGAGCTAGGATTGCAACCAAGAATTACTTATGCAGTAAAACTGAATATAAACATTTGAGGGCAAAATAGATATTTAATGAGACAAATGACTTTCAATCATTCTTGATGAAAAGATCAGAACTGAATAGAAAATTTGACTTTCAAATACAAGACTCAAGAGAAGCATAAAAAGGTAAACAGGAAAGGGAAAGCATAAGAGACTTAATAAGTTTAAACTATTTATATTCCTACATGGGAAGATGGTACTTGTAGCTCATAAGAACTTTCTCATTATTAGGGAAGTTCAAAGGAGTACATATAGACAGAGAGCACAAATGTGAGTTGAATATGAAGGAATGGTATCTAAAAATAAGATTAAGGGTATGAGAGAGGAATGTATGGGGAGAAAGGGAAAGAGTGAGGTAGAATGGGGTAAATAACCTCACATAAAAATGCAAGAAAAAATCTTTTGGATTGGAAGGGAAGAGGGGGCAAGGGAGTGGAAGGAGTGAACCTTAGTCTTATCAAAATTGGCTCAAAGAGGGAATATCATACACACAAAATTGAGTGTAGAAATCTATTCCATCCTATAAGAAAGTAGGAAGGGAAGGGAATAAGACAAGGGGGGAGTGATAGAAGAAAAGGTAGATTGGGGTAGAGGGTAGTCAGAAACAAAACATGTTTTAGGAGGGTCAGGGTGAAAGGAGAGAGAGAATAGAATAAATAGGGGGATAGGATGGAAGAAATACAGTTTACAATAGTGACTGGAAAAAAATTGGAGCAATTTTCTCTGATAAAGGCCTTATTATTCAAACATATAGAGAACTGAATCAAATTTATAAAAAATAAGAACAATTTCCCAATTGATAAATCATCAAAAGATAGGAACATTTTTCAGATGAAGTAAATAAAGCTATCTTTAGTTATATGAACAAATGCTCTAACTCATTATTGATTGAAGAAATGCTAATTAAAACAATTCTGAGGTACTACCTCATACCTATTAGATTGGCTAGTAAAATAGAAAAGGTAAATGACAAATGTTGGTGGGGAACGTGGGAAAATGAGACATTAATGCACTGTTGGTGCAGTTGTGAACTGATTCAACCATTCTGTAGTATAATTTGGAACTATGCCTAAAGAGCTATAAAACCATGCATTACCCTTTGATCTAGCAATACCACTACTAGGTCTGTATCCCAAAAATACATAAAAAATTACATGTACAAAAATATTTATAACAGCTCTTTTCTGGGGGCAAAGAATTGGAAATTGAGATGATGCCCATTAATTGGGGAATATCTTAAGAAATTGTGGTGTGAGATTATGATGAAATAATATTTGCTATAAGAAATGATGAGCAGGATAATCTCAGAAAAACCTGGAAAGACTTACATGAACTGATGCAAAGTAAAATGTACTGTGTACAAAGTAACAGAAATATTGTAAGATCATCAGCTGTGAGTGACTTAGCTAGTCTCAGCAATACAATGTTCTAAAACAATCTTGAAGAACTTATGATGAAAAAATGCTGTCCATCTCCAGAGAAAGAGTGAAAAAACTGATGGTGTCTGAATACAGGTTGAAGCATACATTTTTTATTTGTTTGTTTGCCTTTTTATTTTATTTTTCTTGAGGTTTTTTTTGTCTATGTTTCCTTTCACAACATGACTATTATGGAACTGTTTTGTATGACTGCACATGTATAACCTATATTGAATTGCTTGCCTTCTCGGTGTGGGGGGTGGATGGAGAAGGAGGAAGGGAGAGAATTTAGAACTCAAAGTTTTAAAAATAAATGCTTCAAATTGTTTTTATATTTAATTGCTGAAAATAAAATACTAAATAAAACAAAAAATATTTAATAAAACAAATTGGGAACATTAAAAAAAAGGTCTGTCTTACTCAAGGAAAAGGAGAGCTCAGAATAGCAAACTAGCAAGCCAGCAGCAAGTCCCATGTCAGGAAACCAGTGGTAAATCTGAGCCCCAGTGGGTTAAGCAGGCAAATAATAACACCAGGATCCCCCAGGTGCTCCAGAATAGCCAAGAGGCCAGGCAGTCTCTAGTTCTGAGAACCACCACATGATTTAGCATAGCCCCAGGCAAACAGATAGATGCCAACCCTGTGGGCACCTAAGCAAACAAGTAGCCACCAGTTCCTGGCCTCTGCTACTTGCTTCAGCATAGCCCTGGGCAAACAAGCAGCCACCAGCAGCCAGACTACCCAACCCAGGGAACAACAGGAACACCCCACTAGCCTCAGCATGTGACAGACACTAGGACCCTGTCTTAGCACCAGGTAAACTGCCAGAATCCTAAGACCTCCAGCAGCACCAGCCAATCCTCACCCACATCCTAGACCTTCAACACAGCACCAGATATGAGGATTCCCTACAGATCTCATGGCAATATCAGTACAGCACTAGGCAAACAGTCAGGGCCTACAGCCCCTGGCACAAGAAGCCTCAGCAGTGTCCCTTCCACCTGAGGAGCAGAGCTAAAAATTAAAAGAAAAGAAAAGGGCCAAAAAAATGAACAAAAACAACAACAACAATGAATTTGACCATAGAAAGTTATGTGGTGACAGGGAAGATCAAGGCACGAACTCAGAAGAGGAACAATGTCAAAACACCTATGGGCAAAACCACAAAGGAAAACAGGAAGTGGTATCAAGCCAGAAAGATCTCATGGAAGAACTCAAAAAGTAGCTTAAAAACATATAAGAGAAGTAGAAGAAAAAATGGGAAAAGAAATGAGAGTGATATGAGAGAATTATGAAAAAAAAAGAATCATCAGCTTGGGAAAAGACAACAACTGCTGAAAAAGTAGAATAGATCCCATGGAAAAGGAGATACAAAAATCCACTGAAGAAAACAATTCCTTAAAGAGTACAACTGGCCAAATGGAAAACAAAGTATAAAATATAATTGAGGAAAACAATTTTTTGAAAGTTAGAATTGGACAAGTGTAAGCTAATGGCTTTATGAGACATCAAGAATCAATCAAATAAATTAAAAAGAATGAAAAAAATAGAGGAAAATTTAAAAAAGCTGAGGGGAAAAATAAACTAACCTGAAAAATAGATCCAGGAGAAATTATATCAGGATCATTGGATTACCTGAAATCCATAAACAAAAGGAGGACCTGAACAGCTTCTTTCAAGAAATTATGAAGGAAAACTACCCTGATATCCTGGAACCAGAGGGTAAAACAGCCATCAAAAGAATCTACTGATCACCTCAGGCAAGAGATCGCAAAATAAAAAAAAATGCAAGGAACATTATAGCCAAATTTCAGAACTATCAGATCAAGGAAAAAAAATACTACAAGTGGCCAGAAAGAAACAATTCAAATACCAGGGTGTCACAATCAGGATTATACAGGAGTTGGCAGCTACAACATTAACAGATCAGAGGTCATAGAACCATGATATTGCAGAAGGCAAAGGAGCTAGGACCACAATCAAAAATAATTTGCCTAGTAAAATTAAGCATAATTCTTCAAAGGAAAAAATGCTCATTCAATGAAATAGAAGGATTTTGAGATTTCATCACAAGGGCAGAATTAAACCAAAAATTTGATCTCTAATATCAAGGCCCAAGAGAAGCATAAGCAGATTAAACAGTGAAAGAAAACATAAGGGATTCAATAGAGTTAAAGTGTTTACATCACTGCATAGGCAGATATTTATAATTGTTAAAAATTGTATCACCAACAGCACAGCTAGAATGAATATACATAGTCAGAGGGTATGAGTATAAGGTGAATTTGAGGGAGTGACATTAAAAAAACAAACAAACAAAAAACTAAGGGATAAGAAAGATGAGTACTCTCGGTGCAGAAGGAAGGAAGAGGCAGAAAGGGCTACATTATTTCACATGAAGAGGCACAAAAGACCTATTACAGCAGAGAGGAAGATGAGAGGGTGGGCAATAGGAATCACTTGAACCTTTCTCTTATCTGTATTGGCTCAAAGAGGGAATAATATACACAATCATTGAATATAGAAATCTATCTTACCTGAGAGGGAAGTAGGAGGGGAGGAGATTAAGTAAAGGAGGACGGGAACTTACAGAATTGAGGATGGGAACTTACAGAATTGAGGACAGATCTGAGGAAACAGAAGCAAAACACTGGTGAGGAGGAAAAGTATGAAAGGAGAGAAAGGACAAACAGGAGTAAGAATAGGATGGAGGGAAATACAGAGGTAGTAATCATAACTGTGAATGTGAATGAGATGAGCTCTCCCATAAAATGAAAGTGGATAGCACAGTGGATCAAAAACCAGAATCCTAAAATAGTTTGCTTACCAGAAACACACTTGAAGCAGAAAGACACACTTAGCAAACATAAGGGAATCTTTTCTGCTTCAGCTGAATTAAAAAAAAAAGCAGGGGGTAGCAAACCTGATCTCAGATGATATAAAAGCAAAAATAGACCTAACTAAAAGAGATGAGGAAAGAAACTACATCTTGCTAAAAGGTACCATAGACAATGAAGCAATATTAATATCAAACATATATCCACCAAGTGGTACAGCATTCATATCCTTAGAGGAAAAGTAAAGTGTGTTGTAAGAAAGCATAGATAGGAAAACTATATTAGTGGGGGACCTCAGCTATTCCCTTTCAGAGTTCAACAAATCCAACCAAAATAAACAGGAAAGAAACTAAGGAGGTAAATAGAATATTAAAAAAAGTTAGATATGACAGACCTTTGGAGAAAAATCAATGGGAAGAGAAAGAAATATACTTTTTTATCAGAAGCACATGGCACCTACAAAAAAAAAAACTGACCATGTAGTAGGGCATAAAAACCTCAAAATCAAATGTAGAAAGGCAGAAATATTAAATGTATTATTTTCAGAATATAATGCAGTAAAAATTATATTCAACAAAGGACAGTGAAAACATAGATTAAGAATTAATTGGAAAATAAATAATCTAATCCTAAAAAAGTAGATCAAAGAACAAGTCATAGAAACAATCAATAATTTCTTTAAAGAGAATGAAAACAGGAGGCAACTCGGTAGTACAGTAGATAGAGCACTGGCCCTGGAGTTAGGAAGATCTGAGTTCAAATCTAGCCTCAGACACTTGAATCTTACTAGTTGTATGACCCTGGGCAAGTCACTTAACTCCAATTCCCTCACAAAGACAAACAAAACAACAACAACAACAACAAAAAGAATGAAAACAATTAGATAACTTTCTAAAATTCATGGGACACAGCCAAAGCAGTAGTTAGAGGAAAATTTTTTTCTTCTCGAAATTCTTAACATCAACAAAATAGAAAAAGAAAATAACAGATCAATGAATTGGGCATGAAATTAAAAAAAAATTTAAAAAAAAACTAGAAAAAGAACAAATTAAAAATCCCCTAGTGAGTACCAAATTGAAAATTCTGAAAATCAAAGGTGAGATTACTAAGATTGAAAGTAGAATAGATAGATAGATAGATAGATAGATAGATAAGCAAACAGACTACTGAGCCCATAAATAAATCTAAGAGCTTTTTTTAAAGTAAAAAGATAAGACATTGATTAATATGATTTAAAAAAGAAAGAAAAAATAAAACAAATATCCAGTATCAAAAATGAAAAGGGTGAAATCACCACCAATGTAGAAGAAATGAAAGCAATAATTAGGAAAGATTTTGCCCAATTATATGCCAATAAATTTGAAAATCTGAGCAAAATTGATGAATTTTTATGAAAATGTAAATTACCTAGATTAACAGATCAGGACATATAATGCTTAGATAATCCCATTTTAGAAAGATAAATTGAACAAGCCATCAATGTACTCCCTAGGAAAAAAAAATCCTCATTGCCAGATGGGTTCATGAGTGAATTCTACCAAATATTTAAAGAACAATTAATTACAGTGCTATATGAACTTTTTGGAAAAATAGGTGAAGAAAGAGTCCTACCAAACTCCTTTTATGACACAATTGTACTGATTCTTAAACCAGGAAGAGCTAAAACAGAGGGATAAAAGTATCAACCAATTTCCCTAATGAATACTGAATCAAAAATTTTGAACAAAATACTAGTGAGGTGATTAGAATACATCACAAGGATTATACACTCTGACGAGGTACAATTTATACCAGGAATGCAAGATTAGTCCAATATTAGGAAAACTATCATCATAATTGACCATATCAGTTATAGAAACCAAGAGAAATCATATGAGTATTTAGTATATGCTGAAAAAGCTTTTGAGAAAATACAGCACCCATTCCTATTAAAAACAGAGAATATAGGAATAAATGGAGTTTTCCTTAAAATGATAAGTAATATCTATCTAAAGCCTTCAGCAAGCATTATATGTAATAGGAATCAGCTAAAAGATCAAAAACTATATTATAAAGCAGTAATCATCTAAACTATCTGGTACTGCCTAAGAAATAGAGTGGTAGATCAGTAGAATTGATGAGGTACACATAGTAACCTAGTGTTTAATAAACCCTAGTTTTAGGGATAAAAACTCACTATTTGACAAATTTTCTGGGAAAACTTGAAAACAACAGGACACAATCTTGGAAAAGACCAACATCTCACTCTGTATACTAAGATAAAGTCAAAATGGGAGTATGATTTAGATATAAATTTGACACCATAAGCAAATTAGAAGTGTAAGGAATAGTCTACCTGTCAGATATATGGAGAACGGAAGAATTCATGACCAAACAGGAGATAGACAGCATTGAAAAATGTAAAATAGATAATTTTCATTATATTTAATTTAAAAATCTTTTGCACAAACAAAACCAATGCAACCAAGAAGCAAAGCAGAAACAGTCTTTACAACAATCTTCTAATGTGATAAAGTGATAAAGGCCTCATTTTTCAAATATATAGAGAACTTAGCCAAATTTGGAAGAACTCAAGCCATTCCCCATTTGATAAATGGTAAAAGGCTGGGAACAAGTAGTTTTCAGATAAAGAAATCAAAGCCCACAAGCATATGAAGAAGTGCTCTAAATCACTTTTGGTTAGAGAAATGCAAATTAAAACAACTCGGAGGTAAAACAACCCTCATAAATATCAAATTGGCTAATATGACAAAAAAGAAAGAAAATGATAAATGTTAGAGAGGATGTGGGGAAATTGGGATACTAATGCATTATTGTTAGAATTGTGAATTTATCCAACCATTCTGGATAGCAAATTGGAACTATGTCCTAAGGACAACCAAACTGTGCATACCCTTTGATCCAGCAATGCCACTACTAGTTCTCTATATCAAATAGATCACACAAAAAAAGGAAAATGGACCTAAGTATGCAAAATTATTTATATCTGCTCTTTTTATGGTGGCAAAATATCAGAAACTGAAAGGATTCCCATCGATAGGGGAGTGACTGAATAAGCTGTGGTATATGAATGTAATGAAATACTATTGTGCCATAAGAAATTATGAACAGTCAGACTTCAGAAAGTCCTTGAAATGATGCAAAGTGAAATGAGCAGAACCAGAACATTGTACACAGTATCAACAACATTGTGTGATGATCAACTATGAATGACTCAGAACTTCTCAGCAACACAATAATCCAAAACAAGTACAAAAGACTCACAAAGGAAGATGTTATCCACATCCAGATAAAAAACTGATGGACTCTGAATAGTATATTTTTTTTTTACTTTTTTTACTGAAAAGTATATTTTTTTTTTACTTTTTTTTCTTTTTGTGTTTTTTTTGATCTGTTTCTTCTTTCATAACTGTGACTAATATGGAAATATTTTACATGATAACTCATGTATAACCTTTATCAAATTGACTACCATCTTCAGAAAAGTAGAGGAGAAGGGAGGAGGGAGAAAAATTTGGAATTCAAAGTCTTAAAAAAATGAATGCTAAAAATTGTCTTGGCATGTAGTTGGGGAAAATAAAATACTATTAAAATAGATAGATAGATAGATAGATAGATAGATAGATAGATAGATAGATAGATAGATAGAT